>NW_020653581.1:1044132-1097278 GCF_003589595.1 Hyposmocoma kahamanoa | reverse complement strand
ATCGAAAACACACAAGAACAGATTTACTAAATTCATTCCAAATTGCTCACACGATACAGCTGAATAAACTTCCCATTACAGCGTCAAAACTCTATAATAACTGCAAGAGTCAGCGTGCGGGATAAGCAGAAATTCAGACCAATTTCCCGCTCGGCCATATTTATTGGCCCCAAGCCGGTTCGTTCGGAAACGCTGAGCATCGCTCGTAAACTCAGTCGAATTAACGAAGCGACCGTACGAGGTTTACGATGAATCGAACATGCCGTCGGAATTTTTGAGTATGGAAGATAATTTGAAAGGTTTCGGAATGGATTACTATGTTGACAAAAGGTTACTGGTAATAATATGATTGAAATTTGGACGTAGCTTTTACGTGTGCCCTTGTTAACCACTGGGTGACTAGCTGTAGTACACTGTATGAAAAAAATGCCACAAAGTCTTTGGAATGACCATCCGACTGTAATTAGATGTACACTGTGGAAACAGAAAAACCTATCACCACCTTATTTCATCATCCCTCAAGAGCAACTACCACCAGGTTGCGATCTGCGGTGGTACGTGTGGAAGTCATTAGATCGACTTAGCACTCAGGTGGGACGCTCAAGAGACAAGATGTGTAAATGGGATTTCAGAGATGCTAGTCTCACCCAATTTGACTGCGGTGCCCCAACCCACACCATGCAGCACTTACTATTGTGACCCTTGTGCCCTAATAGCTGTACGAGGGAAGATCTCTGTTTATAACGCAGTCAAGATGGCAAATTACTATTCAAAGTCAGTGTAGTACTAAAATAAAAGAACTATGACGATAAGAAGACGAAATACACTATGTTTACTTAACCCGTTCATTGACAATACTTAAATAGTACCGCACTCAAAAAGTCATTATTTTTCTTGGGGTAGTACCTACTTGTATTGATTCAATATAAGATGTTCAATGTAAATAATTAAATTTTGTGAGTACGTTGTTAATACTTCTCTATGGAGAAACGGTAGACAGCAACTACACAGGAAGCACTTGGAAATTGCACTACCTCCTACCGCAAAATGGCGGCTATTTGGTTTCGCAAATTAGAAAAGCATTCAGTTTAAATACAAGTTTTTATAAATAAAAATTATTATTCTGCATTGCTAAATAAGTACCCTCCGTACTACCAACAAAAACATACGGTATGTTTTCAATAAATAAACACCGAAATCACCAGCCCAAACAATAACACACACGATTGTCGTGACGTATTTTTGAAGTTGTTTATTTTTTTTAAATGACAGACCCAGGCATTAAAAACTTTATGGTTTGCTGGAGTAGTTACCGAAATAGCAATTAATATTAGTTCTTTTACATGTTATCACTTCGATATCTGATAAATCGGTATAAAATCATCACCGGCACCTCTAGGTGTGGTATGCGTCTACGGCTCCATGTATCCCGTGAGCGGTTATAGCCCGTAGTTGGTTTTTGGAGATCCATATAGCGAAACATGGAGCCCCAACCATCGTATTATGATATTTAATTTTACGGTAAACGCCGTTACTGCCCATGAATGGATTAAGGGATCTTGTCGTGTACACGTACGCATAATTAGAGGGCAAAGGTATTTGTTAGTGGATGTATTTGAATATGTGAAAGATATTCCTTATCATGTGACTACCATATCAAAAAGTTATCTCAAAATTTGAGTTTGTAAATTTGGGTTCAAAGATGTACCTATAGTACTTTACTATCATATATTTTTGTACAAAAAATTAAGTCGAAATAATAAAAAATATAAATAGACTATATTAATCAGTTGTACCACTCAAAATTATCGTTCGAACATGGTTCGAATATATAAATATCTGGCAACACAATTAATACATGGCAATGGTGGGTACCTATCGTGATTATTTAAAAAATAGACCTAATCGTCATTTGCAGGTCTGTAAAAAATATCTACTACTTCTTTTATAACTTATTCATTAGGAGTCAATTACTATATTATTACAACATCTAATAAGGTTGGCTTGACGACTATGTACACCATCGAGTATATAACCAGAAATAGAGACGAAATGTCATTTGATTTATATGTAAACTATTATGCAAATCATTCCGGTGACAACTGCGCTTCGATTGGCCAACCTGAATTTGAAACATTTCACGAGTGTCGTTAATTGTTTTACTTCAAAACGACCAGTTTAATTTGAGCTTTGCTATAATGGTCGAAAAATGAAAAATTACATATTTAATATTTAAGTACCGATGAAATGTGATTCCGTTTGTTTTGTAATTAGATGTTTTGCTGTTTTTCCCACACCACCGAATGGAACAGCCCCCCATTATTAGAGATATTATCTTTATTACAATAAATACAGAATAATTTTGTTATATACAGAGGCGTACGGGTCAGTTGTTGGCGCTATACTATTTCAGTTGTCTAATTTATGATTTTAGCGTTAATGAGAGTTCATATTTAAAAGTGATATAAAGTCCATTTGCCTAATGAGTTGCTAAGGATGGATGGCCCTTATATTGTCTCTATTTCTGGTTACTCGATGACGTACACAATCAACACGTCAATGTCATAGACATTTTTTGGGTTTCGCTGGATTCGCGTCTCTGGAGTATTACTATTTGTGTTTTTGATATATGCACCACTGACTCTTGGCTATTCTTTACGGACATTCTCTCGATCGAATCCGATTATTAGCTACAATGAAAGCTATCAAATCACGGCAATGTACGGACAACGGCACATCAGACTACACATTTTCGTTTGAAAATCGCCTCCGTTGCAACGGAACAAGATACGTCAATGTGTAGCTTGATGTACTGGCGTGTGTACGTTTCATCGAACGCAGTATCATTTATTCACATAATTGTAAAATTACATGTTTCCGCAATTACTATTAAAATTAAAAAAGATTTCAGTTAAAGGATACTTTCCTATACAATTTTAGACACAACGAACTCCTTTGTGAAGGACTTCAGGCATTTCATTGAGATCCTAAACAGTACCACAGTTAACGAAAATTAGACAATGGTTAGTTATGACGTTGTGTCTCTTTTCACAAACGTACCAATGAAGGAGTGCATCGACGTTATCAAAGTGAAACTTCAAGAAAATAACATCCCAATGGAGATTGCTCAATTACTTGAACATTGCTTAAACACGAGTTACTTCCTGTACAATGGCCAATACTACCTTCAGATTGATGGTGTAGCGATGGGCTGTTGCCAACATTTGGATGGAACACTATGAACACGCCGCCATTCTGTCAGCACCATCAACAATAAAATCATGGAAGAGGTATGTTGATGACGTATTTTGCATAATGAAAGGAAATGAGCAACATATACAAAATTATTTAGCACGTCTTAACAACACCCATAACAAAATGAAGTTCACTTGTGAAATTGAGAAATGTCGCGCGCTTGCATTTTTGAATGTATTGGTCAAAGTCCGACAAGACGGTTCACTCGGTCATTCTGTGTACAGAAAACCAACTCACACGGACAAATATTTACATACCACTTCACATCATCACCCAAAACACCTACATTCGGTCGTCAGGTCATTAACCAATAGAGCTTATGATCGTTGTGATGCGCACTACCTACCACAGGAACAGGAGCACGTTAAGACGGTTTTGCGATAGAATGGATACAAAATAAAAACATTTAAACCAATACACAAAAGGAAGAAGCAAATTGACGTACAGAGATTACCAGTTTTTCTGCCCTATGTACAAGGGGTGACAGATAAAATAGCCAGGTTGCTAAGGAAGTTTTCCATAAAAACTGTTTCACCCCCTTAACCAAAATAGGAAAAATGTTACGTTCACCAAAAGACCACCTTCCTTTACAAACACCGGGTGTCGATAAAGTAAACTGCAGTTGTGGGAGCTCGTATATCGGTCAGACTAAACGAACAATTGTCGATCGTATGAAGGAACACATCCGAGCAGTAAAAAACAATGATGCACAGAAGGCGGCTATAGCACAATATCTCACACAGACTGACACTAACCACTGAATCGAGTTGCATAGCCCCCAGGTACTCTCGACAGAACGTCACTATATACCACGGTTGGTGCGAGAAGCCATCGAGATCACGAAGTACAAAACATTTAACCGTGATGATGGTTATAAACTGCCCAGTGCATGGAATCCGGTCCTTAGTGCGTGCAGTAATTAAAACAAAAACACCTCGGGTTCAGTTTCACGTGTGGATACAGTGAGTGTGGTTTGTGTGAAAAAAGTGAGTGACAATGGTAACGCCACAACAAATCGCGATGAAGGTAGTCGTCGACAGCGCAAGAGGGTAGACAGATATGTCTGCTCTTAAAGCTGTCATCTGTCGCCGTCCAGTCAACCCGTGACCATGGAGCGTGCAACCGTTCCGAAATATCGCGAAAATAAAAAGAAGTCATACCGTGGTAAGAAACCTGATATTAGTGATAATCATAAATTGTATCTCGATACGTATTGGACCCAAAAATAAAGGGACTTTCTTCAAAAACATTAAACTAAAGTTTTTTATTGTCGGAGTTGGAGACTAGGAGACATCATTGGAGCTCCAATTTCTCCAATTCCTTTTTTAAATAATTCTTACCTCTACGCAGTACATTTTGCGAGATAACAAAGCTTTGATGAAAATAACAAAATTTCATCAAAAACAGAATCCACTTTTTGAAACGTGTTTTCTTATACTTTAATGGCGCGTGGGTTGTGCACTGGGAAAGACAGAAAGTATACTTATTTATGTTATGAGTAAAATTATAAAATATGAAATATGAGTAAAATTACAACACAAATGTAAACGAAGTAAATGAAGGGCTTAAATATTTAAATACCAACGATGTTTTTACCCAACTCATTAACAC
This sequence comes from Hyposmocoma kahamanoa, assembly GCF_003589595.1. Classification (NCBI taxonomy): domain Eukaryota; kingdom Metazoa; phylum Arthropoda; class Insecta; order Lepidoptera; family Cosmopterigidae; genus Hyposmocoma; species Hyposmocoma kahamanoa. The sequence continues at coordinate 1,092,412 of NW_020653581.1, read as the reverse complement.
ATTCCTTCTCACTTTACACATGATAATCCATAATCCGCCTGAAGCAAAAAGTCCTCATTTACCTGAAATTACCAACCCAACGTTGCTATAACAAAACGAGCGTGTAAAACCAAACACATAATTAGACAATATTAGGGAATGTTATCATAAATTTAATTCACGTCATAATGTAATCAAACGCTCGTACAAGCCTCGTAAATATGGTACATCACTGTACAATGTACAATGAGGCTAATGTACGTTTCATATTAGGATTAATATTAATACGAATTAATTATGAAAGGTTTTTTAAAACGTAATAGTGTAATGAAATATTAAATAGCTTCTGACAGAAGCACATAAATGTACACACAAGACTCATAAATCTTCCTTGAAAAGTACTTTTTTAAATATTTTTAAATTACCCTGTTGCTGAATACTGTACCATATTCTGTTTTTATTATAACATCAAGTGACGGGACGAACAAGTAGTGAGCCTGATAGTAAGCTACATGCCTGTCCATAATAGTTACAGTGCCACCCAGAGCTTTAAGCTGCAAAGGTCTGAGGGGCACTACCACTTCGCCCGTCACCTTGAGACATAAGTTGACAAGTCCCATGTGCCTATAATTTCACCAGCACCCTTACCCTTCAAAACCTGAACACAGTAATGCTGACATTACTCCTTGGCGGTAGAAATAGGTAAGGTAGCAGTACCACTCTGGGCGAATTCTTTCTCACAAGGAGCTTCTGCTGGTACTAAATTATGCACATAGAGGCAGCCTCTCACAGTCTGTGATTTTACAGATTTTTTTGCACAGCCAACGACCTCATATAGCACGCCATTTTCATATTAATAATTAACCTATTACAGAATGACAATCCATCGACGCTATGAACCCCGCGCTTTATTCGATATTCATGCAGCGCTACGGACGCGTCTGCATTAAGACGGACGAATCTTATCCTATGGTACGCGAGTCCGAGCTTGTGCGAGGTGATCGGTAAAATCACAAACAGTTGGAAACCGCGTTTAGAGTTTGCGCTGTTTAAAAATAATGACAGTTGAGCGTTACTAACAAAGAACGCAAGTATTTACATACTTATGATAATAAAATAACCTACATAATCACTACAGACTGTTAAATAAGTAAAAGTTAGAAATATAAATCGATCGTGTAATAATTTTGATAAAATACAAAGTCAGTTTTAAAATTTCACGAAATTAATAAAATTTGAATATTGTATTATTATGTAATTAATTATTAGATTATTAAAAATGTTGTATTGCTATAATGAACATTGTTATTGTGTAGCCGAAATATATCATTGTTTCATTGTACAACGAAACGAGACGTTTATATTTTACAAAGATAAACCTCCATAGTGAACGTATATGCAAAAGGTATTAGAAAAAACAGAGAGGGAGGGAGAAATAGCGGTATTATATTCTTTAGGAAAATAACAATTCAGATAAAACATGTGCTATTCTCACAAAACAAATTTAATCAAAATAAAACAATACTGTATAATTTGAGGACTGAGACGCAATTACCTTGTCCCAGATGACAGGAGTGTCTCGGAACATACATATTTATCGTGACATTCGGGACCTGAGGGACGCAGTATATTCGAATACGTTACTTGGGTTGAATTCGTAAACAAAGCTATTCGAGGTGTAGGTGATAAATATTGACCATTCTACCAATGGCATGTGTTTTGTGTTACAACAAAAAAATTGTATTTATTTTGTTTGTGTTTAAGTATAGTTAATGCTTAAAGAGTAGGTATACCTTCTGTTTAAAGGAATCTTTAAACAACTTCACGGCATTAAGACCTGGAGTGTTTTGTCACAGCAAAGTTTTTTTAACTTGCACTGACATTGTAATACTCTATAAACGGAATTTCTCGGCGGTTTCTTAACGGATACATGAACTTGGAAAGTAGTATAAAAATACAACCCCAGAGGCCGTGACTAAGCCGATCGAATTTCGATCAGTGACTTGAGATAATTGATGTTAAGTCTATGGGAAAGATTCCGTGGTGCAGACTGTAATTGGAATTCAAATGCAGTACTACCAGAAATAGGCGACAAGTAAGATCACATCTAGGCTATAACTGTTGCATTAAATTGGAATTCAAATGAGTTTCTAACATGGAGACTTGAATAGCAAAGTTTAAAGGCGATTAATGGCAATTAAGGCAAATCGTTTATGGCAAAATTTTCATGTTTTCCAAGGGTTTTGGTACTTCTGTTGTCACAAATGTCATAAGCAGGAACAAATAGTTCGAAACGTCTTCCTCTCATTGCGTAGCAAACGTTATCACACTGAACCAACACCGCTCTCATATAAAAAAATAATCTATAATCGTTTTAAATTCTAGTAAACAATTCTATTGTTTAATTAATTCTCGAGTAACGGCTTCAAATCAGGAACGTAATTTATGAATTCGTCCTGAGGAGACAAATGACCTTATCGAGGACGTTGGAGGCCGCTGAATGCAAGCGGCTCATGACCCTTAAAATTGGAAATTTTTCTAAGAGGCACAACCACCCTTGGAGGCCGAGATGACGCTGATAAATCATATATAACATAATCAGCTCACTTAGACAGCACCGCAGCTATAAAATAAAAGAAAATCCAAAAATTGAGAGAAACCGTTTTAACGTAGTTTGGGGGAATATTACAGACTTTATTTAAATTGCTAGAACGCGTGATATTGAAATGGAATGGATGAGAAGAATTTTCGTGACAAAAGAAATATTTATTACATGCACCAGCAGCTGGACATAAGCCTCCCCGTGGGCACGCCAACTGTCCGGCAGTGATCTGGTCCCGTGCGAATCCACTGCCGGCCACCTCCCTCATGTCGTCCATCCATCTTGCGCGTCCTACACTAAGTTAGCTTTGACGTGGTTGCCATTCTAGAACAAGTCTGCTCCATTGGCCATTAGCTTTTCTGCAGATATGGCCCACCGCCAGCTTAAGTTAAAATTTTCATACAAATGAGAACAAGCTTGTGAAAAGAAACCTTTAAAATGGGAGGAGAGAATGTTTTTAACAAAACAATGACGATGAAAACCCAACAGCAAATTGAATTTTTAAAAGGTGTTGTTTTCGCTAAGCCACTGACGGACTAATTGATATTTATATACCTTTGGGATTCTACTTTTTACTACATAACAAGGTAGAAAGAAAGCATTAAAAAGTCAATTATAATTTATCTAATTTAGTAAAAACCAAATTAAGTAAATCCCTACTGGTGTCGCGAACCTCGCGATACGTTGTCTATGGTGAGTAGCTGAATTGGTATATTTGTGAAATGGTAACACTTAATTTCGTTTCGGCGCCATTTTGAATCCTACTTTGAACAGTCAGAAAATTGGAGAGGGAAATGGCGTGAGGTAACCCTAGACTGAGTAACGAATGTGGCGTGGAATTATACATGTGGTATTGTTGTAATTGTGACCCGACGTATTGGATCTGGCGGCAGAGGCTGGCTATAAGGGGATAAGGTTGGAGGCCAGTAGGGGCATGCCCAAGTCTAGGGCTGCTGGTGAGTAGCTACTCACCATAGACAACGTATCGCGAGTATTGCGACAACCGGTTTAGTATTTTATGCAAAACAATATCATTATAGTTTTTAAGACTTTCGCTATTGTCAACAAAACGTTTATTACAAGTTACAGATATACGGCACGGTATAACTACTTATTGTCACGAGTCAACCCTTGAGTATGGAGCGTGTAGCCGTTCCGAGACATTGGGTAAATAATAAGAAACCTGTAATTAGTGATAACTATTAAGTACAATTTGAGGCTATCAGCGCTAAAGTGGTGTAACCCCTTGAAATACATGTAGAAGGTATATATAGTAATCATTATGAGACCTATATAGTAATAATATTTAAATATTGATAAAATAAATAGACTTTACTATTTAATAGATTTAATTAGAAGTAAAATGTGTAACATACATCGCAAGCACAAGTGACACGTCAAAAGAACCGGGCAAGAAGAGAGCGGGGGAAACAAGTGAACGATTGCAATGTATAGGAGATAAAACATTGCTCATAGAAAAGCGGTAGGCACTACTACTACTTTGGACACAAACCACTAAGCAGTGGTTTGTGTCCAAAGTTCCATCAAATATGAAAAATTTTTTACATGAAAATAGCAAATCACTGCAAAAATCTAAATATAAAACAAGAATGTTTTACATTAGTTTACAAGTATGTTTTTTGTTGTACTTTAGTACAATTTAAACTAATATTGTAGAAAAAAATTATATGTGGGTTACACCACTTTTGCGCTGATAGCTTCAATTTTGACAGTAAAATACATTGATCAGTTTACCACACTTATTCACGAAATATTTAAATATATAGTTCTTCTACAAATATAAATAATAGTAATTTATAGATTAAGTACCTATATGGTTTTATTTTGATTTTAGGTGTTGACACTGCTTTTCTGCCTCTTTTAAGAAACCCTTGCTACGTCATATAAATTTTAAAATATTTATTGGAATGAAGAACAATGCTTTGAATTTTAAAATCTGAATAATTAGCTTATATATATATTATATAATATATTAATATAATGAATAATGTGTCGTATTCGTATGACAACCTTGGTGGCTCAATAATTCTAACTATTGGCGCTTGATGAGTAGGTCCCGGTTTCGATGCCCGGTAGGAGCGATTTGGGAAAAAAAATTTGTTAATAGTTTCTGATCTGCGTCATCTGGGTAGTGCCCTGGACTGAATTCTGTTAGTCTGGTAGTAACAGTAATCGGGTATTTTCTAGTTTGAGACCAGGTCATTGGGTGTAGTTGTTCGGCACCTGAATATATTTTTTTAAATACTACTCGGGACTATATTACTAACATCATACACAACAATTTTTGTTCCATGACTTTTTTTTACTTTACATACAAATAATACAAAACGTAATAAATTAAATTAAACTTTTGGTTTTTATTGTACAGTGTGACAATTTTTAGATCTGTGTTTGGTAGAATAAATTTAAACATGCAAGCGTACTTCGCGACGACTCCACCCCCGTCCTGCACAGAGTTATTACCCTTTAGAGCCGTGTATTTAAATCTATACATTTTTGTATGTAACTAAAAATTATCAAAAGTTATGGAACAATACTGGTTATTTATGATGTTAGTAATAGATTCCCGCGAGGTGGTTAGTATTTAAAAAAAATAAAATAAATTAATTATTTCTTGTCTCAGAATAATATTTAAAAAAATTTATACATAGCATACATAGCATGTTATGCTAAAACGGTCATGGTACCGTGAAGCGCTGTTTATCAACCTCTGCCTACACCCTCATAGTATTGAGCGGGAGTCATTGTTACGAGGGCTTTAATCTTATATTTATTCCTTAACCGCTCACGCGATGCGCTCATCCTACCGCGAAATGGCGGTTATTTGGTTTCGCAAATTAGAAAAGGATTCAGTTTAAATACAAGTTTTTTAAAATAAAAATTATTATTCTGCATTGCTAAATAAATACCCTCCGTACTACAACAAAAATATCTCAAATAAAATGCAGTAATACACCGCAAATCCTGCACTTAAAAAGCACTAATGAAATTTTTGGTGTACTTGGGTAAATACATATGATAATTTTCCGTTTGAATGGTTCTAATGTTTACCATGAAATTACTCCTTAAAGTATAGTTTATAAACATTTATATTCAGGGTAAACCATCACCGGCACCTCTAGGTGTGGTATGCTTCCAGGGACGCATGAATCGCGTGAGCGGTTATGAACTAGCTCGTAACGATATCCAAAATAACAAATTCACATAAGATTATAGTTATTTACATAATAATAATTAATGTCTAAAAAAAGGAAAATAAAAACAATGCAAGTAAACAAGTTCATGGGCTTCGACATTGTGTGTAGTTGTGTGCATTCGTTTACGTGAATATTGTCTTTTATTATTTCAATAGTTATTTATCTGGATTTGTGTCAAAAGTATTTTATTATTTTCAAAGTTTTACAGTAAACATGCTTCAAGTTTTCTGAAGCAAGTTGTCGTCGTAATAATGTTGATTTATATTTTGCTTTAAAATTATTAATGCTCAATTTATTCCCTAGCGGTGGGGGCAAGTAATTCCAAATACTTGCTGCACAATACTTGAAACAACCCTTATAACGTACAGTTTTATGTTAAGGTATACATAATGAATTCAAAACTTTTAAAAACAAATCAATTCAAAGTTTTAAAAACAACCCTGTATAAGTTATTAGTTAATACAAATTCGCTTGCTATAATTCTCATCCAGTCGTCCATTAAAGTCAAAAGCCACTTTTCAAAGGCTCTTAAAAACAAGCACTTACTCTTATTTTTGTGCAATTTAAAGTTAATGCTAAAAAAAGGGACACGATGACGGCCAATTTACGAATGAGAGCGCAAGCACTTAGTTTTTACTCCATTTTATTCTTTAAATTTCTTGCAACACTTAATGACAAAACATCGGTGCTTTTAAACCTTTTTGAATTTAAAAATGTAAATATTTTTCTAGGTAGTTTTTATTAGCAGTTGAACTGAATTTTTTATTATGAAACTGAACAACATGTAAGTCATTAACGTACCCAAAATCAAAATTAAAATTATCTTTATTTCGTATGTAAGCAAATTATACTTGAAATCGTCACATTTACACACTTTTTAAAACAATACCGTCTTATCGTTTAATCCCTAACAGAGTAAAATCGTCTCTTTAGTACAGTTGCCTTTACGTGATTTTTAAACTTGTCAAAGGATAAGTCCAAAACAGCTTTTGGAATATTATTGTAATACTGAATACCCTAAAACCTTACCCAAGAAGAGATTCGAGCTATTTATTTATTTATATGAAAACTTCAATCCCTAAATCCTAGCCTGAGAGGAGATCTGTGCCCAGCAGTGGGTTTTCTTATAATTGTAAGTGACGGGACGAACAAGTCGTGTTCCTGGTAGTAAGCGTCACGCCTGTCCGTAACAGTTGCAGTGTCACTCAGACCTTTAAACCACAAAGATCTGAAAGGCACTGCCCCTGCGCCCGACACCCTGAGACGTAAGTTGACAAGTGCCTGTAATTTCACCAAATGTATAAATGGATGTATAAATCGGTTGATGATGAATGAATGATGATGAAACGCCATTACTTGGGCATCATAATACTATAGTGCCGTTATAATACATAGGGCGCACTATAAGTTTCCGGAACTGGCCACTTACATGAACAATATTTAAAAAGTAATTACAAAATTTGAAAATGGATCTCTTTGGCTACAGTTGTTGTCTACATCACCGTGGATTTAACTCGTGAAAATTTTCGTAGTGTGAGTTTCTACGTCTTTAAGTGTAATTTCACAGCTCAGCGGAGCTTCGCTCGGCTTCAAAGGCGATGAAGCACCATGCAAGACGACTATTTATAACTAGTTTGTAGAATTCAAACGCAGTCGTGTGAATCTCAGTGACGAATTTTGTGATAGTCGCCCGTCCATTGCTGTGAACAACAAAAACATCGATGCTGTGCGCCGTATGGTCAAAACAGACCGGCATAAGACGTACCATGAGATTCGGGCATCTTTAGGCATAGGCTTGAGTTCAATACATTCAATACTACACAAACATTTGGGTGTGAAAAAGCTGTGCTCTCGGAGGATCCCACACAATTTGACTGAGGCTTAGAAAACGGATCGCGTCACTTGGTGCAATGCCATGCTTACGAGATTCAACGAAGGGGCATCAAATTTGGAGTGAGACATGGTAACATGTGACGAAATATGGATTTATAGTTACGATCCCAAGACAAGGCAGTAATCGAGCGTATGGGTCTTTCGAGATGAGCCGAAACCAACCAAAGTGGCGCGCGTGCAAAGTGCCTCTAAGCGGATAATTGCTTCTTTTTTTTATAAAACTGGATACGTGGCTACTGTTACTTTGGAAAATCGTTGTACCATGAATAGTGATTGGTAAACGATCATTTGTTTGCCGGAAGTTATTGACAAACTCCGTAAAAATAACCGGAAACGCCGTATCTTCGTGCACTACGGTAATGCCAGTTCTCACACGGCCAGCCGGACAAATGAATTTTTGAAGGTGAACAACGTTGGCCTTATGAGCCATTCCACGCACAGTCCCGACCTGGCACCTTGTGACTTTTATTTATAACAATAAATTCATTTCTGACCATGAATAGTATTTTTTTCTTATTCATTCCGGAAACTTATAGTGCGCCCTCACGTATATCTACTCAACACCAATTACTATTTCGCCCTAGAGAATTCTCTGTACTATGAGTTACCCAGCAATAGGAATCATTCTATCCACAACATCCAGACCAAACCCAATTAAGAAATGTTCACATTCAAAATTGGTCATATCTAGAATCGAACTCGGGACCTTGTCATCCAGCACAGCAACACAGCGAGGTCATCTTAAAACATTTTTTTAAATTTGAAGACAGTTATTAAAACTGAGTACTTGATTTATTTGAGGATATTTTATAGTCAAAACAAAGTCATTATCTAATATCCAAAATAATTGGCATTAGTTACTACACGATATAACTTCTTATGATGACTTCACGATTGCTACAAATCTGAAAAATAGTTCAATAAATAATAGAATACATGAAAAAATAGTCTCATTTTTCGAATCTAAATGGCGTATATTTGTTTTTTCAACTAAACCAACGTCTCAGACTCCTTATAGGTCCCATGGTAACGGCTAACTGATATAGTAAAGTCATCAATCAGTTATGAGGTAACCTATCACAAACTCGAATTTCTTTTTCCGAAACAACGTTTGTTCGAATTTTCATTACACTGAAAACCGAATTATAATGAAACCGTTGTTTTTTCAGAATATGTTGGATGTTCTTCGCAAAGACACAATTAGGTTCGGTTAGATTAGGTTAAGTTATGTTTAAAAGAAAAAAACATTTTTCTCTCAAAATTACTTTCGAGGTTATGAAAATTCGAGCAAACGTTTTTTCTGGAAAATGTCATTTCAGACTACTGATAAGTAACCAATTATAATTTTAATGCAAACACCTTTTCTAAAGTATATTTATAAATGCCTTTGTTTTTAGCACGCAACAAAAACAGCATGGCCGTTCGACACTGGAAAGGTAAAACGTTTAATGTGCAAGTGGAAAATATTACAGGATAGGGATTTAAAGTAATTTTTTAAGAAAATAGTCATAACTAATTTGTTAGTGGAAAACTAAAAACTTTCCGCTTTTCTACATAACAAATTATGTTAGAGTTATGATTTACTTCTTAAAAAAAAAATACTTTTACCTTTCCAACTTGGCTTAACATAATAAAAATAATGTCACCTATTAGCATTCGCCTATTGCACGTGCAAACAAATCAAAATTTGATCGGCGACGTCATTAAATTCGTATTCGTATGTACAGTATATATAGGGACATTAAACATCCATTGAATTTGAGAAAAATATGCTTGAAGCATTCTCGTATCTAAGTAATAAAAATTTCTATCACAATTTTAATAGGAAAACTTTAAATTCAAGACGCATCCCGTGCGTCTAGAATTTGTAGCCAGAACGTGATGTAGCAATAAACGGTGGGTTTCTTTCTAACAAAAACTCCAATTATGGCTCGGCTCTAATGAGAAGTCATAAATTGCAGGAATGCAAAATCAATCTTTTGTAGTGTTGTTTCATCACGATGGCAAGCGTTATAGTGTATGTTATCGATGCCATTAGAAGAAAAAGAATAATAACCTGTGCAATTCTTTTATTTATATAATATCAAGTGACGGGACAAACAAGTTGTGAGTCGTAAGCTTTAAATCGGAAAGATTTGAGGGGCACTGCCACTACGCCCGTCACCCTGAGGCATAAGTTGACAAGTCTATGTGCCTGTAATTTCACCAACACCCTTACCATTCTAAACCAGAACGCAGTAATGCTAATAATACTGCTTGGCGGCAGAAATAGGTGAGATGGCAGTACTTCCCTGGACGAACACTTTCAGAAGAATCTCTACTGCTACTAAATTCTGTGCCGTGGTGTACCCAAAACTCCCAGACAAACGATAAAATCAACAGAAAATGGTCATTAAAGTTTCTGAAAATAAGTTTAAATTGAAACGATATTAGGTTCAATATGCGATATATATTCATAGTAAAACAAAATTAACACAGATTCCTAAGAGAGTATTACAACATTGTTACTGACAATAAGTATTTTACTAGAATTTCTATGAATTAGCTGAGTCCTACATAGCCGAATCATGGTCATAAGTATCCGGCACAATTACAAAGGGTCACTTAACCGGACATACGGGTAGGTATACTATAATGGAAAGGTTAAATAGTAGCAGTGAAAAGCTTCGTGAAATTATGTGCTTGTCAAATCCTTATATGGACTTGTATTATGCGGTGACCCAATGGTGGACGGTCGAAGAGGAGGTCTGATGAGTAGGTCCAATTTCGAAAATTATATTTTCTAAATTAGTTCGGGTTTGGGTATTCTGGGTAGTACCGCGAAGTTAATGTTGTTGCTCTGGTACGATATGGAAATTTCATGATTTTAAACCAGGTAATTGATGGATGGGAGGATGAATTTGTTATTTTTAGGCAAAAATTGTGCTTAAATTGACGGTTTGAGTTTTTTTAAATATCTCATAACAATAAGTTATTTCACTTGACGTGACGCGATTGAACAAAATTCTCATTTGCGCTTTACATTGGATGTCATTTATAGATTATAATGAATAGCGTTAAATTACAGAAGAATTAATTAGTGGAGTATCTTTCAATTTTTCAGTTTTGACTTAGTTACTATTTCGAGTTACGGTAGATTAAAATATACTACCACATCGAAATAGGATTTATCTAAATTGATTTGTAAAAGTTTCGTGCGCTTTACTGACAGAGAAAACATTAACGGCTAACACAATTTCAGAAAAACAAACAAGAATATAACTAAACTACCAAAGCAATTACAAACTTTGCCTTTATTTGAGTTACTTAGTTTAACATCACGGGAAAACCAGATGCATGTGTAAGTACACAAAAATCTGTAGAGTATCTGTGACATTGGTTAGTGTTCTACTTCGTCCATTTCATTTATGACATTTGTTTTTTTCATTTCACAAGGGAAAATGCAGTGCGTGTTGAGCTAGAGATTGAAATATGCCTAATACCAGAACGTGGGATCCGCGTCGAGCAATGGGACAAACTTCAGCGGCCCGTATTACAGTTCTATATTTAATATGTAAAGTGTTTTAATATAAACATGCATCATCCTATTTAAAAGCCAGGCCCTTGTCGGTGTAGACTCCTCCACTCTTCACTTCAATTTACTGGCTAGATTTTTTAAGCCTTTCGTGGTTCTTCTGTTAACGACTATCGTTTGTTAAATATTTTTTTCTATGGTATGTCTTCTTTTTGTTCTCCCGATATTTCAGAGCGGTTACGCGCCCCGTAATCACGAGTTCACTGGCAAGCATCATTTGTTTTGGGGATAGAAATATATGTCTACCCTGTTTGATTGTCGGCAATTAGCCTTATTTCAACTTCTTGTGGAGTTATCATTGTCACTGAATTACCAAAGTCAAAGTCATAATATAAATAGAAATGAATGATAATTGTTTTGATAACTTTGTTTTCGTGGGAAGTTTATTAATATATAGCGTAAATACAAATGGGTCAAGTATGATGCTTTACGGAACTCCATACTTGTTATTTCCATATTTAATAGCATTGGAAGTAGTTGCATCAATGTGCTTAGGTTTTGTTATATTGTCTTCTACTGAAAATGAAACCTGAACAATGTTGAATGGGTCCTCTTTTCTCCGACAGGTAAAGGTTTTTGAACAAAAGATCATGCCTTACCGTATCAAACGCTTTCTATAAAACTAAAAGAATACAGTAGCCAGACACTTCTTATTTCTGTTTGTTTAAATTTATTTAGAGTGTACACAGCGAACGTAAGCCCTTTTTTTTTTTTAAATCTAGGTATATTTTGATTTAGTTAAATGTTTTAGTTGTAAATTATAAATGTTTTTTCAGTCATAGAAATTAACATTACTGTTCGATAGTTTAATAGGCAGGTATAATTGCATTAATAATTGAATGTAATTATATTCGAGCCAGACTCCATCATAGTAATAAGTACTGTGATACTATATTACATGTAGTAATATTATTTAATAATATACTGAGCCATTACGCACATAGTTTCAAACAGGAGAATATCCACCTTCAATATAAATTTTATAATTAACGTGCGGCTTATAAACGAGGTCGTGCGCATCCAATAAACATAAAATTACGTGCATACACTTAATTAAAACATGTTAATAACAATTTATATTAAACATTATTGAACTCTCCCACCATCGTTACAATTACTGAGGCAATAATTTTACACGAAGATAGTGAAGCTTAAAGATTATAGGTTTAAATGTATACAGTCTTTTGATCTTATAGATGGTTATTTCAGAGGTCTATTTTTCGGATCTGCAATTAGTATGAGTAGATTATTGTATTTAATCGTTTCTTGCAAGTAATGACAAATAGTTCTGTTGTATCTTGATAATGAAAGTTGGTGCAATCAATTAATACATGCTTTATTCTACATACTATGTGTGAGAGAGAGAGAAAGAGAGAACGAGTGAGAGAAAGAAAAAACTGGTTCGGAAACACTACACCTTTGAAACAAAATAATACCAATAATAATATGCCAGACCACCACGCCACTAGTTTCGTACTAGGGAATTTCTTGTACAATGAGTACTAGTGCAACGAAATCCACTTAAGGACACTACCCAGAAAACCCAGACCCGAAACAATTTTAAGAGTTCGTCGAGGGAATACTGCCACCTTACCTATTTCTGCCCCCAAACAGTAATATGAGCATTACCGCGTTCCGATTTTAAAGGGTAAGGGTGCTAGTAAAAATACAAGCACATGAGACTTTTCAACTTATGTCACCGGGTAACCCTCAGCTCTTTGCGATTTAAAGCTCTGAGTGACACTGCAACTATTACAGGCGTGTCGCTTACGCATCAGGCGCATGACTAGCTCGTCCCGTTGCTTATCATAAAAAATAAATAAATAAAAAATTAGAAAATTCATTTCCCGATTTTTCTCCACCGTGATATTTATCAATACAAGAAATCTTAGGAAATTATGAGTGACTACGTGACTACAAATTGTCAAAGTAAATTATGGTATTAAGTTAAATTATTATATTAGTTTAAGCAAATCTTAATAACCATAATTTAATATCTTTAACTTAATAACGCGATAGTTGCAAAAACATCTTGTATTCCTTTTGTCTTTCGGAAAAATTACATTACTCCTCTTCAAATAAAAAAGTTTAAAAGCTCAATGCCAATAATCACGCAAAAGAGAAAAGGTACCAACTGACCTCAAATTTTCATTTTCCCAACGGAGTTTTAAGGCAGATATTTCTCTGCACAAAATAACCATATTTTTCTTCACGTTTTCATATAGCCTGCAGTAGAGTTTCGTGTAATATGCTAAAAGTAAGCTTACACTTTTTTAAGGAAGGCTCCCGTTTTCTGCACAACTTGTATGTGAATTTTGGTTCTTTGGAAATGGGAAGCGAGTTAATATTGGTAAGTATGTAGCGTAAAAGCAATTTAATATCGAAATGAAATTTAGATGAGCCTCTCTGATATTCGTGATGGAAATCTTCTTACATCTGCTTACCTGAAACATAAAGAAAATGTATATAAGTTTTGTACTTTATATAAATTAAAAATGTCGTGAGCATTTTTATATGTCTTCATATTTTTCTACGTCTTCAGTTTCAGATACGAAGGCTCCGTCACTCGCTCAAGGTTACGCGATACGTGCCTCCCGTTGAGTGTACCGACGTCGGCACAACGCTCATTACAAACCTTTCATTTATGAGCATTCGGCTCCGCACGACTGCACACGGCGGGCAACGTTATTTTCACCTCTCTGAGCACGTGCTTAGATTCCTTTTTCCTCGTAGTGAGCGCCTAGTGTCATTAATCAGATTTAGTAGGTTATTATAGCACAGGTATTTCCGATTTTGTATGAGAGTGATGTATCTGTTATGTAGTAAATATTAAGTAATAAGTGGGCAGTCACAAAGAAGGCGTGCATTTGGTGCTATACGATACGCCTACCTAGAACAGTTGCAGTGTCACTTAGATAGAGCTTTAACTCGCAAAAATCTGATCTGAGTCTGAGGAGAATCTGAGGGGTACTGCCACTGCGCCCATCCGCGTCATCCTAAGACATAAAGTTGACAAGTCCCATGTGTCTGTAAACCATGAATTATCATCATCATCAGCAACCCATTTATACATCTTACAGCTGGGCACGGGTTCCCTCTCAGGCAAAGGTTTAGGCTATGGCTTAAACCCTCGCCTAACAGGAGACCGCCATGCTATGGCCCATTGCGAGTTGGGGACTTCACGCTTTTCTGAGGGCTGTGAACCTTCCTCGACGTGCAGATTCGTACAAAAATTCCGAAAAACTCACATGTATGAGCCCGAATTCGAACCCCACGGCCTCTGTGTGAGAGGCGATAGATCAAACTGTTATTAGGCTACCACGACTTTCTAAACCGGACCGCAGTAATGCTCACATTACTGCTTGGCGGCAGAAATAGGTGTGCTGGCTGTGCTTCTACGGACCAACATTTTCACAAGGAGCTTTACTTCTACTAAAGACAAGACTAATGCCAAAATCACTATGTATTGCAGAAAGCTATAACACTTATGGTATCTTACGCAATGCCAAAGTTGCAAAGAAAACTTCCGTGTTATTTTATTTCAATCGTCATTGACTTGTACAAGTGGTCAAAATCAATAAAATGAAATTAAATAAACTTATCAATACCAGTAGATACCATAATTGAAACATTTTAATATAATAACACACACACTAGGGAAACCCTGTGTCGCGGGTGCCATGGACTCACATATAGACAAGAACAATTTACACCCAAACTCACGAGAGAAACAAATGTAGGTCATACAAATATTTCTCCCGGCCCGGGAATCGAACCTGGGACCTCTGCGTGGCAGTTCGGCATGGTAACCGTCCGTATTAAAAGTACACATCGATTTTCAATAGCTAACATCATTGTGTGCATATCGTATTTCCCCTGAATGTATGGAAATGGAGAACTTTGCCCCAATTCGCTCTGACACTTCCATATTGAAGACGTGTACGAACGTCATAGATACAGCCATCAAGTTGGCAATGTACTGAGCTGTCGAA
The DNA here is from genome assembly GCF_003589595.1 of Hyposmocoma kahamanoa. Taxonomy (NCBI): domain Eukaryota; kingdom Metazoa; phylum Arthropoda; class Insecta; order Lepidoptera; family Cosmopterigidae; genus Hyposmocoma; species Hyposmocoma kahamanoa. The sequence continues at coordinate 1,077,154 of NW_020653581.1, read as the reverse complement.
TCGATTTGTCATATATATCTATCGAATGATGAGAACTAAAAATACTCAACTGTAATGAAGAATATCTCAGGACACACGGTTGGTTCTTTAGCCCTTTTTATATTATTTTATTATTCATCATCATAATCATAATAATTTCAGCCGAAAGACGTCCACTGGTGAACATAGGCCTCCCTCGAAGGACGCCACAAAGACCGGTCTTGTGCTGCTTGCATCCAGCGGATTCTCGCAAGCTTGGCCAGGTAGATGGTCTGCCTACGCTGCGTCTTTCGGTACGCGGTCACCACTCGAGATCTCTTTGGCCGCACCGACTAACTGTTCTGCGAGCAGTGTGCCCCGTCCATTGCTATTTATGTTTTGCAATAACTGGTTGGTTGCAGTTGCTCACTGCACTACGAACTCTGGCAGCCGAGTACCCCTGCACCGGATCGCTCTATTGTATAACTATCATTTTACGAATTTGGACATTGTACACCTTTCAAAAACTGTATTTAGAGCAGTTGTTATGGATGAATTGAGTACCTAACATTAAGTCAAAGTCAAATAATCATTTATTCCATATGTAAAATAAATTTACACTTGAAAACGTCATATTTAAGCTACTTATTTAAAACACTTTGAATCAAATTAGTGCGGAATCTAGAGCCTTGTCGTTTTTCCACACATGTTTATCTAACACGTAGTGTTCAATTTTGTAATTTGACTTTTCAATCAAAATATTTTTAATGTAGTTTTTTACTTAGGAAATGTTAATATTAATATGTGCTCTGGAATCCTGTTGTAAAAACGTATACAGCTCCTCATAAAAGAGTCGTTTATCTTGGTTAAACGAAATCGTGGTACCAAGAGCTTGGACTTAGCTCTAGTAAAGTAAGTTCTTGATTAATCTTTAGAAATTAGAACACGTCTTCCTACGTCTTTGTATTATTATGTATTAACTAATATCTTATTTTTAGGATGTTAGAAAAAAGTTGCAACATGAACATTGTAACAGTAATTCTTGGATGATAATTGTTGGTTGTTGGTAAAAGTACTTAACTATGTATAAATTAGTAATAAGACCGTTTATTACTAGCTACTGCTGTTTTTTGTTCCTAATAACATAAAAATAAAATTCTTTCAAGTAATATAGTCGATTTGCAGATAAATCTGTAAAAAATAAGGCTAAGTCGAACTATTTTATGGAGTTTTGGGAACCTTATATTCAGAGTACATAGTTTAACAATGAACAACAAGCCTCAATCTCAGATATTAGTTTCGATGATGATTGTGTACAAAATGTCATTGATTTTACTTGTTTATCATTTAAAGTAGAATCAAACTTCGCTCGTTTGAAAAGCGCTCACAGGGTTGTTCTCAAAAATGAAAGGAATTGGGTTTTTCAGTAGTCTACATACGTATAATATTATTTAGGCATTGTGTAGAGACACTCTTTGAAGAGTCAAGACGCTTTATGAGGTTACCTGAAATCGAATGAAACCGGCTCAAAGCGGATTGACACGGTTAACATCACGACGACACGAGAGCTCGAGGAAGTACAGTGTCAGAAAAAGGTTATGTTGTTATTTTCGAAATAAGTTATGTTACGTTCATGATGATTATAAATTTTAAAAAGAACACATCTCTTTAAAATTCCATAACAAGAATGTATCGCACATTATGATGACCTTATTAAGGACAACAAACAATTACATATGTTTAATTCTAAGTTCCACGTAAATAAAAACTCCATCTCGGATATCATCAAGTGGTGAAGTTAAACAATAATACAAAAAATAGATATATTTTAACACTTTTTCTTTTTTGTATTTTCTTTTATGCATTTGTGCCAACATAAATTTTGTAATTTATAATTAACTGACAGTTGCTTTTTTAGATATGCCGTACGTTGACGCTCCTGTCTGGAATTCTGGTTCATATCTAGTTTTAAGCAAATTAATGTCTTAATCTATTTTGGATGACGACTGTTCTGTTCGTCTATAAAAAACCGACTTCAAAAGTCATTCATCCCCCAATTTGCTACCCTTAGACGCTTAGACGTGGAATATTTTCTGCAAATGTAAAGGAAACCCTTCTGAGGTATCCTCTTTCCAACAAAATCAAAAGAATCATCAAAATCCGTTCACAAATATTATCGCGTAACATACAAACAAAAAAAACAGTCGAATTGAGCACCTCCTACTTTTTTTAAGTCGGTTAAAAAATAAAATAAAAAAAAGGATGATAGGCCTTTTGGCAGCATGTACCTACTATGACTTAATTTTCTCCACGATGTGTATTTGTTGATGTTTATAATTAGGAACAATACCTCACACTGGCGCAAGTGATACTGTCTGTAACCATTTTATTAATAGCAGCCAGGCTCTCGGGTTATAATTGAGCGAACAGTAAGACAGAAGTATCAAGTTCAACAACATAATATCCCCAATCACACAAATGTTCATGAACGTTAAAGCCGTCAATATGTAATATGTCGTCTCTGCCTGTGATATGATGAAGACAAGGACAGAATTATATTTAACAAGAGATTAAAATTAAAGTCCTTTAAGCGAAGTTGTTGTTCGAAGTAGCTACACATTGACGGATCTTGTTACGTTGCACAGGAGGCGATATTTGAACAAAACAACTCATCCGAAGAACAGAGTCAGATGTGATTATATAGCGAAAAGAGAATAAGTACGTTACGAGAATAATTTCCTTATTCAAACTAAGGTCTACTACAATTTAAAGTACTAGTAGACCTTAAACTACTTTACGTAAAGGTGTATTGAGAATTTATATATCTTATTTCATTTCGGAAATATAAAATCGAACAAAGGTCGATCTGACATCCACAGCGAAGAAGAACGAACGAAATGTACTATGTCCTGAGAACAAGTAGTCTTGCACTTAGATTTTTGTTCTACAGATGAGTCGATAAGTGTTATAACTTGACGTGCTATTGATTGTACCAAAAGAAAGATATCTCTTCCAGTCAACCCAAGGCAGTGAAAGCAGAAGTTATAAGCCGGTAACACGATAATAATAATAACATAATAATAATAATAATAACGCGTCCACACTCATAGCCCCGCACTAGGGAAACCCTGTATCGCAGGTGCCATAGACACACACATAGACAACAACAAATTACACTCAAACTCACGAGAGAGAAATAAATGTAGCCCATACAAATATTTCTCCCGGCCAGGGAATCGAACCCGGGACTTCCATCCAACCATCCAATTTGATGTGCTCTCGACTCTGTATTTTAATGTATTTAATGTACAATAACACAATGGTAGCAGTACAGTCGTTAACATTGTTAGTATATTTGTAGGACTAAGGGGAACAATTTTTACAAAGTAGTTTCTGGTCTGTGTGTTCTGGATTATCTTATTATAAAGTTTTCATTCAACGGTTACAAAGAATCACTCTGAGGAACATTAGAATGAACTGACAGCGATTTTTTTGGCATAGTCCCTCCGTGTTTTAATCTTTGGCCTTGTTTTACATGTATCTTTTTTCTTTCTAAACAAGTGTAAGTCTTTCTAAAAATGAGACCTTTAAAATCTTCTAAAATCCTTCCTTTACAGGAAAATAATAAGTCAATCCCAATATATCAGAAATGGAATAGTTATCGATGTTTCCAGTTACATCCCTAACTTCTCATATTGACCCCCTTGACCCCCTAGCTGTTATTTTATCACCCTGATCTATTTTTGTTGAAAATAACATTGAAGATTTCGCCTATTGACTTTGCTTATTTCTCATTTTGGTGTTGAATTGAATTTGGAGAAGTATCTCAAAAGGAATATTTAAATAATTTCCTTATGTTTGTTGTTTCTAACCGATCTAAGATAAAAAATATTTGAGTTACTTTGTGGCTTTAAGTTTGTCGCCATTAATAATAATTGAATTATTTTTTTAACAAAGTAGTAATAATAACGCACACACTCAACATAGCCTAGGGAAACCCTGTGTCGCGGGTGCCATGGACACACACTTAGACAACCACGAATTACACCCAAACTCACGAGAGAAATAAATATAGGCCATACAAATATTTCCCCCGGCCCCGAGAATCGAACCTGGGACCTCTGCGTCGCAGTCCGGCATGGTAACCGTTCGGCCACGGAGGCAGTCTAAAGGAGATAAAACTAAAATTTCAAAGAATTCCTCGAGTAATCAAATCAATCCTGAGAACATTTTGAATAGGTAGGTAGCATTTGCTATCATTCTACTAGCAGTACCGCAGTCCTTGTGAAAGAGTTCGTCCAGGAAAGTACTTCTACCTTACCTATATCTATCGCCCAGCAGTAATATGAAAATTACTACGATTCGGTTTTGACGGGTAAACGTACTGTTGAAATTACAGACACTTGTCGTGGGACTTGTCAACTTTTTGTCATATCTACTGAGGTAGTGGGGACAAATTCGGTTTTGTTTTATGAAAATACTTAGCAACCAAATAGTAAGCTTTACTCTGGTAGCAACGAAATTGACTCCTGCTCGGAACACGTGGTCTACACAACCAATTTAGGAAATTTAATTTTCCAGATGGTGCTATCGGAAATCGAACCTGGAACCTCATCGCCCATCGCCCATTAGTTCTGAACCAAAATTGTATTGTCAATGGTGCTCGCTACTGAACTGAAAAAAAATAACGTCGTATTTTTGCTAATAAACTCCATAAACGCGAACGTCACTCACTATATTTGTCAAATTATTGAAATTAAAATTATTTTATTAAATAATATCTCAAAATGTTACATAACGTAATTATTTGGCAAAAACGAACTAAAAACAATATAAAATATCAAATGTGACGCTGCTTAAATGGTCTACAACCTCGTGATTGGTTAAAATATAAGCGGTACTTGACCAATTCCATTCTATCTCTTTGGTTTTTTTGTTTAGAAGCGTTTGTTTGGATTTCGTTAGAGTTTGTAGACAAAATATACATTAAGTATTTATTGGTTGTGTTTCATTATTTTAATTTACACGTAAAAAAAGTTGTAGAAAAAGTATTGCATACAATCCTTACACGATCTTAATATCTATCGTGGCCTAATCACAGCACTCGACTTTGAGAACCCTCATTTTACCACGATTGCATAAAATACTATCAAATTATTAGTGTTTTCAATTCATTATTATTCTTGATGTATAAAAATGTGTCAATTTTTCTTAAAAAATATCAAAATATACTAATGAAATAACTGCCATTATTATTCGTGTAAATAGTTAATAAGTTTATATTATTTTATATGTATGTTAGTTTGTAAGGTATGTATCAATAATAATAATATGTATGTTAGTCTGTAAGGTATTTGTTATATGGGCCTTAGTTGCCTGAAATAAATGAATAAATAAATAAATAAATAAAAATAAATAAAAAATTACATAAAAGAATATTCATTAGGAACAAAAACAAAGGCTCAATGCTGTCTAGCCACAACTTGATTGTTCTCTGTGCTATTTCCCATTCACAATGGATTTCGAATCAAGCATCAATACTACCCAATTTCCTCTTGTATCAGCCTAAACCCAAAAGCCTTAAATTCGATCAGCTTATCTTTCGATACAGATTTATCCATTGACTGAAAAATTTAAAATTGGGACCGATATCGGAACTTAAAAGAATATCCGGATTCCATTGTACTACCCAACCAATTTACGTTTACCGTTCTAATCCGAATTTCCTGTTCTAATTTATCTTTGCGAATAAGAATATTTTTTGTGAAAATGGGGTTTGATAAAGTGCTTTCACAAATTTGTCGATTTACTTTTTGCCTTTGTTTGGTGTATAAAATTCTGTTAGCAAAAGGTTCGTTTACAAGTTTTATAATTGGAGAACGTGTACCTAAAGCCTGTCAGAAACTTGTAGCCAGGTACCTAGATCGTTCTGTTACTTTAATGGAAAACAAGAGTTTGATGTAAATGTATTATGCCTTCCAGGTATTTCCATTTTATTTTTACTTATAATGGGAAGTTGTTTTTTTTCTATTTGTCATTGTTTTTTACATACAAGCAGTAATAATCATAAGCATTACCGTGTTTCGGTTTTATAGTGAAAGGGTGCTGATGAAATTACACACGAGACTTCTCAATGTTTCAGGGTGACGGCGCAGTGGCAGTGCGTCATAGATCTTTATGATTTAAATGGTTAGCGGCCCTGCAACCGTTATGTACAGACGTGCCACTTACCGCCAAGTGGCCGATTTATTCGTCCCATCACTTGGTATTATAAAGAAAAACAGAATACTATTTCATGTCCTTAATTTGTGTTTGTTTTCCTCTGATAATGCTATTTAATTAATAGCAGTACACAAATGTCTCAAAGTTCCGAGAAAATATATTAAAAAACAATGATTTAGTTTTTATCTTAAAAAGACAAGCTGAAAGAAACGCGTGTTTGTTCACAAAACCATTTGCAGTTTACGATTTGAAGAGGAACGAGAAGGAAACGATAAAACACATTTGAAAGGGGATGCGAGGCTCTTCCGTGAAAGAATCCTAACGACGAAAATAAAATGGTGTATGGCTTTATTGTTGGAAGGAATTGCGTTTTTAGAACTAAGAAAATTGCAGGAATAAATGCAGAAGACACAAAAGCGAAGATTTACCTAAATATTAGTGCAATCTAAACGACGTGGTCGCTCACTACTTGGCCTCTTAAGAAGGCTCAAAGTCACCCAAAAGACAATGGAAAGTGGTATACTTGGAGTTTCACTGTGAGATCAAATCAGAAATGAGCACCTTTCATGAGGTTTAAAACTATAGTGAAACAAAAACTTTATACTAAAGGTTATTATATAACTTCTGCGTATTTGGATGACAAAAATCCGTGGTATTAACCCGTTTAGCTCATGGAGGTAGTCTCGATCTCTGATGTTTCAAATAAAAAAAAAATATATTGTAAATGTTATTTACAAAGAGCAACCCCTAGAGTTTCTTGCTCATTCTTCTCAGGGCAATCTGCCTTACGAATGAGCGGTAGAGTTTAACCATTGTGACGATTTCAAGTGTAATAATGCTTACCTATAAAATAAAGATTATTTTGAATTTGAAAGCATATCCGCAAAATAACCAGAGTAACCGAAATATGCCAAGAATTGCTAAACTTAAATGGCAGTGGGCAGGGCTCGTTTAGAACAAATAGCCGATGGGGTCAAAGAGTTCTGTGGATAGACCACCCATAAAGTGGACCGACGCGACGACCTGGTAAAATTTTCCGGAATCAGCTGGACGCAAGCAGCATAAGGTCAATCGTTGTAACAATCTTTGGGGACCTGTGCTTTGTGTGTGCTTTGCTGGAATGTTGATGATATTCTAAACGAATAACTATGCAACTATTAAAATTTTGTTTCTTTCACTAGAATTTCCGAAACACTCGGTAGGTTTTCGTTAATATACGCACAAAGCGCTTTGCTTCATTCTTCTAACGCAAAGTTGTTTAACAGATGACGGCACCTTAGTTTCCAGAAAATTATAATTTGGGGTTATTCGAGAGTGAATACGCATTTTTTAGACAGACATACACCGTCGTTATCACATCATAACTACACATTAAGTGTTCATTGAGATTGGCCAAGTTGCGTCAAGAATTTTTGTTTTTACATTTTAATAAAAATGAAAAAAAAAAATCTTTTTTCTTAACTTCGAAATGAAACAATTTTTTTCAGATTTAAATGCAGTATATTTATTTTTATAAACTAACCAATGTTTTGAGCTCTTTACAGGTCCGATAGTCACGGCTGACTAAGATTTGTCAAGAGCCCAAAATATTGGTTTGTTTGAAATAACAAATATACGCAATTTTAGATCCGGAAATAAGTTTTATTTTCGAAGTGCAGCAATCACGAAAATCTAAGGAATTTCTAAACAATTTAAAATCAGTCTAGTTCTACATTTGAAACTGCATTAAATTAACCTAAGCCTATATACAACACTAATGTTGTTATCGGTGGAGAAATTGACAAGCCAATTGTAGATTCAATCCACTCTCTCAATATCAATTGTTTTTGACAAATTTCAGTTTGATGCAAAACCATTTCAGAATCATTGCGATAATCTTGATATTACAAATTAATAGTGTACTAGTAGGTATGTCGTATATTTTAAACGTCTACTTATGATTTTACTAACGAACGCAAATATTTCAGAACGAACAAAAAACGAAAGAAAACCAATCAACGAGGAGAATACCATAAAGAAGCTACATTAATAAAGGATGAGAATTATTCATCGAAAATCCCGGGAAAATTGCTTCATAATAAAAAATAATAACATCAATATTAATTCTGCCCGGGGAAAATTCATTTTAGACGCTAACGCTTTGACACTCGATGATTTTGGGGACGCTGTCGACTAATCCAATCCATAATTTAACGAGAGAGCCCAATCTCTATCGACTCCACGTTAGAATTGCTAAAATGACGTGTGCCTTGTGAATAAAACAGCTTAGTTTATGGCCTTGTAGTTTCAAGGACTTTGAAAGATCTAAGCAGTCAATAACGAATTGTAGACACCGTTGCCAACTATTCTAGTAAGTTTTAACAACAAAAAAAACTAGGTTGCCTTAGATTGGCATACAGACGCAGGAAGTCTACTCCCGTTCTTCGTGCAACATCCGTCCGTAACAATTACTGTTACATAGTAACATCGAGTACATAACCAAAAAAAGAGACGAAATGTCATTTAATTCGTTTGAATACTATTCTGCCAAATCATTTCGGTGACAACTGCGCTCCCATTGATCAGCCCGTATTCGAAACAATTGACGGGCGTCATTGGGTGTTGGGCTGTCAATGATTTCACTTCAAAATAACCAGTTAACTTGAGCTTTGCTATAATGGAAGAAAATTACAAAATTACATATTTACTGATGAAATTTGATTCCGTTTGTTTTGTAATTAGATGCTTTGCTGTTTTTTCCCATACCACTGAATGGAACAGCAAGGCATTGTTAGAGATATTATCTTTATTACAATAAATACAGAAAATGTTTGGAATATACGGAGACGTACACACAGGTCAGTTGTTGGCGCTATCTATATATTCAGTGTAAACGAGAGTTGATATTTATAAGTGATGTATCACTGATGAGTTACCAGGTATATATGGCCGTTATTTCGTCTCTATTTCTGGTTATATACTCGATGCATGGTAACTTGACTATATCAAAAGACAATGTCAAGTATGAAGCTTCATTCGCATCATGCTTCTTTGAATTTGGTCGAACATTACTTATTGGACAGTAATTGTTTCGCACAGATGTTGGACGGAGAAAGGAAATAGACCCCTAAGTTCGAAGGAATTCCTCTCAGATCGAAGGAATTTTTCTTTGTGTTTATCGTTTAATAATTACAACCATCTAGTAGAGTAATTTCACAAAAAAATATATTAAGATCCAAGGTGGTAAAAAATCATGATATCCCATCAAAATCAATATTGTTCTTAATATAACAAACTAAACGATGTGAAAATTTCAATATACAACATGTACAACTTCAGGAAAACTTTGATGTAAATTCATTTATGAGGCAATATACATATTCTTATAGTAAGATTGCGGTTGATGTTGGCTTGAAACTGTAGTGAAACAAAAACTTAATACCTAATAATAGTTATTTGTTATGCAAGGCTGCAAAGTGGTTGTGTTACGGGAGTGCTTGTAGTGAAACCTGAGCACGCGAAGGAGCTTGAGATTCAAAAGACCCTGAGCGTAGCGAAGGTTTGAAGGTACGAGATGCAAAACAACTTTGCTGCCGAATGAAACAACTTTTCACCTCACTATAGCGAGGAAAATGATAGATGAAAGAAAATAGTTGAACTATAACAAATCAGTTTAAAAAAAAATAGGTATCGTTATCAATTTAATGTCAACAATAGAGAAGAATAAAATATACCAACGGATTTATATTACCTAAATAATGTACGACAAACCGAATATTTGAATGTGTCATTATCTTTTTTATTTCATCGAAAGAAACGGTTAGGTACACCACAGTCCATCGTCAAGTTACAATTTTAAAAACCTTTTGCACGCTAGCGCAGAAAAAACGCTTTTGCACGCAGATTTATAATGAGAAAGAAAGCCTCTCCGATCTAGTGAGGTGAAAAGGTTATTTTTTTACAGCTCTTGGTAGAACAGTGAGCATGCTAGTCTGCCACGCAGAGGCCTCAGGCCGGGAGGAATATTTGCATGACCTACATTGATTTCTCTAGAGAGTTTGAGTTTAATTCGTTGTTGTCTATGTGTGTTGTCCATGGCATCCGCGACACGGTTTCCCTAGTGCGGAACTATCAGTGTGCGCGTTTTTATTTTATTATTATATTTTTATTTTATTTTATTGTTATTTGGACGACTAAAGTCCATGGTACAGACCCGTTTAGCTTTTATAAATTGTTTCGATTTATGATATTTGAAATAAAATATTGTAAATGATAAATGGGCACATTAATGTCTATTCACAAAGAGAATCTTCAAGAGCTTCGTCCTGATTCCTGTTAGGGAAATCTGTCTTACAAATAAGTAGATGAGATTATTTCAAGTGTATTTTACTTCCCTATAAAATAAAGAAGATTTTGATGATGAGATTGAATATTTTTAATTTTGGAATGTACGTAGAAATCAAAACTTTAATCTCTTTCCAATAAAGATTCATGACAGTTAATCCTTTATCCCAGTTAATCATTTGTTTTATATCCATTAATAATAAAATTTAAGGAAACGATGGCATGTGCAACTTTTGTAAATATCTTTTTATGTTTGAAAAATTTGGCTTATCAGTCTTCATAAGCCAACCTTCCCGAGTAGTTCCAGTGAAATCATGGCTACCTTCCCCAAGTTTGTTATTGCCAATAAAATTTCAATCCCAACCTCAATATTCCATGTTATATTTCTTTTTCCGAGGACTCCTTTTCTTCGGCCCCAATTTTAGCCGGCCAATATTCAATATCTAATATAAAAAATATGGAAAGGGACCGTCATTGAACCTTTTTGTCCCACTATTAAGATATTGGCTAATAATTTGGATTTTTCTTATTATTGAAACAATTATCTTTTTTGACGATGCTTTCGTGACTTAGTTTCGTTTATCTTTCTTCAAAAAGTATCATACTCATACAGGTTGACCTCTAAAAATGTGTTTTTGAGAGTTAATTCTACCTAGCAATACATGTAATTTTATTTTGTGGATCCCTGTAAATTCGCGGAAAGAACTCAATTGCTCCATATTTTTGGATCCAACAGGTACAAATGAAGAACGATGGCATCCCAGTAGGAGAACGAATGTTTTTCATTTGTGGCGACATGTGTCTGTAACTTGCTATATTACGTAAATTTGTAGGCATTTTAGTATAAACACCACTTGCTACTGTCGCCATGCGGGTCATGTTCCATACAATAAATACTCCATCAATTTAGGTATCGCAGACAGACCTCTTAAGCAGGACGTGGACAGCAGACGCAAGAGAATGTTGAGAGGATGGCACGAGTGCACACAACACACGCAAAATAGGCGCCTTGGCTACGCACTAATGGTGAAGGAAAACATAGCGATAAAACCTGCATGTCGAAGAAGGTTCACAAACCTGGGAAAACGTGAAGTCCATAACCCAAATTGAGGAGATTTTGATGTATACTGCGCCCTAGCTGAAATAAGGTCCCATTTGCAGAATGATAACATATCAGGAGAGAATTTAAAGATTGGTCAATAATTTAGTTAATGCTTAGATATGAGGGTTGTTAAATTTTATATATAAGTAATTCGTTTCATTATGATTTTCATGTTATAAATCACTTTTGACACATGATCACATGTGGCTTTATTTTTGTACCAAAAGGGTACGATACGATGAACAATACAGTGCATAACCCACATGGTAATCTGACTTAAGCCAAAATTAAATACTCGGAACAAAAAAAAAAAATTAGTTTGGGTATTTTTGTAAAGAGCGTATTGGTTTCTAAGATGTTCATTCAAATATTACTCGAAACCTTTTTAACGCTAGGTTTAATGTATACGAGAATTTAAATAAAACCTACACAAAGAAAGTGTCTTTCATGTATTTTTTAGGTAAAGTAGACGCATGATTTACCACCGTCAGAGATGTTAAGTGACTGTAAGTTAGTGTAATATATAATAATAAATGGTACGAGTTTGTCTAAAAAATACCAATTAATTCTAGCCTTGAATAGTCCCAAGTATTTTGGTTTATAGTCAAGATTACTAGTACCGTTTCTCTGTTTTACTTGCCAGGCGTCAACCTGAACCCCAAAGATAGTTTTAATTACAATTTTGGGAGTCATAGTATTTGAGAGTACTTCCACAACAATTTTTATTAATATAATACGCAGTTAATTTTCATTGGCTTCAAACAAACTTAACGAATCTCGATGAAAAATAAAAAGATGACTGTGGACAAAACTTTACTACAAAAACTTTTATTGAGTACATATAGTTCGTCCGAACATTATATCGCGCTACTAATCTATGATTACTTAGTTGAATTGGATCTCTTGATTGATGCCTCTTCAATCTTTTAATACGTCTATAATCTCCATGTGTTCCGAGATAGCAATTAGTTCCAATAGATTTACTCAGTGCGCTTGAGTTCGCCCTCTATGCAGTACAATGCAGCTCAGCTGGAGATTTGTATCGTACAAACAATACATGAACGGTGCAGGGTGTTGGGTTTGGTACTGAAGCGAGGTTTAGATTATTCCTTGTTAGAGACTCGAAGCAAAATTATATTATGGTATGGGATAATATTTGTAAAATTGTAATTTGTAAAACAGAGGAAAATAAATTACGAATGGAGGAAAACAAAGACGAATTTGATAAGGAAAAAAGACTTGTTAAAAACGAATGCAAAAAATAAACAATATAAAATAATATTATTTAACGTAACGTAATGGAGTTTATTCGTTATTGAAGAAGCAATAAATTAGCTAATTATTTCAGTTGAAGGTTTTATCACTTCTACCCGTTTATGATTACAACGACTATTCTTCTTTATTTTGGATCACAGTTCATAGGGTATGCCGAAAAATAAGGGGAATAAAAGGACATACGCGAGTATTTTTTCCGATAGATTTGCTTGTTACGCCTCGATTACCAATAAAATTGTTACATGGAAGGACTGGACTTTCGACAATGTTAGATAAGTAACGAGTTTTGGTACCTATTTTTTTTTAATTGAAGGTATCGTCGTGTCAAAAGAGTTTATTATATTTATTTATGTATTAGCTGTCCAACTTTTTGCCTGTGAATATTATGCCATGTTATTGTGTACATGTTCTAGAATTGTCAATATTGATTTTATCCTCCACATGTTCATACATACTACTCACGCCGTTGGATTCTCGTTGAGGTAAACAGAAGCTATCGATTACCACTTTGCTTTATGCAAACTGACAAACCACTCTTGCTTCACTCACATTCCTAAATCTTTTCACACAAGCTCTCTTATTACTCTGACTCCAGTCTTTTCAAGAACATTCTCGATTAGTTCTGAAAACGTTTTTCATTGCCGTTTTCTGCCAATGTTGATTCCATGTTGGCTCTGTATACATCTCTTTCGTCAATCTTCTTTCATTCATCCGCCCCGTGTGCCCAAACGTCCTCAACCTACCTGTTTTTATTTTTGTCACTATATCGTCTTTCATGCGTTTAACATGAACGTACGATTGTATGTAGATATCAATCTGACCAGTGTCGACATAAGGTTCATTTTTGTTAAAAGTATAAATATGTTGTAACATTACTTTAAACTCCAGATAGTCTGGTAAGCGGAGATTCTAGCAAATCTAACCAGCTTTACGCGTGGCGATGATATTCAGCCTTTCCAGTTACCTTGCCTTTTAAGCCACTATTGCTGCAAATAATCTCACAAATTCATAACAAAGGATTAACAGATAAATGGGAACACTGTCAAAAGTTAACTTGCCGGAGGATGTTCCCAACAAGTAAAGGAGCAGAACGATCTTTGAAGTGAAAGTTATTCACGTACCTTTGATCATTGGTGGGTTATAATACGCACCTAAGGTGGTTTATGACTGTATTATTACTTCAATTACGTAATAAACAAGAAAAAGGAAATGGAACAATATTCCTGGATTCATTACAGGATACATATTCCCTCATAATACGAATTGATGTTTGTAAGGCACCATAACGTATAATAATATGATTCTGGAGATAAATTAATCTATTTTGTTTATTTATTTGTATTCTTTTCATACTCAAGATATTGTTATTATTCCTATAGGTAAAGATCACAATATTTTTACGTGTTATCTTAACTCAAAGGCTGTACTTTAGTTCAACTAATTTTATGCAACTTATTAAGTAATACTAGACACAGATATGGAAAATCGGATGTACTGATATGATATATCTTAAGAATTATAGACAAAAAATACAACCTAATCCACTACAATATTTGGATGCAGTACTTAGAGAATTGGTAAAAGCCAGTGTGTGAATATGAAGGAAATGTGATGTGAAATCAACCTACAAATATGTACATACAATGCATATTTCGAATTTCAGTTACTTTGCAGTTTAAGATATCTACGTGTTTGAGAAAGTAAGGCGACGATTTGTTACTTTTGATAATGTTGTACATCGCATCGTTTTTCTTACGTTATATTTGTTGTGAGGAGTGTTTCATTAGTATATCATATCATCATCAACCCATTTGTACTACCCCCACGGGCAGGGCACGGGTCTTTCCTATCAAGCTAAGGTTTAGGCCACAGTCCGCCACATTGTCCAGTGGCGTTGGGAATTTCACATATTTTCCGTGGATTGCGATCCTTCTTCGAAGTGCAGGTTTTATTACGATATTTTCCTTCACCATAAAAGTCATGGTAAATTTGAAATTAAATTTGTCACATGAATTTGGAGAAACTCAGAGGTGCAGGCCCGTATTCAAACCCACGGTCTCTGCTTGCTGAAGCTTATTAGTATCATTTTTTTTTGTTACAATATTTTATTTAAATGGTTATTTTGAAGATATAACTTTTAGATATTTTGCTTTGACTCGATTTTTAGAATAATAATGGATACTTCAATCAATCCTCTCTTCAATCGATGTCACAAAAATCGTTTCAAATTTTGTAATAATTAAACAACTTTATTACGTGATTTAATTACCGTAATAATAATGAACTCTTTTTTGCTCTTCACAGATGCCAGTTTAGTTAGATGTAAAGACATCAAATTGAACTTTTCAATGATAATGTCATATAACCTAAGTGCAAAGCATTGTCCTCCCTTTTATCTTCCGTTTCTGTACTTGACGAAATCATTAATAAGATGAGACTTACATTTGAATTACTATTTTTAGAATCGATATCATAAAAATCAAATTGTAATGTGCATTCCTACCGTATGTATATACTCATATACATTCTCTTCCCACTTTACCACTCGCACTGAATACTTTGTTTAAAACCATAATCATTTATTATATCACTTCAAAGTGTAAATCTAAGTGACATACGACCTATAAGCCGCATAGAGCTAACGTAGCACAAGTCCAAAGTTAGCTAGTTTAGCTTGTTTGGCCAATTTGTAGATGGCAACTAAAATTTGGCCGGAGAGCCGTGGTTGCTTTGCCAAATTTATAAAGCCTATACTCTAATTAGAAGAGTTAGCGAGTAAGACAATATTTCATTTGGTCGGGTTGCTTTTGCTATTTGTGGTCTTGTTTACAATTGCTTATTTGCGATATTTATTGTGTTCTGTTCATTGTTGTTTACGGAAATTATTTTGGGCATTCAAATAGTATTTTTTGTTACAAATATACCTAATTTTGTATATGAAAGTTGGAAGTTGTTATTCTGCCGTTCTCCTTTTTGCTGTTTATAATTTTAAAGCTTTTGAACAATATTTCATTTATTTGACTTCGGAACCGCCGCGGGCCGGTAATTTGAAAGGTCTAAAACGCGTATCATACTACCCGATTTCAAGGGACCCTAACTTGAATTTCAGGGAAGTATAATAAGAGCAATCTCATCCGTTCAAATTGGTGCGTTTGAAATTACGGGCCTTGAGAAGCCAGCATAAGAAATCATTGATTAATAATTTATTCATTTATTTCGTTCAATTTACTAATAGGTATCGTCTTCATAATTAGCACGGGTCTCCTTAAAAAAAGAGCTTAGACTAATAATCCGCCATCCAAGCCCAATACGAATTGACGACTCTAATCGTTTGAAGTTAGAATGGATGTATAGAGGAGGATGAAGAGGGCTTCATCCTCCTCTATGCATCAATTCTTTTCACAAAACATCATCTATAGACAATAAAAGTAAGAATTTTAGAAAAACAAAATATACTGGCGTAATTTCCGACCTTGATTCATTCATACGATGTCGCACAAGAAACCAAAATAATGTCGTAACTCACAATGGTGGCATTACGAAAACACGATTTGAAAGTTCAAAAAATACTGAATGGAACCAAAGAAATTATATTCTCGTTTACAAATGGATAACTAAATATTAAGCGTAAATAAAAATAATCCTATTGTTGATGAAATTGTAAGTTAGATTACCTAATCGATTCAGGTGATTGTATAAAAGTGGACTGTATTTTTTGGGTAGTTAGACAAAATGTAAAATAATGTTGGTTCTGGTGTGTTTGTACTATTATAAGCCCAACTACCCTTAATCTTGTATTCGGCTTCTCATCGAACGAGATAGTGGATGACGTCACAACGGTTTTCTGCATTTATACCTACTGTTTCGAGCTCCAAAATGTCCACCATCACTATCAGTAATAAGCAAACACCAAAACGGTCAATAAAAAAAATGACATGACAAGGTGTTTCTTTTGTCGCGGAAGTGCACACAGAAAAAGCACCAGCCGAACACGTAGTCGAGACAGTGGTAGTAAGGCTTCTCGAAAGAATATTAGAAAAAATGCAGGTAAAACATTATATCGCGATTCGGCGACGTATTACTAAACTATACACATTTTGTCCGAACGCAAAATAATAGACGATTATTTACATATTTACGAGCACCTTTTTATAGTTCTCAATAAGATCCATTTAGTATTTTTTTTTTACTTTTTAAATCTTTTAATGATTAATACAAAGGTCGAACAATTAGAAAATATACTTTGACTACGGCTACGGCTACTACGGCTGGATGCGAACCTACGTCTTCCAGTGAATCGCCAGACGCTATGTCAACTAAGCCACGAATTACCTTACGAATTGCTCTATGCGCTTGCTTGTTGCAGATCTTGGTTTTGGTTTTTAACGACTTTTTTGCCTTAGTGCCATCTGTGAGAAATCTTTTTCTTCAGTCATCACTTCTATAATATTGTTTTATCAACACCGCCATCATTGAGTTACCTCAGTACTTGGTTTCATGTTCGTTTTATTAAAAAAATCGTTACGTCCCTAACAGGAAAAGTATATAATAAAAAAGTTTAACGTTTACATCTACGGAGATATTGCACTAATTTAAAAGCATATTAAATAACGCCTGGCCTCGCCGCAACGAGTGGAAAATGCACGAATGAACAAGTGAATTACCCTAATATACCGTTCTCCTGGGGCAAATATTGTGGAGTTAGTGAAATGGCGCGAATTGGCTCGTATGTTAGCTTTGTTAAGGTTTATCTCCACTTGAGCGTTATCATTCAGAGGACTGAAGAAAATTTCATTTAGATTCTTTGTTTAAAACCATTTTAATCCAATGTTGCATTTTGAAATTTCCATCAACTAGACTTCGCTTTGATGACATACAAAGCTTTTATGAAAGTATTATTTTTCAGTAGAAGGTTAAAACTTTTGTTTAATTTTGTTGACGACCTCGGTGCCCCAACGGTTTGCATTGTGAACAATGGACGAGGAGGTCTCGGGTTCGATTCCCGGTAGGACCAATTTGAGTTCTGGTCTGGGTGTTCTGGGAAGTGCCCCAGAGTGAATTCCGATGCTTTGAGTCACCTTGAGACACAATTTCACTAGCACCCTTACCCTTCAAAACCGAAACGCAGTAATGTTCATATTACTGCGTGCTGGCAGGAATAGGTAAAGCGTACGTCCATACGAACTCTTTCAATCTTTCAAATTACAGAATACAAATTTCAATCATTTATGGTAGAAATTTGTATTCTGTATTTAACTACGTTAAAGATCAAATTGGCTTAAAAGTCTATACAGCCTCGAATGGCTTTGTTTGTTTAGACATAACAGTGAAGTGTTGAATTAATCACTTTGAAAAAAATATGTAATACACAGATTAGTATACGGTGTGAAAACACGATTCCTAAACATTTTCACGATAGAATAAAAACACAATAAGTTCCAATGATAAGTTCCAGTTAGTTTCTAAAAATGTTATTAATATCCCAAAACACAGAACGACTGCTTTTCGCGGCGGTTTCAGGTATAGCGCCAGTAAGTGCTGGAATGATATTCCTCGTCCATTGCGTGGCATCAATAATGAAAAAGGATTTAAGCGTGAATACAAAAAAACATCTTTTGTCAGAGCAGATGTGCGTCGCTATACAGATATTTCCCTAATGGGTTTGATACACTTACTTACATTATTATTTATATTGCTTACCTACATTACTTACATTTTACACTTTTACTTGATATATAATCTATATATTATTTAGAGTTAGGTACATATATTTGCGTGTGATGCACTTTGGTGGCATGGCTTACTGGGCTGCGATCGCTTACCATATGGTACTGGCAGAAAATCAGCACTTTTTCACTTCTCTCAGTCTACAGTATTTATGCTGAGTCAGGGCCATTTCCGCACAAACTATAATCATAGGTACATTAAAATTTTATCAGTTCTTGTAGTATTTGTTTGTTTTTCTCACAGTATTTGTTTTTAATAATGAATGTTCTATGTGCTTTTATGTTATACTCTGTGAAGTGATTGTAAACGTTTTGTTTCTGTTTGTATTTGTGCTGAATAAACGTGTTATCTATCTATCTACAATCCTACCTCTCAATTTTACAAGAAAGCTAATGTATTCATTAGGCATTTTATATATACCAATTTTTTTTTTTATATCAACGAACTAAATTGTATACGTATACGTTCTGAAATAAAGCCACTGTCGCTACCGCTCGACCCAAGCAAATTGAACCGTATTAGTACGGGAAAAAATTGAATTCGAGCTGAGATAGTATCGACTCTTGTTACTTATTTTCTAATGACATTGGTGTTGCAACAAGGAAGACATACCTAAATGAATGTTACGGCTCACAGGTTAAATGTTAAGTTTGTTTAAGCCGAGTACCGGAGAAGAAGCGGGTAAAACTGTTTTGCTTTTGATTTGATCTACAATTTGTTTAGGTATGAATAAATAGTAACGGTCTTACAAAATATACACGATACACCTAAGGATATTGTCTAAAGAATGTGTTAATGTATTATACGATAGGATGTACTTCACCCGATCATATAAAATCCTGAAAACAGGGTAAAATAAAAGTCTAAAACAAATTATTTAAAAAATAAAACATCTAACTTTATACATAATTTTCGTTCGCGACGTAACCTGCTGTGAATGTGTCTAGTGCATGTGCAGTAAAAGATTCTCATAGAATAAGAGTGTATCAAATCGTGCTATCTCACTTACTACAAAGTTTATCAATTAAACAAGAAAGCTATTGTCCTCTCTTTCTTTCATAATTTGGAATATAAGGCTACATATTAATCGACCAATCAAGGTCCGCAAAATGTAAACAAACATCGCGTCCGAAAGTTCTAGAATAATTAGAAAAGGATAGTAAAATTATTAGAAAGGGACGGCAATATATAGAAATCTAGAATAATAGGTGTATTGAGATAAAAATTACAGACAATTATGTAGAAACTAAGTTCTTACAGAATTACAATATTTGTATAGTGAAATAGTCAAAGATTAAGCTGTAATCTCAGAAAAACTGTGAAAAATTTGAGAAATTTTGTGTTTTCGTTAGAGTTAATCTAAAACTATTAACAGATTATAAAAGTTACAGTTCTGAAAGTTACTAGATAATGTAAAGGTCACTAATAGTCACAATTAGCCATAACTTTCACGTCAAACCGTGTAATAATAAGAAAGTTATGGGCAAATTAAGTACGGAATAATAGAACAAAATAGTAACCCTTTGTCAAGGGATTGAGAAAAGTAAATAAGGTCTGGTATAAAAGGAGTCCGTACAGAGCATCCGGGAAGTGACCAGAAGAAAAAAGAAGAAAAAGTAAATCAGTGAAGTGTAAATAACAGTGATTTTAGTGACTTAGTACAGTATAGTGACTAGATATAGTAAATTAGTGCCATTTTAAACTGTGATTAATTGAAGACTGTTAATTATTGTTTCTGTTAAGTTAACTTACTAAGGATCGTATTCCAGAACTCTCAGTCAGGACTTGAGTATTATTTAAAGCACCAGAAATCATACTCAAGTCCTTACTTGAGTATTGAGTAGAGTTCTGGAATACGACCCTTAAATTCTAAGGTTGTACTGCAACTGTGTTACTGTCTTCGAGAGAATATAGTGACTTATTACTGGTTATCGAGTTTTAATAGTACCACCGGTAAGGATGGCCGGATTTGGTAGCGTTACACGTGTCATATACACGCGAGTACGGGCGAACGGCCCTGCGTATACGCACGGTCTGGTGAAAGCGGCATAGCGGCACGTTTAGGGATTCGTGTCGGAGTTTCAGATATTGTCGCGCCATCTACCGTCGTGCACAATTTTCATACATGAAGATATTTCTTTAAGTACCACAGAGATTGTGCTAAATCTTGATTTTGAACTGAAACCCTATTATTAAATTCACATTTATCCCAGTATTTGAATATTGCCCAACGGTTTAACAATACACCGCCCGGCCCGCTGCCCCGTCTGTCGCCATAGGGTGCATGTCGACTTTCTTCGCCTGTTTTTATTTATATTATTCATATTAATTGTTAGCACACGGTTTGCGGGATGAGAGTGGCGGTCGCCCACACCTCACCTCCTAAAATGTAGGCTCGCGTTGAATCACACTTATCTGCCCAGAATTAAATGGGCGGTTATGAGGCCAGGTATCATACGGCGCCGACTGTACTACGCAAGAGATCACCGTTGAGATAATTAATTTAAAATGTCGAAAGTTTACAACAGACTATTTAAAGCTAAAACATTCATGTTCTCGATGCCGCATTGATGTGGTTTGGGACCTTTGCAACTAGGTTCAACAAAGAAACGTTTTCATTTGGGATTATTATCTTCTTCTTCTTCTTCGTCTTCTTCATTTTAGCCATTCTCAACCATATATGTGTTAGGCTTCCTTCAGTTTCTACTACTTCTGTCGGTTCTGTGTCACCTGTATCTAATTCAACCCCGCCATTTAATTGTAAAAGCAAATTCCTGCTTCGAATATGCTGCTCACAAATGACATCAAATGTATACGCCTGTTAATTTCATGCAAGTGATTTCCTTTGCCCATTTGTATTTGCTAGCCCAGATAATTAATTATTATCCTACGAAAACTAACTTTAATCTCCGATTAGAATTTTTTCTTCAAAATTCACCATTTATCAAATGTCATGGATTTGACAATTTCCTTTACAAGCAACCGGCAACTGCCTCCGTGGCCGAACGGTTACCATGCCGGACTGCCACGCAGAGGTCCCAGGTTCGATTCCCGGGCCGGGAGAAATATTTGTATGACCTACATTTATTTCTCTCGTGAGTTTGGGTGTAATTTGTGGTTGTCTATGTGTGTGTCCATGGCACCCGCGACACAGGGTTTCCCTAGTGCGGGGCTATGTTGAGTGTGTGCGTTATTATTATTATTATTATTATTAACTAGAAGAGAATATTCTATTTTCACAGAACTGGCGACTGCCACGGCCGGCGACAGTGTCCGGTTGCCGCAACTGGTGACTGTGTCGTTTTCATATCACTTGTATCCAACACAAGACACCCGTTGACGCGGCGCCTTATGACACTGACTATCCAAATTTATATATTTCTCTGTTGTAGATATCGCCATGTAACGAGAAAGTTGTTGAAATGTTAGACCCTTGGACGATAGACCTAATGACGGGGCGAGTCTTTTACTTAAGAAGCCATCAACCTTTCTCACATGGCTTAGCTCGTATCTCGAAAAACTTCTGGGTTCTCAGACCCTTATCTAACTGCGACTTGTCACGCTAAATTTATTTTATCGACACTCTAAACCATTAAATCGGTCCCTGCGGCGCTATGACGAAAATTCAACCTTTCTCAACACATAAAGGTATAACAATATTACAGAATTTTCCAAATATTTCAGAACAGTCGCACAAAAAATGCGTTTGGTAACGTCCAATAAATTCACGCAATTCAAACATCCTACTTACACTTCCAAGAACACGGCTCATTAAAGACACCTCATACAAGTGGTATGATACCACTTTATGCTGAACCCTGACTTAAACATAATTTTTTTGCATGCCTCTGTAAAACACTCGAGAAGTTCAAGAGGTCGTAACAAATTTGTGAGAAACCGTTGCTTATCTACACTCAGGCTAATGTAGCGTTCTACCACCAGCAACGTTGTTCCGCAGAACATTTGCGCTAATCCTGAATGACGCCTGTTTTTGTCGTGGAATATTTGTAAATTTCCCAACGAACATTCTCGACTTTCTGATAGTGTTCTAGACCTTTTTATAGATTATGAAAAGCCACTTGGGGAAAAATAATGATTTCTTATTAAAAAGTCTCAACTGCACATTTACAATATCATTTGAATATACATCAAACACGAAATTACTAACAAGGATGCTCCTCTTATACACATACATACAATCACGCATTTAAATATCCATATGGAGTAAGCAGAACCTAACGATTGCCACTTTTTTTTTATATACATGACAGGCAAATGATTTCCGTGAAGGATCCCAGTGTTAATACGATCACCGCCCTAGCCATCTGAAGACTACATGCTTACAAGGTCTAATTCTCCTTTCCTTAATTGATGGAATTAAATCCAGGACTTCGTCAAGCGTCCATTATGCCAACCACTGGTCCAGCGAGGTATGCATATTATTTATTTATTACTTTTATCGAACTAGTTCACTTTTGGACCTTCTAAGACCCAGCGAAATATGATGGGAAAAACGCAAAACCTTCAATGTCAATAAAATGTTTAAAAATATATAATTACATGCTTTAGGCCTGAGCAAATATATAAGTTTTGTACGAAGTTTCTAGATACCGTGTGAAAGTGATGTGGAATATACAGAGCTAATTTTGAATGCGATATTTTATTGTAATGTACTCTGGGCATTTATGTGCTGTTATATTGTCGGGATCTGAATCACTTCACATACGTACACGGGACCTTAGGAGGATAGACTTTCAAAAAAATATGAAAATAATAAAGAATTAGGGATAATAAAAGCATGTGCAATCATAGCTACCCGTCAATATAGAAATGCCGAATGTATCTACTTCTTTTATTATAAACTTTATCTCGTTCAACTCAGATCGGAAAGTCCTCCATTTTTAACAAAATTGCTAGAAATCTTCTCGTTTGGATTCTTCACTTTTCAATTAACATTAACTGCTATGGACTCATTTGCCTGTCATGTAAAAAAAGACCATTTATCTTTTCAATTTAAGCACCTCGAGTTCCCGAATTACTCAATTCACAAATTTTATCCTTCTCGCAAATTACTGAATTCTATATTTCTTTCTGTCTGAAACTAACTACAGCTCCCTAGAGAACAAAATTACTTGTCTGACGCGATTGCATTTTTTATGTTTGCCGCTGCTTAAATAAGAGTTAGTGTAAATGTTTGTTTAAACTCGCTTTATCAACATGGCTTTAAGAACCATGCAATATTATTTTAAGCAGCATAATTTTCAAACAAAAGAAATGACATTTCTGCTCGTGTAGTTGAATTCTGTAGAGGTAGATGCTAAACTAGATAATAGTGGTCATGAATCAAACGTGTTTGCGGCAATAAATTACAGACAGCGCTTGTCACATATCGCACGATGGTACACGTGGAATTTCATATTGGGGAGCCAACGCGATTTGTGGTTAAACTGCCTAAAATTGAACAACGCACTAGACGGATTTAGTATTCTATTAACGTTTGAATTTGTATCATTCTCACTGACAGCGGGTAGACATTGGGGCCCTGTCAGCATGCAAAGGCGCTTTCGGATCACCAGATTTTGCTTGTAACGTATCGATATATTGTTAAAAATTGATGTGTTGAGTACGAACACATGAACGAATACTATATAAATTGTCCGTACAGTTTTCTTTTAACAGTCGTAACACAAATTTCAACTACGTAGTTCAATATTGTTGTAATAGATGGCGCTTAAAAAATCCATTACTTTATGTACAGGAATCGGTCAGGCGTGACGAAAAGTGAATAACATGCTCCCCGTTGCACCTTACATTCAAATTCATCTTTATGGCACTTATAAAATGGTCGGAAGCCTAAATTATAAATTTAGTTAAGTTTGAATTTGACAGGAACAGATTACACAATTTCGTTATTTTATTGGCATTTACAGAGACACATTTTTTGCATGTTCTAATTCAATGACAGTAGGCAAAAACTTTGCCTCTGGACGTCGAGTTACAACCAGAAATAGAGACGAAATAAGGGCCATACCTGGTAACTCATCAGTGATACATCACTTATAAATATCAACTCTCGTTTGCACTAAAATATAGACAGCGCCGACAACTGACCTGTGTGTACGTCTCCGTATGTTCCCAAAATATACTATGTTTATTGTAATGAAGATAATATCTCTAACAATGGCGTGCTGATCCATTAGATGGTGTGGGAAAAAACAGCAAAACATCTAATTATAAAACAAACGGAATGAAATTGCATCGGTAATTAAATATTAAATACATAATTATGCAATTTTCGTCCATTATAGCAAAGCTCAAGTTAACTGGTCGATTTGAAGTGAAACAGTTGACGACACCCATTGATGACACCCGTCAATTGTTTCGAACTCGGGCTAGCCAATCGGAGCGTAGTTGTCACAGTAATGATATGGCAGAATAGTTTTCAAACAAATTAAAGAACATTTCGTCTCTGTTCCTGGTTATATACTCGATGGCGCGTAAAGTTAGGTACCTCGAAAAAATTGTCGTGCTGAATACAATGGTGGCAGTAGGTACTTACCTGGACGTCTCTCACGGGGAGCTCTTCTGCTACTATTGTGAAGTGGCGCGATATTAAGAATGAACAATTAAATATCTATATTTCATTTACCGTAGCATATATTTTTTTATAATATCAAGTGACGGGCCGAACAAGGCGTGTGCCTGATGGTAAGCTACACGCCTGACCATAACAGTTGTAGTGCCACTCAGAGCTTTAAATCGATTTGAAGGGCGCTGCCACTGCGCCCGTCACCCTGAGACATAAGTTGATAAGTCGCATGTGGCTGTAATTCAACCACAACCTTACTCTACAAAACCGGAACGCAGTAATGCTGACATTACTGCTTGGCGGCAGAAATAGGTAAGGTAGCACGTAATTCCTGGACGAACTCTCTCACAAGGAGCTCTACCGCTACTAAATGTAAAATATAAATGTGTAAAAGCATCTAATTTTTGTTTACACAAAAGAGTACAATGAAGCGATTGAGTATAAGAGCTTATATTACATAGCCATTATATGAACAGATTTTTTCGTTTAGTACTGAAAGATATTTTCCTAAATTGCGTTACTTACGATAAAGCGTAAAAATTGAGCTCATCTGCCTAATAATAAGAAAATGTAATATCCTACGTGAATTCTTTAGAAATATACTACATTTTTCTTGCTCCAAGTACCTAATAACTGACGAATTGGCAAATGTCAAAAGGTCAGATTTCCACTTGCGTATAAGTATATGTGACGCGTACACATATATAACGCATACACACTGACAGCCCCGCACTAGGGAAACCCTGTATCGCGGGTGCCATGGACACATAGACAATCACAAATCACACCGGGAATCGAACCCTGAACCTCTGCGTGGCAGTCCAGCATGGTAACCGGTCAGCCACTGATACAGTTATCGAAAGTTTCGTAGTTTGTATGAAACATATACAATTACGAGTCCTGTACCCCACCTACGGTGAGGTTGGGCTCGGCCTGCGGCGCGTGGTCGAGTTCAGTTTACGGGGTGTGCTCATGCTCTTCGGTGGCACAGCAGTTAGTACTATGGGTGCTTGATGAGGAGATCGATTCCCGATCTGGGCCAATTTAAGAAACGAACATTTGTCTGAGTATTCTGGATTATCGTTGTTTTGGTATTCATAGTACAGGAAATTCGGCAGTAGTTTGCCATTTTTTCCCCTATATACTTCTCTTTGGCATAGCTTTCAAGAAAATGGAATCTAACTGATATGGTTGAGATACAACAACGCTATAATAAGTATCTCATTTCCACTACATCGGGAAGTATCCCTTACATTTTTACAATTGTGAGATCTTGTACTCGTAATCTATTACGCTTCCGTATATAATTACCTCCATACGAAGCCGTGCGTACCTCGGCCATATTTAAAAATTACAAAAATATATTATTATGACTACTAATTATTATCAAACAACAATCTTCGAAATCTTTTCGTGCTAATTTTCAGTCCGAGCAAAGCAAGTTACATAAATAAATTACGGCTATATCGAAAAACAGCGGAAATAAAATTTTTACCCCAAATTATGATGCCATGTCATTTTCAGTCGAATTAGAAAAAAATTGTATCTATCGCCAAAAAAGTTTGTACGGTAGCCATATTGAAAAATGGTGAAAAATAAATTTGAACCCCTAATTATTATTAAACACTCATGAAGACCTCGACGTATCCATTTTCAATCGAATTCTTTTGTGCGCGCGTGCGTACGTGCGTGAGTGTAGATACAGATGAATGTAATACAAATCAAATTAAAAATTAAATAAAATTTAAATTGAAAGTAAATTTAAGAATTGTAGAAGAATACCCTTGGTATAATAAAGCCATATGTGATCCTACTTAGAATTTTCCTATTTTAGCGTAAATAACAATAGAATCGTTCGAGAGTTCGTAAAGTCTTTAAAACCTCTGTCCTGCAATGCTTGCGACTGTGGACATAAAGGGTGCAAATTGAGGTTATCAATCAGTTGGACTGAAAGAAAAACCATTGAGGAAGCGTTAGGAATAGTAAAGGAAGAGAAACGTATTATAAACAATAGAGAACCGGACGAGAAAGATGTTTGGGCATCTAATAAATCCCGTCAGTTTTCTTAAAATTATTATAGAAGGAAATATCGATGGAAAGCGAAGCAAAGAAAGACCAAGACGAAATAACTTAGATCAGTTAAAGAAAAAAGTAAACGGCGTATCTGGAACTCGCGGCGCATAATAGATATGGTTGGCATATCCCACGCACAAGAGCCTAGCTTTGAAATAAAAAGAAGAATATAGACTATTTTAATGCTGTGGTTGTGTGTCATGAGGTTACAATGATAACTGTCTCTAGCGACCGCGTAATAATAAATGTTACTTCTTATGACATATGTGTACGGATTTTAATTAATTCAAATAAATAATTATCAATATACCCACTTTTATTGTTAGTGATACGGATCGATCAACACAACGAAAAATTCCTTCGATTTGATTGGACTCAAACTGGACTCTGACATTGATACACGGCTAATCTCGGTGGTAATGTTAAATGACGGTGCGACCTTCGATCCCACGCGTTTGTTTGAAAAAATGACTATTTATACAAAAATAAATAAAATAGTTTATTTTACATGCGATACAACATAAAGAAAAGAATATACAAATTAATAATACTAATAAACAAAAACACGTCAAATGGGTCTATGACTCAGCTACAGAGAACAATCAACTGGCTTCCTTGCTGATATTCTGCCACAGCCCTTAATGGTCAGGAACACATATTATACATATACATAATTAATCATAAAGCACACACACAATGGCAACGTATTGCGGAGGATGCATAAAGATAAAAAAGAGGAAGCTGCAGTACTTTGGGCACATCATGCGGAGTAATAAATACTCCCTACTGTAGCTCATTCTGGAGAGAAAAATCCAGGGTCGTAGAAAAACCACATGGCTTCAAAATTTTGCGGAGTGGTTCAACATAAGTACTACAAAACTATTCGGAGCCGCAACTTCACGGACTCAAATTGCCACAATGATAGCCGACCTCCGATAGGAGACCCCAAGAAGAAAAATAATGCACACACATAGGCATAGGATTACACCTATAATGAAAACGCAAAACATTATTTTAATTTCAAATTATTAAAAATCAGTATTATAAACCACCAACACACAAGGTACTAATTATAACAAACCAGCATATCGTGGTTGGTTGTCAAATAGTCATTGTGGGCGTTTATGTTTGAATGTCCATAACGATAAAAACACCGCTGCTCTTACGGGATCGATTGAATAGTTCGAAATTGTAGTTTTCCAGAAACACGAATACCGGTAGTGTATTCCATTATCTTGACATACCCATTATGGTATCATTATCCAATATGGTGTCACCATACTTATGAAGGCGGAATCGGCTTGAGCCTTATAGAAAAAGCCTCGTGTCCATGTAATAAGTGTGAAAAAGACGTTGCGCGTTCGTTTCCGCTCGGACTGCCCCGTTGCGAAATGCACAATACCTTTTTTGCATGGACATATAGGTGGATTTTTTGACCAGCTTAATGCGATTCCGTGTGGACAGAGATTGTACCCGCCCGGGTTTTAACCGGGTTTTAATCTATTTCTATCCAAAATCGTGGGCAAAAATAGCGAATACGGAATTTGATATAACTCTATACTTACAACAAATTTCGATGAAAAAAAATTTTTTCCAAAAAAAACAGATAACTCTACACAATATCTTACAATCCTGTAGATTCTTACTATTAAAGTATACTTATACACATTATGATTAAATTATTATGAAAATCGATTCGAGTTCATATAAGTTACATTATATGAACATTTGCGATTTTCAAGCGAGTTTATTCTATACAAAAGGCAAATCAAATAGTCTAGATCAGAAAGCAATAAACTTTTGTAATAATATCAAGCAATTTTAACAAAATCGATTTACAACACATATTTAGTAGTAAATGGTTTTTGCCCTCGATTTTGGACGTTAACGGATTTTAACCCGATATAACGAAGGAGCTAAGCGTTTCGTGCTTTTTTAAGCGGCTGTTAAAGACTAGCCACCGCATCGAGCAGTTATAAATATTCTTTGATTTTATATTTTTTATTGCTCTATGGCTTTAGTCTATTACTTTTTGCGCTTGACTCTGTCTCCCTTCGTAATTTTTCCTTTAATATATTCTTAAATTCCTTTTCTTTAAGTTTGTTTTACAATGTTTCTGGTGACAAGCGACACGCCTATCAAAAACAGTTATAGTGCCACTCAAACCTTTAAATCGCAAAGATCTGAAAGGCACTGTCACTGCGGTCGTCACTTTGAGACATAAAGTTAACAAGTCACGTGTGCTTGTTGTTTCTCTAGCACCCTTTACTACTTGGCAGTAGAAATAGTTGTGGTGGCAGTACTTCCCCGAACTAACACTTTCACAAGACGCTCTACTGCTAGTAAATTTTCACCAATACCCCACTGACGGTAAACGAAATGTTTTGTTAGGAATCTTCCCATTTCATCGACGATATAATATTTTACTTATGTTTTCAAATTTAATTACGTATCACTCAGCTTCAATTAAACAACCCTCTCTCTATAATCTTCCAATACATAATTTATTCTTATACGTCGGGAAGCAAGGAGTGGCTAATGAATATTACACCGCGAGTTCCTAATTCTGTTCCAGCATTAACTCAGCTTCCTTCTTTTTGTCTTTCTGCCTCATTTTGATTAAGTTTTTCAAACTTAAAAGTCTCTGTTTGTGTAAGAGGCCAATTTTAACGCAGTGGCCCAGCTGTTAGCATTGTACTAGATGAAGGTATCGCGTATTTCATTCCTGGTAGGATAAATTTGGAAAAAACTTTTTAAATGTTTTCTCGTTAGGTGAATTTCGTTGTTTCTATATTGGTAGGTTCATTGTAGAAGGAATGCCTTAGAGAAAGCCATAGGAGACCAAATATAGATTACATTATAATAAAGAAACTTAATAATTTAATTCTACTGGTCTTCCTTCGAACTACTAATAAGGCCAGAACCCTTCATCCTTATTAACAACGACACCGTCTTTTTTAGTTACGTACTTTTTAATTTCAATTTCGTGATTTTTCAAATCTTTGTTTTGTCACAATTGTTTCCACTACGAACTTATACCGACTAACGATATCTGTGTACTAGTAGATTGTAGTCTTTACTACTGACATGTTTTTTTATGAGAATTTAAACAAATCTAAGTACCAAAATTTTGTTAATTATCAACTGAAATGCACTTCGATCACATAATGCAGTGGTTGATCTCGTTTATCTCGTTTGAAACGTCACTAGTTTATGTTTTGATAATAAGGGCTTGTTTCTAGTGAACTAGCTCTTTTATCAACGAAACAAAGTAAAACTGTGATTTCGAGTTCTTAGGTTTTCGCGATTGTTACACATAGGAAATGAAACTATTTTTCCGGATTTAAATCGCGTATATTTGTTTTTTCAACTTATCCGACGTTTCGGGCCCTTTACAGGTCCCATGGTCACGGTTGACTAAGGTGGTACAGTCTTCAACCAGTTATGTCTAATATTGATGCAAACCACCCTATTTTTTCACTATAGTTACAATAGTTATTAATTAAATACCTTATTTTTAATTTTACAAAGGAAACATTCCAATTTACACTACATTAAGTTTTATAAATTATTTTATTGAATGAATTTTTATTAATTTCCATTTATTATTAATTAATAATCGAAATTAGAATAAACTAAAACATATTAATTAGTACTGCAGTCTTATGTCTGTTTGGGATTTTTCATTAGAGGAAATACTGGATCCCAAACTGGTGGTACGGAGAAACCATCTTCCCTGTTGAAATTAGGATGTTTTTTAATTTCAATGGCCTCTCGCAGCATCCTGGGTAGATAACGGACTTCTTTTGCAAGGACCTGGGGTTTGTCAAACTTCATTGAATGTGTAGGTTTATCCATGACACGCTCGCAGACTGCAGACTTGTTTATGCGACGGTGTTTGACATCAGCTATATGTTCTTTGACGCGGGTACAAATACTTCGCTTTCTTTGTCCAATATAAGAGGGACCACACTCACAGTCAAGCTTGTAAACTCCTGCATCCTGTAAGTGGATGTTACAGTTCCCGGGTCTCTGGAACTGAGATATCTTCCTCAGGGGCTTGAAATAGGTCTTGCATGCATAGGCACACCTACATAATGCCTATTAACTCTCGCTTTGAAACATAGGAGTGGAACCCAAGCTTACGTCTAGTCCCCCGATGATAGAAAGGACAAGGCGGAAATAAATCGTGTAATTCCATCGCACACTCTCTGTTATATATCCTGTAGAATATCCATAAACAGGCAACTTAATGGCGGTGTTCAAGACTGTGCAGCTTCGCTTCTACTAATTCCGACATGGTGCTGGTCTGGTGATGAGGCGTAAAGTAAATCGAATTGTGTCTATAGTTAGATTGATTGGCGATACTGCAGAGATTGCACGTTAATGTCACCATCTTGCAGTTTTGATAGCTGGCCGGAACTGCAAGTCTATTTTACAGATGAAAATTTAACGTATCATATCGATTGTTTTTGATGCAGTTTGAGCATAAGCTCATCACTATTATGTATTTTCTTTTATGGTACTAAGTGGCGGGACGTACAAATCGTCTCGCAATGTGGTGAGCGACGAACCTGTCTATAACAGTGGCAGTGCCACTGCGCCCGTCACCTTGAGACATAAGTTGACAAGTTCCATGTCCTTACAATTTGAACTGCCTCTGTGGCCAAACGGTCACCATGCAGGACACAGAGGCCCCATGTTTGATTCCCGGCCCGGGTGAATTATTTGAATGGCCTACATTTATTTCTATGGGGCTTTGTTGAGTGTGTGTGTTATTATTATTATTTACTTTAGTTTTCTCAGCTTCTTAGCTGGTTAGATATTTACGGACCGAAGTCAAGTAAATGCAGTATGGCGTGTATCTACGAGTATGTGGTGGGTGTGTAATAAGATCCTGTCGTCTTCCAATATTATTATAATTATTAATTTCAACAGAACCCTTACCCCACAAAACCGGAACGCAGTACAATAGACAAAGTGGCAGTACTTCCCTGGAGGAACTGCTTTAGAAGAAGCTTAAGCTTTCTTACTGCTACTAGAACATACAATTGATATCTACTTTTGTACTAGTGTAAAATCAATAAAGTGTGACGTCATACTTTCAGTCCTCACCTTGCAGACTTCTCATTATCATCACAGTGACAGTATCGTACTGTCACTGTGATGACATTACATGAAAAACAATCTTAATTCTTCAACTAAGCTGCGCGTGTCAGCAGGCGGGAGTTTACTGAGGCGTATAGAGATATGTTTAAGTATTCGGGTGACAAAGAAGAGAATAAATGGACTTAACCTCTTTTATATTTCTGCCCTCCTTATACTACTTACTAACGTAATCGACATTTTTAGCGAAATCGAGATCTGAACATATCATCAAAACGAGATCTACGACCCCATCTAATCTGTTTTTAATATCTTATTTAGTTTCAGTTTTATTAAATAAAAATACAAATACAATTACAAAATGCTTTATTTCTGTCAGAAAGGTCTGTAAGTAGTTACATTTCATGTATAATATTAACAAGTTCCTTAGTGAGTTCTGGAGTCTGTACTAGGTAGGGGACCTGCGTTACAGATCACCAGGCTCACTCCCTGTAGGTGTATAAAGAACGTAACATTATTAAAAAATACATGATTATATTACAAAATAAAGCACAGCATATAACAAGAAAACACGTGTGTTCGCTTAAGCGCGCGCGCTTCTGTGTGTGTGTGTGTGTGTGTGTGTGTGTGTGTGTGTGTGTGTGTGT
>NW_020653581.1:982692-1044122 GCF_003589595.1 Hyposmocoma kahamanoa | reverse complement strand
TGTGTGTGTGTGTGTGTGTGTGTGTGTGTGTGTGTGTGTGTGTGTGTGTATGTGTGTGTGTGTGTGTGTGCGCGTACGTGTGTATGTGTGTGTGTGTGTGGGCGGGTGTGTTTGTGTCTGTGTGTGTGTGTGTGTGTGTTTGCTTGCCCGGACGCGAGACAAATTTCTAGTTAGTAGATATTTTATAACTGTCAATATTTCAAGTACTCTTTCGGTTTCGTCATGATTCTGTGTCTTGAGCCATTTAGTTATTTTATTTTAGCTCGCGTTTTTACACGAATTTACTATATTTGATTTTTTATTTATAAAATTGTACAATCTCCCACTCCTAAAAAGGATACAACCTCGACGCAAAGGAAGTACTAACCATATTTGTCTTACATACTGCATAAGATCTTCTAGCTGTGGATACTCTAACATAATTATCAATCAAATAGTTCTATGTGTCTATTATAGAGCTTTGTATTGGGTTTTTTCGGCTTTCAACGCCTTAAGCGATACCCTGTGAGAGATTTATTACCTTTGATACATATCTATTAAATTTACTACACTCATGTAGACCGTATGGATAATAAAACCCTACAATATATGGAGTAACTTACGAATGTTTGACACTCAATACGATAATTTTAACTCATTCTCGATCCCTGAAATGACCTTTCAAGTAACCGGTACTCATCTAATATTGAACGGGTCCCCCAAAAGAAGTTCTAGAGACAGCACAGGTATATTTGGTATACCAAATCTTAAATCTTAGCATTTTTTTATTCCTTTGCAGTAAGCGATGTCATCGGCTAATATTGAAGAAATTCCCTTTCCTCCAAAATTAAATACTATAGCCGCCACTGGTGTACATCAATTCGAATATTCGAATATTCGCTAGTGAGTACTCACTAGCTAGCTGTAACCATAACCGTTACATGTTGTTACCAAAAATCATAGTGTGTACGTGGTTCGCGAGTTCACTGCGAGCGGAACGCGTGCGGTTCGTAGTGAGCCGATGTTAACCAAATACTCATTCTAGCGAGTGAAGACTAATTCACGCGTACACCCTAGAATCTCGTGACTGTATCTATCATGTTACAGTTGCAGCTCGGTAATAAGCGCACGTCATAAGGGTCATATATTCCTGGTAACACATTAGCGATACAGCTCTTATAAATATCAACTCTCGTTTGCACTGAATTTTAGGCAGGCCAATTACTGACCTGTATGTACGTCTCCGTATATTCCAAAAAATATTCTGTATTTATTGTGATAAAGAAAATATCTTTAACAATGCCGGGCTGTTCTACTCAGTGGTGTAGGAAAAACAGCAAAACATCTAATTACAAAAAAACGGAATCACATTTCATCGGTAATTAAATATTAAATATATAATTTTGCAATTTTGTCGTCCATTATAGCAAAGCTCAAGTTAACTGGTCGATTTGAAGTGAAACAGTTGACGAGACCCATTGATAACACCCGTCAATTGTTTCGAACTCGGGCTAGCCAATCGGAGCGCAGTTGTCTTTAAGTGACATCTCGCTGTATCTGTATCGCTGTGCTATAGAGCTATTTAATGAGTCCCCCAAAAAAAAAACAGAGCCAACCTTGGCATAGCAATATTCATCTTCAAACTCTGAAGTTACTTCTCAAATATGCGCTGTCATGGTCACCAAAAAGGACTCCTAGAGCCGCCACTGGTATATTTCAAATATTCATCTTAACCGTTTCTCGATCCCTGGAGTGACTTCTTAAGTAACCGTCGTCCTTAGCTAATATTCAACGGGTCGTAATGGAAATATGAATTATTCCACATTTCACAGAGTTGGCAAATGTATATCCGGAGTTAAACAGGGCTTTAACTTCGCGGATCAAATAAGAAACTCCAGGGGGTGACCATGGATCTTCCTAACGATTATAATTTTCAAAGTCATAGAAAGTTAACTCAGTATATCAGTGCCTCCAGTGAAAACGGAATAAGACGAGTTATGCCCTTTTGTTTTTGTTGCACGGTTGGCTTCAGCGTGATCGATTACATAAAATATCAATAGGTCATCTCTCAAAAAGTCTTCTAACGTCGTTTTTCTTATTGCACTAAGAGCACAACTCACTGTTTTTAAAGGCACAATTTTAGTTATCGGGCATTTTTTACGAGTCTAAAGGTACAAGTGATCTCAACTCAAAAAATACATGCCAGTTTAACGACTAAGTACCTACACATATGTTTTTTCATAAAGACACTTCGTATTGTTCCATAATGACTAGGAAAAAAAATAGGACTAAAAGCGACTATAGCCTTATTCCACACTGTACATAAAGGTATAACTGACCATTTCGTTTGTTCCACTGGACAGGATTGGTCATACCCGCGACTATATCGTGGTACTATTGGTTAATAGTTCGCAACAGAAAACTTGTCGTTTTATTCTTTTAATGATTTTATGTCTTTTATCAATGTGGTTAGTGTCATTAGTATTGTTATAACTATAGAACAGTCGCAGTTAAGGGAATAAGTCAAATTATGTCTTAAAGTTTGTTAACAAAAATCGTGTTATTACCGTTAAGCATTCATAAACAAGGACGCAACTCGAAAAAAGCTTAAAAAACATATGGAATGCTTAACTAATACCCACTAAACGAAAGCTTAGATGTATACCTAAAGCATCGGGTATATAACCAGAAATAGAGACGAAATGTCATTTAATTTGTTTGAAAACTATTCTGCTATATCATTACTGTGACAACTGCGCTCCGATTGGCTAGCCCGAGTTCGAACCAATTGACGGGTGTCGTCAACTATTTCACTTCTTATTGACCAGTTAACTTGAGCTTTGCTATAATGGACGAAAATTGCGAAATTACATATTTAATATTTAATTACCGATGAAATGATATTCCGTTTGTTTTGTAATTAGATATTTTGCTGTTTTTCCCAGACCACCGAATAGAACAGCATGACATTGTTAGGGATAGTATCTTTATTACAATAAATACCATTGACTTACAATTATATGGACGTCGGGTCCGCGCTAAAAAGTGTCCGCACTTGTAAG
This sequence comes from Hyposmocoma kahamanoa, assembly GCF_003589595.1. Classification (NCBI taxonomy): domain Eukaryota; kingdom Metazoa; phylum Arthropoda; class Insecta; order Lepidoptera; family Cosmopterigidae; genus Hyposmocoma; species Hyposmocoma kahamanoa. Next base: position 1,041,081 of record NW_020653581.1, on the reverse strand, counting down.
GCGCTAAAATCGTATACAGAGCGCGACACTCCGCTTTAGTCTTCATTTGTTCTACGGACAGCGCGATACTGCGATGACATAACAATTTAAATTTCGAATAGGTTGACTTGGGACATTTTTTTCGTGGTTTTTGTATTAGACCCGTCGTCCATTTATTTGTAAGTCAATGATAAATACAGAATATTTTTTGGAATATACGGAGACGTACACACAGGTCAGTAGTTGGCCTGTTTATATTTCAGTGCAAACGAGAGTTGATATTTATAAGAGCTGTATCGCTAATATGTTACCAGGAATACATGGCCCTTATTTCGTCTCTATTTCTGGTTATATACTCGATGACGATGCGATGACCTAAAGCTAGAAATCATAAAAAGTACTAATAATAAATGTGATCAACCAATAATCAATAAAAAAATGGTTTTTTGCCTCTCCTAAAAAGTACCGATATTAAGTTGTTCCCGTTTTCGCTGGAGGCACGATATTTCAAAGAGAATTTAAAAAAAAGTTTGAAAAAATTAACTTACTTTAGCATCACAGTATATTTATGCAAAATGTAAATTTATGTTATGACCATATGACCGATATGTATTTTTCGAACAATATTACGAGAAATAAAAATAAACTGGCGTTCTTGACAGTTGTTTTCAAAAAGACAATATATACGTTTCTGTACAAAAAAACGTTCAATCATTACTCTCAAGGAAAAGCTTATGTAAAGCAATATGTGACTTTATATTTAACACTGTGAACGAAATTTAAAGTTTCTTTTTACGTTTGGTGTGTAATATTTTCGTTATAAAATTTGTGATTATTTTACTGATTGACTCAAGAGGGGCAAAGTACCCAGAGCCGTAAAAACCAACAAAAAAACTTAAAGAAAAACATGTTTCGAAGTTTCTTGTTTGTGATTTCGTTTGATAGTCAAAATCTGTCATTTACGAGGTATAAAACTATATTGAAATAAAAACTTTTTACTAAAGGTTATTTACACAGATTCTCATCTGCTTACTAGGATAACAAAAATCACAAAAAGCTCTTGCAGCTTATTTCGATCCATGGTACCTATGGGAAATTAATATTGTAAATAATAAATGTGATTCTTTTTATAATAATAAATACAAATATTTATTAACAAAGAGCAACCCTAGAGTTTCTTGCCCATTCTTTTTAGGGGAATCAACCTTAAAATTAGCGGTAAAGTTTAATCAATGCGACGATTTCCATGTAATAATATAATTATATTTAATGTATTAGAGTTTGATTATACACCTACACTCAATCATTCGCTCATTGCAAGGTAATTCACAAATGTACCGAACTTGGAAACTAAAGTCATACGTACATGTCGCCAAAGGGATTCAAACCGTTGAGGTCTCAATAGAGCTACCAACTAGGCTATCATGCGCAAAAAACAAATGCAAAATTGAGATTGTCTTTACATATAAACAAACAGAATCGTCAATTATCACAGACCAAATAAATGTGTCAATTATCGATTTGTACCGTGTCTCGTTTTTAAGATAATACTTAAATGGTGCGATTTTACATCAATGTTATCTGGAAATGGCTTCGTAAACTTGTTAATTTTTGCAGAAAATAAAATTTTATTTCATTTAAATAACCCCTTAATAGGTTTACACGCTTTTATCTAGCTTGTACATACAATTTGATATATTTGTCCAATAGCGTGTTTACACCGGGTCGATTGCCGCCAGACAGACGGCAATCGACCCAACAGTAGTTAGTAGCAGTAGAGCTTCTTGTGAAAGAGTTTGTCCAGAGAAGTATGGCGACCTTATCTATTTCTGCCACCAAGCAGTAATGTAAATGCTTACAGTTTGAAGGGTAAAGTTACTGGTGAAATTACAGGCACGTGGGACTTATCAACTCAGGTATGTCTCAGGGTGACGGGCGCAGTGGCAGTACCCCTGAAATCTTTGCGGTTTAAAGCTCTGAGTGGCACTGCAACTGTGCTCGTCCTGTCACTTGATTTTATAAAAAAGGCTACAAACCTCTTTGCATGCCAAAGAAGGTGCAGTTGACTCGTTGTTTACACCGAGACGATTGCTGCGAATTCGGCAAACGAAGACAGTGCAGTCAATGTGATTGTTTACATGGAGCAACTGCCGCCTTTGTCGAAATCATTATATTGAAGAGCAACATCAAAACGTTCACGTTCAACTGAGATAGGTGGCAATATCTCCCGCTATGGCATACATGTGTCGCTAAATCGGCAAGTTACCGCACAAGAGTCATTCGTTCTTTCATTTATTAGGTAATGAACTATTATTATACATTTTGAAGAACAAGGAGAACGATATGAAATCGCGTAAACGATGAACAAAGAACGGATGTTTGTATTTTCAGTTTTTACATACTTTACTTTATGTTATTTACGTATTTGTTTTTTGATAAGTAACTACTCTCATATATTAAAAATTTGATTGAACTGTACTAAAAATATTCTCCTCAGCATATTTAAATTTTTCAATTTGTTTGTTTTATTATTTCTATTAATCTCGTTTGTCGCGCTCAATTTTTACGTTGGTAAAATGACTGTGCAGAGCTGTCAAAATGTTTTAAAATCAGCTGTGACCTTGCGGCTATGTTTGGCACTGCGATATAAAGACGTGACGTTATATTTTTATCGCGGCGCTCGCGATGCGACATAAATATGACGTCTCGGTGCTCGCCATGTTCGCTACTGTGGTACAATTTTAAACTTTATTTATTTATTTATTTAGTTTGTACAACTTATACGTACAGTGCATATAACAAAACACGTAAGTCATAGTCACAAAAGAGGTTGAGTCGATCACCGGCCAAAGATAGGATGCGGAATTTGGACCACAGAGCTTTGGGCGGTGACCGCCTCCAAATAGTAACCAGCAGATGATAGAAATTTTGATTCAGTGTTGCTGAACACGTCAATATCATTTGTTTTACTTAAGGATTCAATTACGGCTAACGCTTCGAAGAATGGTGTCCGTCTTAGTGTCACTGTGCGGGTTAATTGAAAGTTGAATAGAGGGTATTTGCGCTGACGAAAGACGTAGCGTGACATTGGCGAGATAAAAAAATGAATTTGAGCCAATAGAGGAGGGTTAATTATACATCCTCTTATTAGGTTAAAAATATATTTTAGAAGCGCCAGTTTTCGCTTGAGCATTAAATGCATTTTAACACTCGAGTTTGACAGCTAAATGTGGATTTAACAACTTTATCGCGGCGTCATGCTACGGGGGCTTTTGCATAAAAATGCGAAATAAGATGCTTTTGAATTGGGTGTATCTGTCTAAGAGACTGTGGTCAAATGTTTAACTTTATTAAAAACAACGTTATTTAAGAATATTTGCTCAAACTAACGCGAATAATAATTTATTTCTTCTCACCAAATATAATTTCTGCACTTGATGTTAGTTTTAATTCATGTAGTTACCTGAAACAAAAATACAAAATAGTTTAACAAAAATTTAGAATGAATGAACCATGTGGCCAGTAGTTATAATTTGTAAGTAGTACAACAGACTACGTCAAATTTATAACATCCTTCTTTCCCGTTTGGAGTTAATTAATAATGTAGATAAACCTCAAATTCCTAAGTACAACGAATCGCAAATGCAGAAAACCGCAAATTTGTTAGTCCATTAAGCCAAAATTTTAATGAGGGCACGACACTAAATTTTGTCGAATATATTAGTATGTTAACCGACTTATTTTGGAATCCAGGACGGAATTTAGGGATACCTCTTTGTGGAGGTTACGCTTTGAAAGTTTCCTCAAGGAATATTCCACATTTTCATTATTATTAATACATTGCTTTTACATACAAAATGGTTTGACGCAAGAATATTCAGGAAATCAAATATAATAATATTGTTTTACGGAAATCATTGACCTTTAGTTCAACGATGGAAATAAAAAAAAATATTTCATGACCACGGCGAGCATTACTGCGTTCCGATTTTGAAGTGTAAATAAAGTCACTGGTGAAATTACAGCTTTGAGGATGAAAAATCATAAAAGAATTAGAGGCACATGGGACTTGTCACCTGTAACTGTAATGTCTCAGTGTCGGGCGCAGTGGGAGTGCCCTTCAGACCTTTGCGATTTAAAGCTGTGATTGGTACTGCAATTGTTATGGACAGACGTGGTGCTTACCAAAAGGCGCACGCCTTGTATGTTCCGTTACTTGGTATCATAAAAAAGAACCTAATGGTTAACACTTTGGACGCTGATTGTGGAGTTCCGGGATTATATTATTCAGTTGGTTAAGTGAAACTTTCTTAATTAATTACTCTCCTCATAATCTCTTGGTATTTAAGTTTTTCGTACGTGTAGATATAAAATGTGTTTAAATAAACTACCATATAATTCTGCAATCTCACACAACTCGACCGTCAAAGTAACTTTGTATTTCGTAGGTTTTTTGTGCCTGTTTATTAATACCGAAAAGGCTTGGCAGAAAGAATATTACGTACTTCATAATTAGCCTTCGACTCCCTAACAAGACTATATTTAGAAATTTTGCAATAAATAACGTTTTGATTCTACATTGAAATGTAACGCAGTATCGCGGTTTTTCCGAAACCAATTGTTTGTTCTATTTAACCCTTTAAAAAGTTTATGCCAAAAAAGAATGCATCTCAAATTAATCAGCTACCTTGTTACTTACTATGTACAATCCAAGTAGTACTATTTTAAAACTTGTGTGCATTTCTTAGCGTTCGGAAACATATCTGTATGTACAGGGATATTGTTGAGAATGTTAGGCAGTATGCATACCGCAGTCCTCATACCGTATGCAGTTGTTCACTCAGAAAAAAGATGGCAGACAAAGTGACAATAAATGCTTTGTTACATATATTTAGAAAAGTCAATAATGTAACATCACATGCGCATCTTGTAATTCGCTTAAGAATAAAAACTTTGTTATATTAAATACCCCTTTCGGCTTCCAGGAATTAAAGTTTTTTTGTTAAGAATATTTTATTCTGAGTGTAGTTTGAATCGAACACAGAAAACGCTGAGTCACAAGGGCCTGGTTATTCCATTGATTGGCTTATTTTGTCCCCTGTCTTTTGCGTAAAGAGTGGATGGGCGACCTCTATAAATCTACCGTTCTATCTTCGGGCATGCCAATCGAGCCGTAGAGGCTCAAAAAACAGATTGTTGCGTTTGTATCGATTCAAACAAACGCGTGCGAGAAGCGCATTCGAAGCTCGTCTGTATCGCGTTTTACGCGCGTTTGTATCTATTTAAACATAATAATAATTATTAAATTATAATAAGTTTGTGTAATTAAAAAAAAAAGAAATATATTTCGTACGCCTCCTTAGTACCAGATCTGGGTTAAGAGATGTGAGAACTGTTTACAATAACACCTACAAAATATTGAATATTTCTATATTATTTAAAATTTTCAATGACGTCTTCTGTATTTAACTCATCACGCGCCCAAGAAACATGTGGTGTCCCTAAAGGTTCTAGTAAAAAAAAATTATAAATTTAAAAATGTAAAAAACGGTGAATGAAAACACAGCTCGCATTATAGACACCGTGTAGCTCTAGGACGCGATGCATCATGATTTTTTAAATTTACACATTGATATAAAGTAAACTTTCACAAGTTCATTATCATCAAACCCCTCCAAAACCCCCATATAGTTTCCCAAGCCCAAGCTAGCCAGGACTGGAAACTTCACACACAAGGGAGTATTAGGTTGCGACTAATCGGACGACATAATTATAGTGAATACATTTACAAAATATTGCATGAAAATGACAAATACTATGAAAACTTTTACTTCTCTTTTACACTTTTTACAGATGTTGTCACGTGATGGTATTAATCAATGGAAAGCTTATTCACAATACAATTTAGCACATTCTGAATACAATTTGTACCCACAACACGTAATTTATTATTTTATGAAATTGAATTGAATTGAATGGCTTGCACACCGGTTTTCATGGTCTCGCCATTTCTGATGTCCCGGATTCGATCCCCGATCGCATCAATGCAGAAAATTGACTTTTCTGTATTGTATCGGGTCTGGGTGTTTGTGGTAACGTCACTGATTTCGATTTCCATAACACAAATGCTTTAGTTACTTACTTTAGGACATCGAGTATTTAACCAGAAACAGAGACGAAATGTCATTTAATTTGTTTGAAAACTATTCTGCCATATCATTACTGTGACAACTGCGCTCCGTTTGCCCAGCCCGAATTCGAAACAGTTGACGGGTGTCGTCAATTGCTTCACTTCAAATTGACTTATAACCTTAGAGGATGGAAAAAAAAGCTTATAACACAACAACTTTTACTAACGCCTTTGTATCCTGTTTATTACAAAGAAATAGTTTGCATTTGATTTGATTTTTTCTGTATCGGAATTCGTAGACAATATGGTAATAAGGAGGTTTCGTGCAGCAATGGCCTATGCTATCTGATTCTAAATCTCTATAAAACAGCGAAATCGTTAGAAATTACTACAACCAAAAACATGTTTTCGAAAAGTAGTTAATTACAAATAAATGTGTACCAAATTGTTTAACTACGCAATTGCTCTGTCATTAAAATATAGCTGAAATCTGTATATTCCATACATTATACCACAAACCCTTTGATGAATTACAAATAGCGATATCGTTTGGAAAAGCTCCAACCGCAAATATGTTGTCGGTAATTAGTCGATACATACATGGCATGTGTGTACAAAATTATGTTTAACTCGTGTAGTTAATCATTGTGGTTTTATTTCCATTGAAATAAAGCTGAAATTTCGATTGAAATATTATCATATATATGTATATTTTATAACTCTATTATCATGTTCTTGGCTTCCAATTAAGAATAGGAAAACTAAAACATTTAATAGTTTAAGCAATTATAAATGCAAACAATAATGATAATTTGCCAAACAAAAACACCAATTCCCTGATCTTCAGTCATAGAATTCCACGTACCATGAGTATCAGAGAAGCGAAATTGATTGCGGAGCACTACCCAGAACGTCCAAATCAGAAGTAATTTGAAAATGCTCGTTTCCCAAATGTCCTACTGGGAATTAAACCTCCTCATCTAGCTACCATCCATGGATAAAGGAAGTTGTGAAACATGTATAAATGCGATGATTTTAGTAGCAGTAAATCCCATTGTGAAAGAGTTCGTCTAGGTATGTATAGCACTCTTATGCGAGATGTAAATTGGCTTCTTCTTTAAAGTATGCCGCTTTTCTATGAAGGTTGGCATTACTGCGAATAATTATCAATAATTATCATCATATCATATCATCAGAATAATTAATCATTAATTTTGATTTAAAACTCTGAGCCTCACTCACAGCCTGGTGGCACGACTTTTCCGTCCCTTAAGGGCGCATCCCCGTGTCGTAACGACAGATATTCGTGCAATTTAAAGTGCCATAGCTTGCTTATTCCAATAAAGTTGTTCACATATAAATACAACACGATTAACTGTCGTTCACGACTTTTTTGACGTTACGATGATAGACTTTCATGACAATGGGAAGAGCTAGAACGACAGTCGTCAGACGATAAATAAAATGTCACGATTAAAATGTGACGACAGATAATCGCAGCTACTATAGTCGTCAGTTTTTATATGACATTGTCTGCTCCCTACTCCCCACTCTCGTCCTAGGCGCCCACGGCTCGCTTGGCAGTAATAATCAAACTCATGCGCAAGATAGAACGAACACACACTACTGACTTCCAAGAGAACATAGAGGCAACTGCTGTGCCGCAAAAAGTTCTGGGCCGCTGCCGTGAACCGATAAATTGTCGTCACGATCCAGTAGGAACAGCTAGACACGACAATCGTCTAACGATTTAAAAAATGCACCACACAGTCATGACTGACAGTCGAGATACTTTTATCTCGAGATACTTTGTTAAAAAACAAGCTAGAAGCGACAGTCGTCGAACGATAAATAAAACGTTACGACTTAAAGGGAACTCGCCTTTACTTGGGACCATAAAAAAATCACATGTAATAAACACATTAACGCTCCCGTTGCTCTACTAAAAGCTAATCGAGTTATTATCACATCAGATCTCGCACAATCTACGCTAACTGTGACAGATTAGAGGTTCGATGTCAATGGCAGGGTAAGAGGTCAGAATTTCAATTTCCGAGTGGAAAAGATAAATTTCGTGTCTCATTGAAGGATTTTTCCTCGGTTAAGACGACCGCCTTTGGATTGATTGCTTTGTCTGCAAAGAATAAATAAGAAATAAATTACTTTTTAAAGGCTTTTTTGAAACCACTTTCAGACGGTAAGGTTTCTTAAAGCTATACAATTTCCTTTCCGTATTACTTCATTACTAACCGTGTATTTTGACGAGCGTGATGTTAGTTTCAAGAGAGATTTTGAAGATATTTAATCTTCTTAATTTATTTCCTTTTTTATTGTGTCAACAGCGTGTCATATTAATGATATGTTATAGTAGAAACTTCAAACAGTGGCAGCCACGTAAGAAATAATAATAAATCAAACAGTAGCAAAATTCTTCCATTTTTACTTGAAAAATTATCCAATAGGATGAGTGAAACCGACTTAGAAGAATTTAAGAAATCGTTAATAAATGAAGCGGAAAGTCTAATAAAGTATTCAATACCTGGTAAAATTGTTGAGCTGAACAATATTATAGAAAACGTTGTAGGATGTACGAGACTGAAAGATGTCCGTCAAGAAATTAATATTCCTATACCACCACCTGCCCTGAGTGATAGAGAAAGGCGAAGAATTGTACTTCGGAGGAGCAGAAAACCATCATATTCTAAGAGTTACGAACGACGAGTTGTACTAGTTCCAAGCAATCCAAACATAGTTAATAAACCCATCGCTTGTAATAAGTCTTTGGTTGACTTAATCAGCGTTGTAAAACCAAAAGTACGACAACTTCTTGAAGACACTAATGTACTGAAAATGTGGATTCATTTCATGATACCTAGCATAGAGGATGGGAATAACTTTGATGTTTATATACAGGAGATGATGTTAAACAAAGTGGAATTAGTTGAGAAGTTTGCGAACTTATTGTTTGGGTATACATCTATCTGTTTCATGGCAAGAGCTGAGATTGTGTCTAAAGTGGCGACGTTTCCTCATATAAGCGACTATCGTCGAGCCGTGAGAGAGTGTGATGAAAACAATTACCGCTATATAGGCAAAATGCTCTGCCAAGTTCGTGACTTCTACTGTTCACTCCACGATGTCGTCTGTAAGAATTTCGACAGAATAAAGTATCCCAGAACATGTGAAATTAAATCAATGTGTATTTAGTCCGTTACTTATTTGCGCCTTTGGAACAAATTGTTTCTCTATATTTGTTTCGAGAATTCTGTTGTTTGATGTAGACTTGTTCAAAAGTTTCCCTTTGATTTAAACATGACGTTTGTTGAAGACAAAGTTTTTATTACCGTTTAGAAATTTTTCGTCGTGTTTCTTTACAATGTTTTTTTAATAAAGACCCAATTATGCTAACATTTGTTTTCTTTTTAGCATAAATATCACAAGAATCAAATACAAACTGAGATTTTTGTTTATTTATAACTTGCGATTGCGAAATTTATAAACTGCGAAACTTACAAGCGCACGTCAGGTTAAAGTTAAGGAAGTTTTTGAAGCTACTAGAGGACTTCAAGCTAAACTGTGGTAGCTTTAAAAACTTTGCTCATAACAGCATGGTTTGCGACTCAGAGAATTTCGTCTTGTATTTTGTATAAAACACTTGACAACACGCAAAATATACGTATACTGAGAAAATCACAACGTCGTCTAAATATGTAAATGTAACCAGTAAAACGCGTGGCTTACTCCCATTTTTCATTCCGGGAGCGCGTCTGAGCGAATTTAATCGCATAAATCCACAGATTAACTTCTTTCCCCGAATAAAATCATCGTCTAGTGAATGGCGTTCGCAAAAACCAAAATGGCCCGAGTAACGAGTAATGCATTCGGCAAAACAAATTTACTTTTCCATTTGAGCGCTAGGGCTGTTCTGGTTTGTTTACGTGCTGATTTGTTTGCGTATTTGTCTTGATTTGGTTTTTGCCATTCTAATTTATCAAACGCTTATAGCTGTTCCTTTCTTGAACTAATTTTATGTTCAGATTTGCTGTAGGTCTTTAATTGGAGCATAAAACCCGACTTACTTCGGCTGTAATGCCTAACCAAACCCTTCAATCCAAACCCTCAGAGTTGCACAAAATTTAAAATTTATATCTATATGTTATGGCGTTGCAATAAATGTCTGTTCTATTCAATTTTGCTCTGTACATAAAGCCAAGTAACTTTTACTATATAAAATTCACCGCTCTACACAAAATGTTATCGAATTGTGTAGGATATTTAAAACTACATATCTAAGACAAAAGAAAAGGACAACTTAATGACTTCAGTCAGAATGGCTGCACTAACACCAATCCTAAACCCCTTCACTTTCTTTTTGCTCTGTTGTTTGGCACTAACAACGAAAATAGAATCAACTAATATAGAAATGTGGAACGCGGCAAAATCAATACTTTTGTAAGAACAAACAGCTCTCTGAAAGCATCTGCTCTATCTTTCTGCACAAACAATGACACTGGGAAGAAATATCGAAGAAACATCTACACAAACTTGAAAACTAAAGAGATTGATATTTTGGTGTTAATACTTGGTCATATTAAAAAAGTTCGAGAAGACGTGAATTCTCTATAATGTTATATATATATTAGTATTCAATATGACGTAGTGTTGTTATTTAAAATACCTTTGTGATACGACATCGCTTGATTACACGCCCTTTGCAACTCCTAAATTTCGAAAGCCTGAAAGAAATTGCTGCTTAACACAATACGACTACCCATTGTACATTATTAGCTTATTCTGTCATAGTTACTGTTCCGTGTTGTCATTATTTTTTTAATATGGGATAAAGTACATTATATTATACTCGGACATACATACATCGGACATCCAGATATCAGTCCGACTTGTTCAATATTTCCTTCAAGCATAGTAATCGCTTTTCGTCATCTTTTGTGCACTGCCCAGGAATGGAACTTATTCCCTGCGTTTGTGTTTCCGAGCACATAATTATAACGCCAATATCTTTAACGTGCAACTGAATAGGCATCTTCTTGGCGAGCTTGTGCCGTTGTTGTTCCAAGTCCAGGTAGGGGTTAAGAGCACGACCGTTTACTTAAAAGAAAAGGGCTTCAACTAACATTGGGTCGACATAATGTAACATAGTCTAAACCATTTCCATAGAGGAAACTTATTCCCTTTGTGGTAGTTTGTACTCTATAAATAAAATACCATATAAAAACTAAAATTTGCAATTTGTATGTGTAAATTGAAATAATTTTGTTCAGCCCTAAATGTAATGTAGATTACGCTTGTAAATATTTATCGTTCTACTGTGTTATGTACAAATACAGTATTATATGGGCTTTTGGAACAGTTATACAAATTACCTAATAACTGTTCCAAATACATTTATTATTAAAATAGGAGATCAAATGATATGATTACTTAACAACTTCCCTGTCCCCATACAAGGCAATTTTATACCACCTCAAGTCTACCGAGTTTCTACAGAGTCTTCAAAAATCAATATTAGAGGGTACAAAAAAAATGCTATATTTTTTTGCTTTCAGGTTAGAGTTTAAGTTTTTTGCCAAAAAGTTCAGATACTAATATAACCATAGATTTAGTATATAGGTTATGTACTAAATCTATGAATATAACAGATATCGTATCATAAGAGAAAAAGGTGCTTGATGTTGCATGAAGAAATAAGTCGCACATGATTCATGAACATATTTCAGAACGTTCTCATGAGTCATATACATAGGGCGCACTTTAAGTTTCCGGAGCTGGCCAATTACATAAACAATATTTAAAAAGTAATTACAACATTTGAAAACGGAACTCTTTGGCTGTGAATACAGTTTGTTTCATCTGACTGTCACTTGTTTTTACATTGTGGCGTCATTTTAGAAATTGGTTGTCTACGTCACCATGGATTTAACTCGTGAAAATTTATGTAGTATGATTTTCTACGACTTTAAGTGCAATTTAACAGCTCAGTATTATGGATATCTACTTTCTTATTGAAATTATGTATATTTTTACGGGCATATTAAATATTTGAGTAAATGTATTGTGATGCCACAGTCATGATAATAGTCTCCTTAAACTTTTCTTTGAGAGAAACTTGAGAGCGTAGACGGTACACAGAACGAATCGCTGGATTTTGCAATACAAATATGGTTTGCAGCTTAGAATAATAACGCATAGAATGATAGTTTCATATCAAACGAACTGTCACATGTGAGGCGAAAATCAAATTCATGTAGGCTAGTTTTAGTAGTAGGTTAATTTTCGGTTTTAGTGAATATTTATATAAAAATACAAGTCGAATCGCGTTACTTCCTTGTGGAATGTGATGTTACTATATATTTTATGTTTATCTGATGTATTTTTACACTCATTTACCGCACATTTCGTCATTTTTAGCTAAAATTCTGGAGCTGTTCGCGGTGCAAGTTGACCTTGATTTCAGCACATTCAAAATTGAACACAAGCTGCATGCAGATAAGTTAGACAAGATAAAGTAGAAAAAGTAGATTTGCTATGGGTAAAGTTAACGATAACGACGGCCGAAAAAACAAGAGCACATTGTAAATTCTGTCGTATCACTCTGCACTTTGTGTTACGTTTTGCATACGCTATACTTTACCTCTGGGTGTCTGATTAAAACCGTATCTTACTATAACATATACATACATCATACACACATCAAAAAAAGTTTGCGATCACTTCGAAAAACTGAAATATTTTTTGTTACTGTAGATTATATTATGATTTTTTCTTCTTTTTAGATTCTTTATTTAAAAATAAATTAGAACATAAAACAATGACCCCGTTCAATTGTTTTTTCATATAAAAAGGCTTTCAGTCCTAGCTTACGCTCATTCAGAAATCTGATTTAGTCAATTATAAGCGATTCAAGATATTTTTCGCGGAAGGTTGTGATTGAAAAAATGCCAAGAGGATTATCAGAGGTTTTACGAGCTAGAATAGTAACTTTGAGGGAAGAAGGATACACCGCGAGAGTAATAGCACGCAGACTTGCTATATCCCAATCCTGTGTCGTGGCTACGTTGGAGAGGTATCACGGAATGGGGAATTTAGCTGACCGACCCCGCAGCGGTCGCCCAACTGTTTTGACAGCTGCCCAAAAGCGCTATATTAGATTGCTGGCAGCCCGTGATCCAACAATCAACGCCACTAAAATAAAAGCAGAAGTCAGGGCCGCCTCTGGGCTTGAAGTTAGCACGCAGACCGTTCGCAATTGCTTGCACCAGTCTGGATTACGAGCACGGAGGTCTTGGCGAGCTCCGCTCAATTCCCGGCAACGTCAACAACGAAGATTGCAGTGGGCTAGACTTCGGCAAAATGAAGAAGGTGAGGACGAAAACATTTGGCAAAACTGTCTCTTCGTTGACGAATCCCGAATCAGCACTCATCCAGATAACCGACGTGTCCGTGTCTGGAGAAGACCAGGCGACCGTGAAAGACAAAGAACTGCCACTGGAACAGTTCAGCAAGGCGGAAAATCGGTGTCCTTTTGGGGTGGCATTATGATTGGAGCTAGAACGCCTTTGATCCCGTATCGGGGCTTCATGACAGCAGACATGTACAAAGCAGTTGCTATTGATGATATCGTCAGACCATTCCGAGTAAACCATGGGCACCAATTTGTACTGGTCGATGATAATGCGCCCGCACATCGAGCTCAACGAGTCAATGCTGCTCTTCAAGAATACGATATCACACGATTAGACTGGCCTGCCGGCTCGCCCGACTTAAACCCAATAGAGCACGCGTGGGATGCTCTTAAACGAGCAGTATGGAACCGTGAGCCACGTCCCCAGACAGTTCCAGAGCTCAGGGAAGCCGCTATTGAAGAATGGGATAGGTTACCCCAGGAAATGCTGGATAACTTGATCCTCAGCATGCCCAGGAGGATCTTCGCATGTATTCGAGCCAGGGGAGGAGTTATTTTATATTGAATTCACACCTTTTAATAATAAATTGTTGTTTAAGTTTAATTAAACAGTCTTTTTCTTTCTATGCAATTTCTATCACTATTACATTATGATTAATGGCTCAATTTTTTAAAATAAATAATAAAAAATGGTTTTATATTTTAATTTCAAACAGGGTATTCCTATTTAAAGAAAGCATACAACATAGATTTTTTCTTGATAAAGTTAAATTTAAAGAATTATAGGAGCTTATGCTATTGATCGCAAACTTTTTTTGATGTGTGTACATGTGTATTGGATTAATATTTAAGTACCCATAGCAACATTATGCAGGGTCTTGATCTTGAAGATAATGGAAAAAATACAGTAGCAGTAGAGCTCTTTGTGAAAGAGTTCGTCCAGGGTAGAACCTGCTGTAATGTCAGCATTACTGTGCTATGGTTTTGACAGGTAAAAGTGCTGGTGAAATTACAGGTACATGGAACTTGTTAACTTATGTCTCAAAGTGACGAGCGCAGTAGCAGTGCCCTTTAAATCTTAGCGATTTAAAGATCTGAATGTCACTGCAACTGTTACGGACGGGTGTGTAACTTACCATCAGGCGCACGACCGTCCTGTCACTTGATATTATAAAAAAAGCTTGGACGATAATTTGCTCTGAGCTGTGTTTACGTGGAGCGGGAGCGCGTTCCAAAGTCTATATTTTTTTCTATACCTATATCTATATTTTTTATTGAATATCATTATCAACAGCATGGCGGCCATTTTCTTATCCAATCTTGGATGTAGGCCTCTTTCTTTTCTTCCACTCTTGGCGATCTTGTGCCCCACTCATCCTGTCCCGACCTCTGTGGCATCGGAAGTCGTCCATCCAGCGCTGCGGTACTCTGCCACGTCTACTAGCTCAATCTGTAGCTCAGTTGGTAGAGTGATATCCACGTTGAGGCAACAGACATTGGCTGAAATTCAGTCTGATCAAGAAAATTTTTTTTTTGGGTTTGTTTGATCCACAGAAATCTCAATAAAGCCTATTTATTTAGATTTCTGCGGTTCGATCTTATATATCAGTAACAACTACCGACATTTCAACTCATAGAAATAAACACAACAAATACATTTTTGTATCAAATAGATTTTTATTGTAATATTTCCATTTAATAAACCATCATTAGTTGACAATTAAAATGCGTAAGCTCAAATTTCATGAATATCGTTTTAACTTCGTGCCAATCAACTTTGTTAACACACTGCAAAAACGTTTTAATGAAGTGTTGGCGTTTGATATTCCCTTCATCATTAAATATTTTGCTTAATTTTACATGAATTTACATTCTGCTTGCAAATATGATAAAAGTGATCAAATTTGGAAGCATTTTCATCACTGTTAGATCACTTGACAATGTTATAGCAATACATCAGTCTAATATTTTCAGATCGAGTATTTTATGAGGCGTTGAACTATTCATATTCAAATTCTGATATTTAATTTTATCATGAACGAGTTACTGAGCAATGGATGCTAGTATCTTATTAAAAATAAATCGCACAGAGTCCCCATTTCCCATTCTCGGTATCAGGATTAAAAATAATGGATTACTGTCACATTTCAATTTGGGGATAAAGTGAGTATCCCTGTTGCCCGTATTGGGGGACACTCTGCGATATGTTTAAATCAACATTTCGATTAAAATTGGCTTTTTTTGGGCTTTATCTTGATAGCTCTGTGAATTTTGATGTGAAATAGCCAAAATTATTCATACTCAATATATTACAATAATGCAAAAGAAACCTTATGCTATTTAAAAAGCAATTAACACGTTCATAGACAGCAATGGAGCGCGGCGTTTGCCGTAGAATTATCAGAATATAATAGTACAGGCTACTCCGTTTCGCTGTATGGATCGCAAAAAATCACCTACGGAATTAGTTTTTTTTAGAATGTGATTTTAAAGTGCTTTCTGTATGCCACCTACAATTTCTGGATAGAGGAGTATCAACCACTTACTGACAAAAATTCGATGATTTACAATGTTGAGTGTGTGCGTTATTATTATTATTATTGAACATTACTTTTATATTGAAACAATATAAGTACTACGGTAGAAAGAATTTTTCATTTTTTTATGACAAATCCGTAACTTCATTGTCTAATTTTGATACGTTTGTATGTTTATGGTATATTTATTATATTTTCTCTAGAAAAAACGTTATTCAAATTATTATATCTAGTTCTATTTTACGATTATTACCTATTTATTAAAATTGACGAAATTAACCATCACTAATCACTACGTTTAAATTACTGACTCAATAAATCCTTTTTTTTGCACGTGTGTGCACATATTTATAGTATTACCTAATAAAAACTATACTCAGTTTCTAATATATAAACTTCTATACAACCAGTGTTTTCACAAATAAATTAATTACAAATTAATCATACTGTAAATTAATATACATTACATTGAATTCTATTCTATGCAAAGAGGGTGAAACTACGTTTAAAAACTTTTACTAGCTTCTTATAACATAGTTTTTATTATCATAGAACTACAAGGTACAAATAAATTTTTAGTTCAATGACAATAAAAATTTGTTATATTAAACCATTATGTAGTTCCATGACAATAAAAACCTTGATATAAAAACTGAACACCTCTATTGGCTCTCAGCCGAAACTTTTTTTCAGTGTACGATTAAGAGCGGTTACACACGGCGACTTTAGCAACGATGCAAATGCGACGCAGTAGCTAATCGTCTACCTTTACACACACGCACAATTTTAAACAGCAATGCAAACACGATGCAAGTGTGCGACTACATCGATACAAACGAGAGATTGCATCGCTACACTTGAAACTCATAGGCGATTGCATTGATGCAATCGCGTGTTTGTCTTGCATGGTTAACGCAAAGTGAGTGAAATCCAATAAACCGCATTCATCCCTTAATTTGCCACTCTTGGAGGTGGAATATTAATGATGAAATATAAGGTCCGCACTTTCCAACAAAAAATAATCATAGAAATCGGTTCACGATGTAGCAGCAACTGCGAATATGAAACATTAAAACCTGAATTTTGCTTCATTCTCTGTTTTGTTAGGTTTGACACAACCAAAACATATAAGTCACTATTTTTAACATTGTTTTTTGATAATTTTAACGTAGGTAGGTATTGTTTGACTCTATGCTCATTCTCTGCCTTGTCTATTTATTTACGTAAAGATATTAATTAATTCTACATATATTAATCCAAAAGGTCACAGTGCTATTGCCTAAATTTTTCTGTAAGTAAGTCTTTTTAGTAAAATAACAAATTGATCGGTTAGCCACTCTTTGTATTACCGATTCTTCAAGTCAACATATTTATCTATGGTTGCAATTTGACCTTCTAAAGGTCTACTCTCATCCATGACCTTATTAGAAAAGAAGAAAGAAAAGAAGCAAATTCCACGGAGGGGGTTCGCCTATAAACAGTTTCCCAGCCCCTGGTGCTTTCTTTTTCTCGTCTCATTATTGTGCTGCTGAGTTAATAAACAATTTGTGTAACCTGCGTACCCCAGACTTGGGTGAGTGTCTAGTTTTTTAAATAGGTTACCACTAATTGCTATAGAAATTTTATTGAAGTGATCGTGATTTGTGTAGATTGAATAATGTACATTTAAATCCAGTATCATTGTAAATACTTGTATTAGAAGTGAAATGACTTTTCAGTTTGTATGGAGGAAGTATTTCTTTTTTATTAACCGACTTTAAAAAAAGGAGGAGGTTATATAGTTCATTGTGCTATATTCACGAGTACAGTACCCGTATTTTTTCTTCATCCTGTAAAGTTGCCAAAATTGCCCGTTCACAGTCGATATGGGACTTGTCGACTTATGTCTCAGGGTGACGGGCACAATGGCAGTGCCTCTAAGACATTTGCGATTAAAAGCTCTGAGTGGCACTGCAACTGTTACTGATACACGTGTCGCTTACCACCAGGCACACGACTTGTTTATCCCATCGCTTAGTATCGCAAAAAAAACTTCCGCCTTTTTTTAAATCGGTTATTAAAGCACACATTAAGACTCATCGGAAGAAATCAGCAGTATTATCCTTCGTACTTATTTTGCAAATAAAACAAAGATTCTCAAAGCTACGTTATGTAACGATCTTTAGCGACGAAAAGAAAACAATTTCCTCTTCTCGCAAGTACTATCTACTGGTTAATGATAGCAAAAACGATTCAAGCGTAACGTTAGGCCGATTCGAAAAGAAAGAATTCGGAAAAGAAATCGCCTACGAAGTCGGAATAGTGAATGAGTGACCTCCACCCGAGAGATTTTTAAATTTTAGGATCGGAAACGGATAGAATGTTTTCTTAAGAACAGCTTCTCGCTCTGTAACTGTTTCGACGTTCTCGGATATATTTTATTCAGTACTAAAGGTCTTTTTTGATGTCTTGTTGCCAATATACCACTTTAAACAAACTTTCAGTGTTTAGAAGGAGTATTTTAGTTTATATAGAATAAATCGAAAGTAGCAAAGAGTAACGGCATAGTAGAATAAGAACAAGTAGGGCAACTCCGTACCCAATAACTGCGCGGCTTACACATAGGGCGCACTATAAGTTTCCTGAACTGGCCACCTACATAAATAATATTTAAAAAGTAATTACAACATTTGAAAACGGGATTCTTTGTCAGTAGAGTACAGTTTGCTTCATCTGACTGTCACTTGTTTTTACATTGTGGCGTCATTTCAGAAATTGGTTGTCTACATCACCATAGATTTAACTCGTGAAAATTTTTGTAGTATGATTTTCTATGACTTTAAATGTAATTTAACAGCTCAGCGGAGCTTCGCTCGGCTTCAAACTGCTTTTGGCAATGAAGCACCATATAAGACGACTATTTATAGCTGGTTTGCAGAATTCAAACGCGGTCGTGTGAATCTCAGTGACGAATTTCGTGATGGTCGCTCGTCCACTGCTGTGAACAACAAAAACATCGATGCTGTACGCCGTATAATCAAAACAAACAGGCATGTAACATACCATGAATTTCGGGTATCTTCAGGCGTAGGCATGAGTCAAATGCAATCATTACTACACAAACATTTGGGTCTGAAAAAGCTGTGCTCTCGGTGGATCCCATACAATTTGACTAAGGCTCAAAAAACGGATTATGTCACTTGGTGCAAAGCCATGCTTACCAGAGTCGACGAAAGGGCGTCAAATTTGGAATGAGGCATAGTAACAGGTGACAAAACACGGATTTATAGTTACGATCCCAAAACAAAGCAGCAATAGAGCGTATGGGTCTTTCGAGATGAGACGAAATCAACCAAAGTGGCGCGCGTGCAAAGTGCCTCTAAGCGGATGATTGCTTCTTTTTTTTAATAAAACTGGACACGTAGCTACTGTTGCTTTGGAGAGTCGTTGTATCATGAAATAATGATTTATACACGACCATTTGTTTGCCGGGAGTTATTGACAAACTCCGTAAAAATAACCGTAAACGCCGTATCATCTTGCACCACGATAATACCAGTTCTTACACGGCCAGACAGACAAATGAATTTTCGAAGGTGAACAACGTTGACCTTGTGAGCCATCCCGCGTACAGTCCCGACCTGGCACCTTTTGACTTTTATTTATTTCCTAAAATAAAGAACCAGTTACGTGGTCAACGATTTTCATCACCCAAGAAGCTGTCGAAGAGTATGAAAAATATGTTTCAGAGATTGTCACGGAGGAGTAGCATAAATATTTTCAAAATTGGTTCATTCGTATGAAAAAGTGCATTAACGCTAACGGAGAATATTCTGAGAAACAATAAATTAATTTCTGACCATTTATAGTATTTTAGTGCGCTTCACGTATGTACGCACAATTGCACAACAACGCGGTTGGGAATTTAACACACATAATTAAATCGCTTTTCAGGCAGGAAACCTTCCTCACGATATTTTCTTTACCGAAAAGGTCACGGTAAATTTCAATTTAAATTTCGCAAAACTCACTGCAAGCCCGGATTTGAAACCACGACCTTCTACTTTGAAAGGCGGTAGGTCAAATCGCGCATTATTAGAGCGCATTCGACACGATTGTCATCGCGCTCACCCCATGCGGCCGCGTGCGTCTATCTGTTATGGCTAAATACGCTCTATATGTTTAGCTTTACGTTTTAACTTAAATGAGCGTCTCGGGTACGCGGGCGACTCTGGCTTGAATTTGATCTACTCGTCGGCTCGCGTTGCCGCGTATTTCTATTATTCAGAGGAATTTAAATGTTGTTGCCTAGTAAATAAGATTCAGATTCGCAATCAATGTACATCGAGGCTTGGTAACTGGGTGGTCGCCGCGCGTAGGCCGCGCGAAAACTTTCGCCTCGTGTAACTGAGCTATTAGGTTGTCTGTCCGCCCTCCTTATCATAACTAACGCAATCAACGTTTTGCGAAATTGAGTTTTTAACATATCTGGGATCAACAAAACGAGATCTACAACCCCCTCTTAACCGTAGTTATAAAGTAGATTTTATAACTACAGTCAAATTACAATACGTCATTTACTACATGTTTACTACGAACAAACAAAGCAGGTACATGATTTTATGTACAATCCTTTGCGTTAAATGCACTTACGTACTTAAGAAGGTTTGGAAGTGAATACATAATAATTATTGCTGATTTAGGACAACAGGCAGCCCTGATGATTCTACAAAAACCTTTCCAGTGTTTGTTGAATTCAAGGTTTTTTACGTGTTTGTATGTAATTGAGAGCATGATACGAAGTGAATGAAAGATACAAAAGTTAAAACAACAGAACAATTAAGCTCTCGCATAGCCACCGGTACATTATACATTTTTATTTTACGTAAAGAATGAAAACAAATTAATTCCATTTAAAAAGCGAGTTTTACAAAGGCTAGAAACCGTTAATCAAGGCGACCGGAAGGGTCAGTCCGCTTCCATCCAGATAACTTTGACCTGTTGGCGTTATTAGACAACCCCCGATAAGTGCTTATACTCCTTGAGTGTTGAGGGGATAAGAAGGTCAACGTACTGCGGTCTGTTTGGGAGACGTAAAGGGACAACATTGTCATGTTAAGAATCCAATTAGTCCACGACAGGTGGGGCTGGGGACCTGTGTATAAACGCGGAAACGTGCGCAAAGGAACTGAAGCTTTAGGATGCATACAAACAAGATTTACGGTTTTCGTGGACCGTGAAAAAATATGGAGGTCGAGGGATTTTGGAGAGATCCGTCCGTTTATAGTACTTCACTGTCTGGCGTTTAAGTAGTCTCGCGAAGATTTACAGGGCTCCCAACAATTTTTGTACGGAAAGATAGTATATAGCTCTGCCCGCTTTCTCTCTCTTTTGACTTTTATTGAATATATCATGATATTTTAACTACCATCATACTAATTTTTAAAGGTGTTGGTGAAATTACAGGCATAAAGCTGAGCTAGCTATTTTTTTCAGTATTATTGAGTATTTATCGAGTTCTTAGGTTTTACACGCAGTGCCGTCTTTACGTATAGTATAATGGCAGTAGAGCTCCATAAGAATGAGTTCGTCCAGGGAAGTCCGGGGGTCTCGGAAGGTTGTTACATACTACATACACATACATATTATAATGTAAGGAGTATTTACCATATATCAACAGCTTACAATACGTTTGAAGTACACACAATTTCAAGAATTCTCAAAAAATAGAGAAAAATTGTTACAGAATACCAAATTGTTATAAAATTTCAATTTAAGTGAGCAATGACAAACATTTTTTGAATCGAATTTTAAGACATTAATCAACTAATGTCAAATTTCAAAGAAGTTGCGGCTCAATTTAGGATTTGGTTTGGCCTTGGCGTAAATGCTGTTGACACGATCGTTTTTAGGCCGTCATGGTACGAATACGCGAAACAGACTTCTTTAGGTTCAAAGTTGAATCGCAATAAGAGTTCATGGTAAGGCCCCTTATCTTGTTCCGCGGCGTTCCGGTTTCGAAGAGTAAGGGTACTGATGAAATTACAGGCACATGGGACTTGTCAATTTATGTCTCAAGGTAACGGGCACAGTGGCAGTGCCCCTCAGATCTTAGGAATTTCAAGCTCTGAGTCGCACTGTAGCTGCTATGGACTGGCATATCGTTTACCACCAGGTGCACGGCTTGTTCGTCCCATCACATGATATCATACTATTTCAAAATTAAATTTTGGTTTTAATTATGTTTAAGTTTTAAAATTGAATTTAAAACAGGACGTAAATATTTTAAAAGAATCGTGAAAACAGATTCTTACAAAGGAAGATTTAAAACGATAACTTGAAACCTATAAAGATTCTAACAAAAGATTTTGAAAAGATACTAAATTCGCAAAGAAATTGCCAATTTGGATGTACCAAGCGTTTTATATAATGTTTCTTTCGTGAAAACAAATAATGTAATTTAATATTAAATTTTTGAGATACTTATTTCAGATTTTGAACTGGCATTCCACGGACCCGCTCAATTAAGAAAATTTTACCTCTGTATTTGAGCAGACTGCAAAGTTCTTGAGAAACCTAATGATATTTACACTTTTAAATGTATACACTTGTCACCACTAATGTTGGTAGATTGAGTCTAATCAGTACGGTTAGACAACCGCAGTGAGCTTATGGGGTAGAAACACGTGGCAAAGTCGCTAGACTGTTTGTTGATAGCGAACGCATCGAACGTGCGCCAGCACAGTATTGAACTTATCGTGATTTACATTTTTAATCCGTTTCTATCCGCGTGATCCCAAGAGTTATTATGTAATTAATAATTTAATTAAATAAACGAATGCCTGTGCAATTGATCTATAATAATATTTTGAATTGAAGAAGAATTGATTGAATACACGCCTATGACCATACTGAGAGACTTTAATTCAAGATTTCCGGCATTCTTAGACCCTATGGTGATACGATTGCATATAAATATATATTGTGCAACAAAGACCTCATCGAGTATAGAGGATGTCTTAATGCTATCAGACACGTATTTTCAGGTCAGTAGACGATATCGGCTGAAATAGTGATGTTTACGAAGATGGTGATGATTTGATGATTCACATGTAAATAACTTTACATGATTGAAATAAGAACACTTCAATTTTTATCGAACATCCGAATTTTCTGAGCGATGACAACATTGTCAGTTTTGCGAACAAATTCAATTCCCAAACTGCATCAGCTGTAAACGTTGTCGCAATTTGCTTGAAATTCAGACATCGCTTACAATGTGCATTTCTGGGCAGGGCTATGAAACGTATTGTAGGAATTGCTTTGAGAATTTAAACGGCAAAGAAGATGTTGTTTTTACTAAGAAAGGCTTATAAGCTGTGTAAGAAGTATATTTATATGCTCTGAAGACACGATTACCAATTGAGTACCCGTATCCTTGTGAAAGATTTCATCCGGGGAAGTAATGCTCACCTTACCCGTTTCTGCCGCCAAGTAGTAGTATTATGAGCACTACTGCGTTCCGGATTCGATGAGTAAAGATGCTGTTGAAATTACACGCACATGGGATTTGTCAACTTGTGTCTCAGGGTGAAAGGCGCAGTGGCAGTGTCCCTCAGAACTTTGCGATTTAAAGCTCTAAGTGGCATTGTAGTTGCTACGGATATGTCACTTGGCACCACGCGTACCTCCCTTCTGTGGTCGAACCCTTTCAGTCGCTCTACTGCTACTAAAAATTTAAATGCTCAAAACACGATCGTTTTACGAGCAACAAAGACCTAGGAATAATCGCTCTGCGACAGCAAAAAACAAATGCAAGCTGTAATTCAATGTGAAACGTTAGTGTTGTTTCACATCGTTTCATGTTAACTTTGTTGCAAAATGCATCAGCTCATGTAACACATTCATGAAGCTTTTGTCAGATCATAGTATTGTTAGGCAATGAAGTTATGGAGCTGTTTGCTGATGTTTTTGGAGAAACATGAGACGCTTGTGGCAAATACATTGAAAATGTACGTTATAGAATTATATTATATTTTAGAAAAAGATAAATACATAACTATATCTAAGTCATTCTTGAGAGAATTGCTCTAATACAAAAGGTCAACAGGGTCAGGTGTGAAATAATAACTGTTTCATTGAAAAAAACCCGACTTCAAAAGTTTGCTGCGTTTGCGGCTTTTTCGATTTCCATGGGATCCCCTCATCAGATTCTGACTTCTGACTCGGTGATAATGGGACCAACACGAGAGTTCAAACAAAAAAAGAAGTTTCAAAATCGGTCCACTATTGACGGAGAAATCGGAAAACATACATACAGACGAACGTATAATCTCCTTTTTTTGAAGTCGGTTAAAAAATAGTAATATTATTACCGATTTAGAATTTCACAATGTTTTTACCACCATAATATTCGAATATTTCTATGAAGTAACTTCACTAGTTTGCTGTAGGCAGAGCAACGCTACAATGCAGCATGGACACAGATTCAAGTTCTGCCAAGTTGGAGGAGTTTTTCTTTGTGTTCGATCTTTGTATTGGTAATTATAGTGATAGTAGTACTATTTATAAATAATACACGACACACTTGGCTACAATTTCACCTGATGTTAAGCGATAATGTGACCTACGATGGTAAGCATTTCTTTTTATAAAAATAAATGACATTTGACCTCCATCTGGAAAGTGACGATAAGATCGACGATGGACCATGCACACCTACATAAAGCTTATTCACGGCGAGAGCCTTGGAAAGGTCCAAGTTAAAGTGTTCTGAGAATAAAAGGGGTATACTTATTATAAAACTCTCTCCATAAAACTAAATAACACTATGTATAACACTCACCCCAAAACGCCCTATATAGCTATGTAATTTTAATACATAAACTTAGTAATAAAGAAATGAAGTAAAGTGTTGAAAAAGGGAATTCGAGAACTATTCCAAATTCTAACAATAACTGGCTAAGAACCAAAAAAGACGATGCTAAAAAGGTGGGATAACAATGAAGGACCAGCATCGTCAAATACTCCACAGTCGGCATATAAATGTGGAAACGTAAACGTCGTACGAATTCTTGGAATAACAACAACATAAGGATGGAACCCCAGGCCAAGATCTATCTCACCGATGGTAGAAAGCCTTTAATAGGTAGAAAAGTTTCCTCTAGCCTTGAATAATCCTAAGTTGTATTTTTCGGGAAACATATTGATTCTATTGCTTCGCCGTACGCATTAGGAAAGAGGAAGTAAAGCGCTCCGTGCCAATAGGTACATCAATGACATAAGTAAGTAACGAATAGAGTTAGCTATTCTGAACTAAGGACTTCCCAGAAGTATTCAACGTCAGTACTGGGTACTTTGTAGCATTATACACGTACAAGTAACGAAGATGTATTCTTCTAGAGCTTGCTCGTAACGCCTACAGTATTTTTATTACCAACAAACAATTTCATGCTATGCGAGTCGAACTAAATCCTATCCGGATCGGCGAAAGGTCGGTATTACACCAAACTACTGATAACACACACGCAATAACATAACATGCGTGATTTAATAGGGTTGACTCGTTTTGAATTGGTACGTTCCATTATTTCAGTCATAACCACAAAAATATGAGGCAAATTGGTAATAGTGAAAATAATGATTTAGGTCACGTTTAATAATCAAATAAAACATGCAAAAGGCGTGAGTGCATCGTGAGGTGACTGCGAAAGCCGTTCCGTGATAACGTTCAGATTTATTAGCTGCTGACGCTAATAAATCTGAACAGAAACATTTACTCACCCAAAAATACAAAAATAATTCAATCATAACAGGGAAGTCACGATAAGTTAATAAAAAAACAAGAGAAAATAAAATAAAATATAAAACATAATAATATACTCCCGGGCACATAACTCGAGACTCGTATAACATATAACCTCGCATTTTTGTCGTAAAGGGCTAGAATACAAAAATAGTGTTATCATCGAAGAAAAAGTTTTTCAAACATTGTTTAAGCTTAGGGCACTTAATACTGACAATGCGTAGTGGCTCGAATTATGTGTCAGGAAGTATGTAATCAGTCAACCGTGACCATGGGACTTGAATAGGGTACGAACCGTTGGTTTGAAAAAACAAATATCCGAGATTTAGATCCAAAAAAATACTTTCATTTCCAATATTGTTTACACCGCCGACGCCAGCCCATGTTGCGCCCAGGTGATCGATACCCTGGCGCCCTCTAGTAGGCACGCGAAAAGAAAATGGAATAATAACAGTTACATTTTCTCCAGTGATCGAAAATTCGGGTGCAAATGGTGCAATTATAAAATGTTGTTGGGAAGCAATAGCTCGTTCACTTCGACGCAGCTCTTCGGGGGCATCGCGAGTGACGCTCGACACCCTCTAAGACCCTGCGCCCGTATGCGCCGCATACCTTTTTTATATAACACTAAGCGACGGGACGTACAAGTCGAGTGCCCGGTGATGAAGCGATACAGTGCCACTCAAAGCTTTCACAATCACAAATATCTGAGGGTAACTGCCACTGCGCCCGACACCTTGAGACATAAATTGACAAGTCTCATGTGCCTGTAATTTCGCCAGCGTCCTTACTCTTCGCCATTACTGCTTGGTTGCGGATCAAGGTAAGGTGGCAGTACTTCCCTGGACGAACTCTTTCTTAAGGAGCTCTACAGCTATTAAATAAATAGGTAAAGCACTAACACAAAGCGGCACTGTGTGTAACAATTGCGAAAACCTAAGGAGTCGATATATAGTCAATAATCCTGAAAAGACTGGCTATTTCAGCTAGTTTAGCTTTATACTGTGCTGCATTGGTAGTATTAGCGTAATTAATGCACACACACACTCAATATAGCCCCGCACTAGGGAAACCCTGTGTCACACATAGACAACCACAAATTACACCCAAACTCACGAGAGAAATAAATGTAAGCCATACAAACATTTCTCGCGGCCCGGGAATCGAACCTGGGACCTCTGCGTGGCATGGTAACCGTTCGGCCACGGCGGCAGTTGTATGAGAAAAGTATAGTACCTTATATGTGTGCGCGCCCGCCGCGAGCCGTGTACGGACGCACACATGCGCATGAAAATGAAAGGCGGGTGGGACGACCAGCGCTATGCAACGCGAGTGTATTGCGAGATTATGCAAATTTGTGCGTCCGTACACCTCACCTCAAGTCAAGTCACCTCACCTCACCTACAAGCGCTCACATACAAGTCGCACAGCTACGTTTGTATGGAATTTTTCCATAGTTCTCTTATTAGTATACTAATAGATGTAGATCTATAGCAATACATCTTACGTAATTCTTTATACGGAAAAATACGTGTTCTTACACACGTACAAGGTCGTGTCCACGACAAACATCAAACAAATTAAAACAACAGCTATTGTATATTATCCCCAAAACATTTCCACCAATAGACTCCAGTTTTGTGAACTCAGCCGTCCCTTACATAAGAGCTACAATGGTGTTACAAGAACAAAGTCGCAGGGAACGATTAAGTTAATCCCTCTGTTGTTTTATATCTCCTATTACAAGGTGCAAAGTGGATTCTATGGTCTTACCCGGTCGAACTACTTTTGCGGCATTGCTTTTTTGGAACACACAATTCATTGTTTGTCGAAAGAGGATTATATACGACTCTGGTATTAACACTCACATAATGTGACATTATTTCCTGTAATTACGATTATCGTGTCACCTAACTTAAAGGACAAGCTACGGTAATTAGAAATTATTAATCCAAAGAAGGAAATTAACCAATATGAATATTATAACGAACTCTTTCAAGAGGAATTGAAAAGAGAAAGAGTTCGTTCGGGGAAGTGTTGTCACCTTACCTATTTCTTCTGCCAATCGGTAATGTGCGCGTTACTGTTTTCCGATTTTGAAGGGGACGGACGCAGTGTATTGCTCTTTAAATCTATACGATTTAAAGCTCTAAGAGGCACGCAATTGTCACGGATCGGCGTGTCGTTTACCATTAGGCGCACGACTTGTTCGTCTTGTGAGACATGAGTTGACAAGTCTCATGTGCCTGTAATTTTACCAGCACCTTTTAGGTTTTATTTTAATTTTATTTTACTCAACAATAAAAACGTCTTCATTTCCTGACTAAGTTAAAACGTGTAATGTAAAAGTTAAAGGTTCGCTCGCTCGACTAATGAAAAAAAAAATCGAGTTGGTAGGTCTTCGCAATTGTTACACACTGGAAGTGAAACTATTTTTAACCGAATTCGAAAAAGGAGGAGTTTCTCAATTGGGCTGTATGTATTTGTGTGTGTGTGTGTTACGCGATTACTCCGGCACTTGTGAACCGATTTTGATGATTTTTTTTTTGTTGGAAAGAGGGTAGGTACCTCAGTATTGGTCACGTTTGAATTTGAAGAAAATATTCCACCTCTAAGGGTGGCAAACTAGGGGATGAATCCAGTTTCGCGCACTTTCCGGAAACCGATTTCAATAAAACTTGGTAAATAGATGTAATTCCACAAACTTTTGAAGTCGGTTTTTTTTATAAAAAAGGTTATTATTTCGCATCTAAATCACGTATATTTGTTTTTTTCAAACAAAACAACGATTCTGGCGCCTTGCAGGTTCAATGGACACGGCTGACTGATGACAGTCACCTCAAAACGTTGGTTTGTTTATAATAGATAGCTTATTTATAGTACTATTATATATACATAACACTTAGCTTATTTATAGTCCCACTACCGCGCACAGACCTCTTCTTACAATGAGAAGATTGGGAACTTAACACGTATACAGGTTTCGTCACTATGTTTTCCTTCACCGAAAAGCTCATAATAATTTTTTTATTAAATTCCGAAGCAAGCCCGGATTTGAATCTACGACTTTCTACTTGAGAGGTAGTAGACCAAACCATTGGACTACTACGGCACGTGGTGTTTTTTTATAATATCAAGTGACGGGACGAACAAGCCGTGCGCCTGATGGTACGCTACACGCTTGTCCATAATATTTGCAGTGCCACTCAGAGCTTCAAATCGCTGAGACATAAGTTGACAAGTCCCTTGTGCCTGTAATTTCACCAGCACCCTTACCCTTCTAAATCGGAACGCAGTAATGCTGACATTATTGCTTGACGGCAGAAATAGGTAAAGGTGGTTTTAGGTTGGTGGTAAAGGCTGCTGCTAAACGTGGTTTGTAAGTAAAAACAAATATACAATACAATACAATACAAAAATTCTTTATTGTACACCAGAAAAGATAACAAATACAATACAATTAAATTAAAAATAAGCGGTGCTACAATGAGCGGTCTTATCGCTTTAAGCGATTTCTGCCAGAAATATACGTGATTTCGATTCGCAAAACAGATTAATTTCCACAAAAACCCATTAACTCTAACATGGGTATAACTGACACTTATGCTTATATTTGTAGTTAATAATCTTACTGTCGAAATTCACTAATCCAACATCAATTAAGCTTCTCTGGTTCAGCTCAGCAAGTTTGAGACGCAATCGAGAATTTCATGCAAAATAGCTATTCTAGATTGTCGCTTTAGTTTCTAACTAACGTCTCAGTAGGAACTAAATCTAAAATTGTTATTACAAAATTTGACTATTTTCGAGAACTTGGTATTTCAACAATTGGCACGGTAGCGCTGGATGGGGAAGTTCAGGGTTCAATTCCCGGTAGGACCAATTTGAGTAACGAAATTTTCTAAATTGGTTCGGTTCTAGTTGTTCTTGGTGCACTGGAGTGAAGTCCGTTGTTGTGGTCCTCATGGTATATAGAAAATTCCTTGGTGTCGCCAACTCCTTTCTTTTTTATTATTTTTGCGATGTTTGTAACACGCTTTTTGATAGATCTCTTCAAATCAAAACAAAAACAAAATTTCTCTTCTCTCCTCGGTATTTTTCACCATTTATGTACAAAATGTCACTTTGACATTATAGTTTAAAAATAATTAGTAAATTATTTGAAACCCCATGGTGTTGGTGTAATCTATTTAATAAATCATTCACATATTTATTCCTTGTTGGTAAACGATTTTTCTATAAAATCAATATTGTGAATGGGTACACTTTAGTTTGACATATTTTTCAAAACACCAACACTGCCAATTTTTTTGTAATGGAAACGAAGACTACTAGTGCTGCGATCCATAGTGTGTTCTTTGTGTGTGTCCAATGTGTTCTTTCATAAGGAAAGTGAGGAATAGCCAGAAGCCGTAAGTCCCCGAACCCACTACAAAATGCAAAGCCGGTGTCATCGGACAACATGGTGAGTTGATCTCTGGATTCTTTCCTGCGTGAGATTTTTCTTCATTTGTTGCAGGGTTTTTTTTGTACCTAGTAATTTCAAGTTTCGCCGTTAACTAAATAGCTGTAACATAATCGCCGTAACTTCTGTTTGGCCGTGAGCGACCCGATCGTATACTCCAAAAATATTCTGTATTTATTGGAATAAAGATAATATCTCTAGCAATGGGGGCTGTTCCACTCGGTGGTGTGGGAAAAACAGCAAAACATCTAATCACAAAACAAACGGAATCATATTTTATCGATAATTAGATATTTAATAAGTAATTTTGCAATTTCCATTATAGTCCATTATAGCAAAGTTCAAGTTAAACTGGTCTTTTTGAAGTGACAATTACGTGACAATTGACGACACCCGTCAATTGTTTCTAATTCGGGCTGACCAATCGGAGCGCAGCTGTCACAGTAATGATTTGGCAGAATAGTTTCCAAACAAGTTAAATGACATTTCGTCTCTGTTTCTGGTTATATACTCGATGTTTGTATATTACATAAGTACACATTACAAAGGGTTATTTGTAAAATACTATCAACTTTGCAGGACTGTATTCTTAGCGTCATAAACAACAACTTTTGTTCCATGACTCTTTACAAAACATGATGAATTTACTTAAAATTTTGTACTGGTATGTCTGTATTTGGTAGTAATGTTGGTACGAGTATTTACGCTGGCGCCATTGACTTACAATTATATGGACGTCGGGTCCGCGCTAAAAAGTGTCCGCACTTGTAAGGCGCAAAAATCGTATACAGAGCGCCAAACTCCGCTTTAGTCTTCATTTGTTCTACTGACAGCGCGATACTGCGATGACATTACAATTTAAATTTCGAATAGGTTGACTTGGGACATTTTTTTCGTGGTTTTTGTATTAGACCCGTCGTCCATTTATTTGTAAGTCAATGGCTGGCGCTTTCTATTGTTACAGCACACAGTTAACATGGTTTGGAGTGAACTATTCAAATATTTTCATTTTTGTACGTAAGTACAATCTGTTAAATAATCAAAAGTCATGGAACAAAAGTTGTTGTTTATGATGATAGTAATATAGTCGTTGTTAGCCTGTATGAATTCAAAATGGTAAGCAGTAACGTGAAAGGGAAAACGAATCCAAAATTAGGCAGGAAAAAAGTTTATAGACAACAATCTGGACTCAAAAATATGATTCTCTGTGCGCCAAATGAATGAGCTATCAAGAAAAAACCAGGAGGAATTTAGACGAAGCAGAAAGTTGAACTCTGAGTTTAGTGATGAGAGAAGCGTTAGCAATTATTACGAGAAAGGTGTACGAGACGATCCTTGGAGGCAAGATGATCAATTGTAGAGAAACTAGTAACGTCATCTAGATATTTTCTTCGGTAAAATGTAGGCCTCAATGTGCCCTCTTCTCAGTCAATTAGTAATGGCGATGTGAGTGACGAGTTCATTTTTGTGGAAAAAAATAAAAATTGTGTGAGTTTCATGTAAGGTAAACTTGATTAAAAGCTTACGCAACTTCCATTCTAAGCAATCAATTGCTAAGATTTTTGTGTTGGTGGCCTTGTTGCTCTATTTACTTTTTAATGGCGTGCTAACAATAGACAGC
The DNA here is from genome assembly GCF_003589595.1 of Hyposmocoma kahamanoa. Classification (NCBI taxonomy): domain Eukaryota; kingdom Metazoa; phylum Arthropoda; class Insecta; order Lepidoptera; family Cosmopterigidae; genus Hyposmocoma; species Hyposmocoma kahamanoa. Next base: position 1,009,142 of record NW_020653581.1, on the reverse strand, counting down.
ATACAGATTATTTTGCCGAACAAAAAATAAAAATAAGTAAATTGGGGCAAGATGATTATGGTTTTGGTGTACGAGATGATCCATGGGGTTCATCTTGTACTATGTATATTGTTAACGGACTATTTTTTATTTGTGTGCTTTTCTGAGTACTAAAAGTGATCAGTATAGGTAAAAAAATCTTAAATAATTTTTTTATAAACAATGTACGATACACTTAAGAATATTGTCTAAAAAATGTGCTAATACGTTACACGATACGATGTAACTGAAGCCCTATTGTCATAAAGTTCATTTTTATCCCTGAAAAACTTGGAAAAACTTGAAAGACTTGAAAGCCTAGGAAAACTTGAATATTGCCCAGCTATTTAATGACACGCCGCGCCACTCACTGTCCTGTCAGTCACCACCGGGCGCTTGTCAACGTCGGATCTGTGTCAAATGTTCTCCGCGTGTTCTTGTTTTATTCATATTAATTTCAAACGCGCTGATTGCGTGGCGGCCTTCCAAACCTCACCTAAAATCTAGCCTCACCTTCAAATACTCGCCTTAATATACGGAAAAGAAACAAATCCCATAATATAAAAAAAATTTAGAAATAAAAACGCTTATTACATTACCAGATTTCAAGGGCCCTGAGTCAGGGGTGAGCGTGATCCCTAGTTAAGGCGACGCTAATATTAACTTATACAGGGTTATTTGTAAAATAATAATAATTAATAATAAATAATAAAATCGTTCATTTACCTAAACACATTAATAATAAACAAATATTAGCTATACACAGTGTTTAATAACAACAATAGTGGTTTTTTTTAAGTTCAATAGAATGTCACGATGTTTTGCTACAATGATTTTTTTTTTGTGAAATTAATCCACTAGTTAATAACATAATTATGAATAACAAAAATAGAACACTTACAAAAATTCATTCGATCCGGTTCGATTCGAACCAGCTCAGAGAGGTGCCTTTACAGGTACCATCGCTGACTAAAGATGTCGCTATAATTGCAATTTTAAACTTTGTTTCACTTTATTTTACTACCATGATATTCAATTATTTTTTAGATAATGTGGCAGTACGGCCCTGGACACACTATTTCACATCGAGCTCTACTGCTACTAAATTCATTTGTAAGCGCGTGTTACAAAAAACACACGTTGAAAACGCTTGCCGTGTAAACCGACTCTTATTCTACGTGCAACTGAATAAATGAGCTGCCTGATTTTCGTTATTATTAGGCTTTTTGTTTCGAAACTTTTTCATGAGCTCACTTTCAGTCGGTAAAATATAAAAAGTAAGCAAACAGGCGCATGACGAGGTAAGTTACAAAAACCGATACTTTCTGAATTTATTATCGAAGTTTTATGTAAAGTATTCCAATGGTATATGTCTTTGAGACTTATACTGAAGACAAAAATAATTAGACTTTTATTTGTGGATGTAAATGGATGTTGACCTATAATTTTTGCAATATCTTTAGTCTATTGAAACAGAAACAATTTTTTGATATTCTTTTATGATACCAAGTGATAGGACGAACAAGTCGTGCGCCTGGTGGTAAGCGACACGTCTGTCCTTAACAGTTGCATTGCCGCTCTGAGCTTTGATGTTTTGCCCACAGAGAGGCGGCCACAAAAATTCCCGCGCTCGGAACGCTTCCGCGGCCGCCTCTGTGTAGCCTAAGCATAAATAGCAAAGATTTGTGCATTCATCACATAACAACGACATTTCGTCGCCTTACTTTCCCAAACTCGTATTTTAAATATACAATAAATGGATTGTATATACAAATTTTTGCAGGCTGATTTTACGTCACATTTCCTTTATATTCACACACTGGCTTTTACCTATTCTTAAAGTAATCCATCCAAATTAACTCCCTTGATAACAAACTTAAAATAAATAGAAACTTTTACCATCTCCTGAACTAATCACTCTTTATAAGATACGAGTATGAGAAAGTAAGTCATCGAAATACCTGTAGCGAATACAAATTGCCATGTGAAGTGCCACTAACGTAAAATATGTCCTGGGACCCAAAAAACAGTATAATACGAAATAAACCAAAATGAGTAGGAATGAATGTAACATTTTGAATAAAAACAGTTAAGCTTTTGGCTGCAGTGTAAAATGTATCCCAACAAAACATAGTTCTGCGTCACACGGAAAAGTCGCTGCAATCCCAACTTTAGCATTTTGAACATAAATTCCTCAACAGAGAATACCCGTTTGCACTCAACCACCTACTTTACCGAACACTGAAAGTTTTGTCATCAAAGAATTTTCAACTCCCTGTGGTCTAATATACTAGAATCTCTTTATAGTCTGCTCAAATTAGTCTGCCATTCTTTAGCGCTTGTCTGCCTTTTCAAATATTCAGTGTATTTTACCTTCGGGTGTTCTCTGTACATTTAGGTTCCTTAGTTGTAGATTTTCCTCATTTTGTTGAGTTTCTTTCATAAAGTGAGGACTAAATTTAATTAAAATATATAGTACTAGCTGATGCCCGCGACTTCGTCTGCGTAGAATAAGTACTTCGCATAGCCATTTGTACTATAGACATAAGTTCTCCAGTCCCATGTGCTTGTAATTTCACTAGTAATCTTACTCTTCTAAACCGGAACGCAGTAATGCTTAATTACTTCTTGGCGGCAGAAATAGGTAAGATGGCAGTACTTACCTGGCTCTTTCACAAGGAGCTTTACTGCGACTAAAACAGCGCTCTATCTCAAAAACATCTAACTGATCAGGGAGAGGGCTTAAAAAAGCTGAGAAGTGTCTACCGCTTAAAGTTGAAGTCATAATTATTCTAACCGACGAATAGATTGGAATCCCAATCACAATAAAAGTTAGCATTTTCTGAATATTGAAAAGAGAAAATTGAAAAGAGTCAATTTTGGATTGACTCTTTCTTGACTTAAAAGAAAAAAGTTCTTGAACAGCAGAGATTTGCTCACGTAGATAAGCTTTTATATGGAGACTTATACCCCTATACTGATCACTCATTACACGGCTTATAAAATCATATTAACCAAACGGAAATATTTGATTGTATCAGCTGATAATATTTAGATCAAAATGTATTATCTACATCAATATTTTAATTCGGAAAAATAGTTTCATTTCATATGTGTAATAATCGCGAAAACCTAAGAACTCGAAATATTTTAATGTTTCAGTAAATAGAATTTCGCTTTGAAGCTCAATGATCAGCCATGTCATAGAACGTCGGATTATACAAACAGAAGGTACACCTGTGCGTACACAGTGTAGGTTGTCTATGTAAAATTATACAAAAACCCCAATTATAATTGTAATGTTCAGATTCTTATTACCAATGAAAGACATGAAAACCTTTTTTAAGATATATGAACCGCGAATTTCTGTAGAAGCAGTTTTCCTGTTATATAATCCTATGATAAAGAAGGCAAATAAACGTGAGTGTAGCTAAAATGTGTGTGTAATAGATATGTTCATAATCTTGTATTCAGTTCAGTGATTTTCTTTCATATCTAAATTTAATTAAATTCTTTTAGAAAACGTTAGTACTTACACTCCGCCGATCTAATGCATCATTAAAATAATTTGACTCTAACTATTTTTTTCTCTTTAATTCATTTATCTTGACAACATTTCTAAAGATCGTTAGATTTACGATTAAAATTGGTTATTTAATTTTTAAGGAAGGAATTATTATCGATTTAAAATAAAATTTCTGAGCGAGTAAGAGACTTAAAAAAAGGAGTCTGGAATTTCTTTAAGATCCGAGATGAGAGATGGAGCCATTGTTGGCGCTTATCTTTTGGTTAAAAGAACAAATCTTGGTCTCTCGTCGTTTTAATTAAGGGTTTGAACTGAAAGGTTCTAGCACACTTCATAAAAATTTATCGGAAGAGTTACATTGCTATACTTAATATTACAGTCACATAAATATTTCATCCAGTTACCGAATTACAATTTTTTATATTTTATGACATTGTATGTAAAATTGTTTTTTATTTCATTTCAGACAGGCTTTATCCTAACTTTAACGTTTTTTTAATTAGGACGGAAGATCGTTAAATAATGTACGAATGAAATAATCTTTAATCCTTTTACCATATACGTTATTTGTTTTCAAAGTTTCATAAAACAATCGAACACAGAAAAACTTTCGTCGACCCGGTGGGACTTGAACCTACGTCCATGCTGCACTTTAACATTGCTCTAACCATCTGAGCCACGTATCCAGCTACCGAATCGTCAAATTCGTCCAGAAATTCTCCTATGTGTTTTTATTTTATATCTATCTGCTGACTTTCAGCATTCGTCGCCGCTAGTGGCATCCAGTGACAGATTTTTGAATAACCTTCTCACTGCAGCCGTTTTTCTGTGTGTTCGATATTTGTATTCATAATCATAACAAAACTAGTGGAGTTATTTCACAAAAAATCTCAATAAATATAAGAAATACATAATTAAAAGATATTTATGCGTTAAAAATCTGGCACTAAATAAAGAAACCACTGACGAACTAACGACGGTCTAAACGAAGCACAGAACTCACTTGAAGTGAAACGGTGTCGAGCTGTAACTTAAAGCATTTGTTACGTTTTCGAGAAGCCATCGAGATTTCAAAGTTTGATTTGTTTTCTCTCTTGAACTAGTGGTACGGCTCGTAAAATAAGACTGGTAATGAAAACGGCTTCATCTTAGTTTGTCGGATCTGCCTGAGGCAATTTCTGTTTTGATTTACTTCTTTTGATATGAAGTCTCACTACTTTTTCTTGTTCTTGAGCAAAGAACGTGTTTTAAGACTATAAAAAGCTCGTTTACTGTTTAGAGCAGTTACACAAGGTAACTTTTAGCAGCGATGCAAACGCGTTGCAGTAGCGATGCAATCGCTAATCGTCTACCTTTGCAAAGGCAATGCAAACTGCATCGGTAAAAACGCGCGATTGCATCGCTACACTTGGATTGCATCGATGCAATCGCCTAAAAATCGTAAGTGCAGCAATGCATTCGCGCATTTCACGAATACGCGTTGACGTTGCTGCTTAAACTCGATGTGTGTAACCACTGTTACGGTTAACGTACTCGTAATTTGGCATTATAAACAACCTCAAGCTGGCAATTCAAACTAATATCATAAATGCGAAAGTGACTCGGTCTGTTACGTTTTCGCGATTAAACTGTTGAATAAATATTAATAAATTTTGATATAGAGATACACGGGACCTAGGAGAAGGACATAGGCTACATTTTGTCACAAAAATTAATCTTAAAGGGGATTATATAGAGGATGAAAGTTTGCATATAGAACTAGTAAAGCTATGAAAATTAATATAGTACAGTAGACTTCTGGAGTCTACGCATACGAAGACGCGGACACCAGCTAGCTCTGTATAACCAACTTCATGATGCCAAGTCAAGTGATTTTAGACAGTGAATTATAATAGTCCTGAGGGGTTACCAAAATACTTAAGATAAGCTCTAACCAAAGTTGTAACGTTTCATCCAAATGAATCTTGGGTCTTGCCATTTTATCTTTTATAAATTACTATCCTGTAATACAAACGTCTGGTTTCCATATTTTTTTTTACTTAACGACCTTGACGACTGATTGTCATTGCAACCTGTCAAAGGCGTGAACCTCCTTGAAAATGCACTATGGTCTTAGAGGATGGAAAAAAAAACTATAGTGTAAGACTATAGTCTATCTTTTTTGAAGATGGAGTAAAATGACAGTTCATTGCGCAAAAGTGTTGCCCGCTTGTAAGCAGCTAGTGAATGCAGTGGATAAATACTCTATCGACTATCGACTCAATGTTGGTGACGTTTATGCAATAAAAAGCCGAACCTGTATCATCTGAATCAACATCGACCCTTTATTCATTTAACTTTCAATTTCATTCAAGCCTCCGTGGGCGAACGGTTACCATGCCGGACTGTCACGCAGAGGAACCAGGTTCGATTCCCGGGCCGGGAGAAATGTTTGTATGGCTTACATTTATTTCTCTCGTGAGTTTGGGTGTAATTTGTGGTTGTCTATGTGTGTGTCCATGGCACCCGCGACACAGGGTTTCCCTAGTGCGGGGCTATGTTGAGTGTGTGCGTTATTTATTATTATTAGTTCATTTGGATGGCCCAGTTTTGTAAGTTCATATATATATATATATGAACTTACAAAACTGCCACACACACACGCACACACACACACACACACTCACTTCATTTAGAATTATATTTATTAAAAAATACAACGAGGATACATAATTCTCATAGACATAAGGATCATAATTCTAAAGTATTTCTTTTTAATTCAATACAGATAATTAAATTCACCCGTCCTTATTAAAATGTATATAAATAAAAATTCATTTCGACACTAGTAGGCCAACGGTCAAAATAGGAATAAAGAAGCCAATAACGCAATGTAATCATTAGAAAAATAGAAGTAATCATTAGAACGTAGTCATATTCACAATACAGATATTTTCGGCAAAATATTACCTTCTTTCACAATCTATCGATAAAACTGTCGACATCAACTACATGACTATTTAAAATTGTATGACAACTGGCAACCCTGCAAATGTCATTTTACTTTATTGTCATTTTTATTATTTTGTTTGTCTTCAAAAAAGACAGACTATACCGTAATTATCACTTACGTTAACGATTACGTGATAGAATCCATTACAACCGCATTTTCTACAAAACACCCAAAAATGGGAACAACCCGCAAATTGGCTACGTAATCTGAGAAAGGGGGTGATACAGCACTTACTACCATGAAAAAAGGTCTAATTCCTGACGTCTGTTTAAATCCGCTTTTCGTCTGTTTAGACACTTGCTATCTCTTTCTATTCCTTTTATGTTCTCCTAAAAGAAAATTAATTAAGTGCCATTGTTCTTGGTGAGTGCCGTTTTGTGCGATCGTCTACAGTTTCGTTCGGTGCTCTTGTGTGTACCTTCATAATACTGGTTGGATTATAGATTGTTGAAGGATTAAGTGGTAATTTATGTCGGTCCACAATTAAGGTTCAAGTGTGGTTATTTCTTGCACAAAATAAATATGTATCAAGGACACCAAAAGTAAACTAATTTAAATCCCAAATAAATTTAGTAGCAGTAGAGCTCCTTGTGAAAGAGTTCGTCCAGAGAAGTACTGCCGCCTTACCTATTTCTGCCGCCAAGCAGTAATGTCAGCATTATTGTTTTCCGGTGTTGAAGGGTAAGGGTGCTGATGAAATTACAGACACTTGGGATTTGTCAGCTTATATCTCAGGGTGACGAGCGCAATGACAGTGCACAGGTTTAGTTTACTATCTGGCGCAGGACTTGTTCGTCCCGTCACTTTATATTATAAAAAAAATTTAAAGCATCCCGTGCATGTCCAAAAAAGATACTAAAGCTTTAAGTGAGTAGACCGGCTGTACAAATGTCCTTTATTATTTTTTTTTTATGAAACTACGGAACCGGACGAACAAATCGTGCCCCTGATGGTAAGCTACACGCCCATTCATTATAGTTACAACCAATCAAGGCTTTAAATTGCAAATGACACTGCTATTACTCTACTATAGGCACACTGCTACTATACCCGTCACGCGGAGACATAAAGTTGAGAAGTCCTACGTACTTATAGTCTCACTCAGTATCCTTAGCAAGTCATCACTCTTATCAACTCGGCATCGGTATGAGGCGATCATGTTTGGGCGTTAAGGCAGCCGCTCGCGCGTCACTGTGGCTGTTCACGCGTCGACACGGCGATTCAGGCATCGCGGTCATCGTTCGACATTGTCTCAGGTCGGAATCGTACGGTCGTCGATGCGGGTTTGTAGTATCTGAACCCGAGGTTGGTTTAAAGTTGCAACGGAACCCGATCCCGTGTCCTGTGATCCCGGGACTGGTTTCTTGTTAAAAATAATGAAATTTGAGTCGCATCCAGTCCCGGGTTCAGTTGCAGCTGAGAGAGAGGTGACATTAAAATTGTATCTCTGAACCCGAATTCATTTTCGATAGATGTTGGTACATTTAGATATAACACTTTCGCAAGGAGTTGTACTACTACTAACTACTACTAGGTAACAACTAAAAAAGAAACAAACTATATTCTGACGTTGACTTTATTTGCTGCGTGTAGAGGAGGGTAAAGCCGTATGTAAAGAAAGATAAATATTGTTGCAATATTTATTTTATTGAATATCAAAGATCTAAAAAAGTGAAGTCGCTGGTTTGAGTTCAAAAAATTTCAAAAATTTTTCTTTGTGTTTGTTTCATCTTCGTATCAATAATAACAAGTCTTAGTAATATTGTTATGAAATCGGGAAGATAATGATGTACAAAATTAGTCTCTCAACTATTAACACTGTTACCAAGTTATTTATGTCAGCACCTACTAGACTACCCTGTCTGCATAACTCTGGTTACTTAAGTGTTTCTTCAGCAATCTCTTGAGGTGTCCCGAATCCTTCGCGAAATTACACAACTTTTAATAAAGTCAACAAAATTTAAAGGCGAACTCTTTTATCAGTGTGAAGACTTGTTTGGTTAAACTTGTCGTAATTAAGATTAAACTTTTCCCGCTTTATAATAAAGATTACATAAAAAAATAATTGAGATATTTTTGTCATGGAATGCAATGTTTCGATTTATTTGAGAAATTGTCAGCCTTGACAAGAAAGAGCCCTAAGCGTCGATGAAAGAAAAAGTTCAACAAAAACTAGTTAAAAAAAAAAATTAGCAGTAGAGCTACTTGTGAGAGAGTTCGTCCAGAGAAGTACTGCCACTTTACCTATTTCTGCCGCTAACCGGTAAAGTGTGGATTACTGTGTCCCGTTTTGAAGGGTAATATTGCTGATGGAATAACAGGCACATGGTACTTGTCAACTTATGTCTCAGGAAGACGGGCGAAGGGCAGTGCCCCTCTAATCTTTATGATTTAAAACTCTGTGCGGCGCTGCAACTGCTATGGACAGGCGTATCGCTTACCACTAAGCACACGACTTATTCGTCCTATCACTTGTTATAATAAAAATAAGATCCTTACATACTCGAACCTAGGACTGTGTCAAACCAGAGTCACCGCTCTACTAACTCTACCAACTGACCTACAGATCGGGTCAGCAGGTCTTCATAAGAACGAATTTCTCTAAGTTTTTGTTATATATTAATTAAATTTTTAGGTTTTTTTGGCTTTTATTACCGTAAGCGACACCTCTGCTTCGTCTCTACTAATTCCGAGTCACCTATAAGCCTCTTGGTACGCTTGTCAGTTGAATCCAAGGTGGCCAGTTTGGTATGAAGAGGCAGCAGTACCCCATACAAGACCGGACTTGTGCTTGAAACAACTGAAGCAACTGTACTGGTGTGAAGTAACGCCTCACCCTAGAAAGGATGCCAAGCTTCCTGGCTATACATGGAGGTCGTCAAGTGATACAAAATAATCGAGAATATTTTATCTTTCAAAACATAAATTGTCACGTAAATGTCCATTAGACATAAATTTTATCAATAGCAAAATAAAACCAATAGACACTTGTTCGGTAAAGCCAATAATCACGAACGTACGACAAAGTTAACCCTATCGCTGCAAAGGTGATTTCGGAAATCTTACGGGCATCGTGGTCCTTTTGGCCTCTGGGGAAGCGATTTGAAGTTCAATTTACAAGAGATAGCAATCTTCTGTATGGATTTATTAAAATCCATCTCAAGTTAGTGTAGGAAATATATTCTAAATCTTACTTAAGTCCAATGTCTCAGCTGGCTGAGTGAAGAAAAAACTTTCATAGATTTCTCACAGATGGCGCTACAAAAAAACCTTAAAACCAAAACCAAGATCTGGAAAAATTCGCGAGATCCGTTGTTTCGTTCTGTGGCTTAATCAACTATTCCAGTAAATAATTATCACTTGAGTGATAATGTACTTTATTTTAGATAATTTTCGCTTATTATCAACGTCACTCAGCAATTAAAGATTGTTATTAAGTACTAATTAATCAGGTGCAATGCCTTGATGAGTAAAGTGACGTCATAGGAAACGCGCATGATTATTCTTTAAATACTGAAGAATTTGAGATGCATTTCTAGATTTGAATGTCATCTCAGCCGATGCGTGCTTAGCGTGAACCACACAGAGAGCGGGTGCGGGACGCACGCGCCCGCGTGTGATGTATCGTCGTCCATATAAATAGACGGAATTAGACCCGCTGTGCTCCCAACCCGACACGCGCCCGACTTTTTTATCATACCAAGTGACGACGGGACGAACAAGTCGTGCGCCTGGCATTAGGCGATATATTCACATCTACATATTGATGAAATAGTTTACATAGGGTATATAAAACTATTTCATTAAATAAGGTATAGTCATTGACTTACAAATAAATGGACCGCGAGTCTAATACAAAAACCACGAAAAAAATGTCCCAAGTCAACCTATTTAAACGTAGTGACATGTAAAGGAATATGAAAAAGCTAAAACGTTAAATTTAAATTGTAATGTGATCGCAGTACTGTCTAATTTTGCTTGCTTCGCTGTCAGTCGAACAAACGAGGACTAAAGCGTGAATGACGCTCTGTATACGATTTTAACGCCCTATAAGTTAGAACACTTTTTAGCGCGGACCCGACGTCCATATAATTGTAAGTCAAAGGGTATAGTGAATAAATATTTAGAATTTGAATTTGACGGTTATATAATTTCATTCTGAGAAAAAAAAGAATCCTCTTTTTTTCATACTCGCGGAAGAGTGTTACTTGTACCAACTCGTAAGCCACTCGACCCAAACACGCCTAGTTTTATAGTCCAACGTGAAGTTTATATTCATGGTTGCTTTTGAATTTTTTACGTGTCGGGTTAGAAAGGCCCCGGCGGCCGCTCGGTTTATTGTTTTGATAAACGGCTCTAGGTTTATTTTCAAAAACGGCAAAAGAACTTTTCAGGAGATTCTGTTTAAAACTCTGTTGTTTTTCAGCGTTGAGCTCACCCGAAGGCGTTGCTGACATTTTTTTATGTAAAATTATGTTTTTAATACAGAAATATGCTCACTTAAAACCTTATTTAAAATTCACTTTTCACATTGTAGTCATTTTTCTAAAGTACAGTGCATTCATGAACAACAGTGTTGTAACTTTGTAAGTAGAATCGTGACAGGTAAGGCTAAAGAATTCGAATAATTCAAAAACGTTTATTAAACCAATAAGACGACTGACCACTTGTGTTTGTCAAAAACATACTAAGCTACGTTAAGTGGGGTGCACGAAAGGAGCCTACCTGCACAATCGTATTATCGTATCGGCGAGTGGCAAACGCCTATTTCACGCTTTCACCACGATGGCAAGCATTATAAGTAAATGCCTTCGATACGATAAGAAGAAAAACAAGCGCAACAGTGGCACTGCAGCCGTGTCGCTACTAATTTTCAGACAATGTTTAGGAGGGCAGTTCCAGAACGACTTTTGTGATACGCGCGCCATTTTTGCAGTCACAATAAGTGAGCTAAAAATTACTAAACCGCTACAAATGCACTTTTTTTGGTTGCCGCGATACTGCAGCGTTTCTACACGCGTCTAATTTGAAAGCACCCTAACTGTATCAGGGTTAGGTACATGAATAAATAAAAATATTTCTTATTTCTACTAAATGATAAAGTTCTATGTTGTGTATTGAATAGTGACATTAAAATTACATACATGTGTGTGCAACCAGCAGCCCCATATCTTTCTACATTAGTTATGATTATAGTGGCCCTCCCTACCGACCCATATGGTATACAACAAGGGCACTATAACCTTTGCGCGCACAGGAACCGTATAAGTTCAGGTTCTGACCCCAAATCAGCCAGTGTTGTCACCGACCTCTGTAACTTGACTGCATCCTGGCCTTCGAGAGGCTAGTGTAGTATTTTCCAGGTAAGTACCGAAGCTGTAGGCATGCTCACTTCCCGGTATGTGCAACCAGCAGTTGAGACACTCATAAAGCTCAAAACCTAGGGCCCCCGAGGGTTCGCTTCGTTGAAACCTCCGGGGGCCAGGAGGCTGGCTGCTACATCCGCTAAGGAATAAATGAAACCACCCAAAGAAAGAATGTTTAATAATAAAACGTTACTAGACTACTATTTTTTTTATTTCTCAATTTTGTTTTGTTTGTTGACATTCATTCTATAGCGAATTGGGCTAGATGACAAATTTTCTGCCTACATTAAGCGTAGGTAATTACATTACTATTTTCTTCAATTAAAGGTAATTGGTTCACAAACGTTGGAGTTGGAAAAATATTAGCATAAAAAATCAGCTGTGCTATAAAATTTTTCGAACAAGTCCTATTCAGAACAGTTGCAGTGCCGCTTAGAGCTTGAAATATTAAAGATCTGAGGAGCATTGCCATTGCGCCCGATACCCTAAGCTATAGATAATTCGACAAGTCTCATGTGCCTGTAATTTCACCTGCACCTTTACCCTTCCAAACCGGAACGAAGTACTTCCCTGGAAGAACTCTTTCACAAGGAGCTCTACTGCTACTTCTTTACCTCGTCATCAACCCATAATACGTCCTCTCGGCACAGTTATTGTAGCGAATCGCAGTAATCGCTACGAATCTCTTTTGTGTATATTTTATAATCTCTTGAAGTTTTAGTTTTATACATTCTAAATTTCAATGTGATTGTTATTGACGCCTTTTCTTGACTGTTTTCTGTTTTGTTTTGATACTAATCTAGTATATAATTACAGTATACGAAATAAATTTGGATATATTTAAATCACTCATTATCTTGTATAATATGCATTTTATGGAGTTACACCACTTTAGTGCTAATAGTTTCATTTATAATTTGTTGAAATTCTCTCCTTAACCTCTTCATTCCTTTATTCAAAGATACGCAACTGTAAGCAGCATACCCTCTCGATCCCTCTCCCTCATAAAACCGGCAACTATGAGCGTAGAGAATGTTTTATGAACGTAAATTTTTAAAGAACCTTCATTGAGGCGTATGGAACTAAAGAGAGTGCTCGGGTACATAAACGTTAGAGAAATACTTATGCCTTAAAAACGATACAAGGAAATTTTTCTTGAAGAAGGGATTATTTCCATTCATGTATTTTGAAATGAAAAGAACAAAGAAATTTAAATTTAAGTTGTTAAAAATTGACAATATTTAAAGTAATTTTCAAGTTGATAATTACTTAAGTTGATGATCTTCAATAAGTTTTTGTGAAATTAATAACAAAGATAGAACACTTAGAAAAAAATTCCTTCGATCCGGAAATAAGTTGTTAAAAACCAAAAACAAAGATATGATAAACCAAGAACACGGAAAAATCCGCTGGTTCGTTCCGTGGCTTAATTGGCATAGAGTCTGTCACGGTTTGCTAAAAAACGTCGGATCGAATCTGACCGGATTTCAGTTTCAGGTGTCTGCTGAAGAAACTTCCAAGAAAAAATCATCGACTTAAGGAGTCATCATAATCACATTTCTTCTTCTTATCGAGTGCATACACTGCACTATTGTGGCCCAGGACTCAGCCACGCCGACCGCGTCACTAGTAGCCGCCATTAAAAAACATCAAGCGTGCAGGTGTTCGGGCACGCAAGGCACGATGTGAGGTGGGCGATGGTTTGAATCGCACCGCACAATCCAGATTAGAACTCTCAGAAAATCTCTACCTGAACAAATTGTTTTTACACCGGCCAAGTTCGAAGCCTGTTTAAAGTCTTCAAGACCGGCTATGGCAATTTGTGTCCGAGGAAGGCGATCAGAAAAATCTCATCTGTCTCTTTTTCGCTCTTATTACATGGGCATAAAACTTTTTCTGACCAGCTCAAGCCGACTCGGAGTCGATAAGCGGAGTACCTCCCTTAGACAGACCGATACACAAATAAGCTGACGAGGCTTTCGTACTATCCTTTTTTTATGAAGCACGCATTTGACCTCCATCTCACCTGATCGATAGTAATAATGAGATCGAGCATGCACACCTAAATAACGCCTATTCTCTTCAGGTGAAATAAGTCTGTAGGCATGGAATTCCACACCATAGCCGTTCGCCATATAAATGTGGAAGCGTAACGCTTTCTGCGAATCCTTGGAATGTCCACAACATAGGGGTGGAATATAAGCCTGCTTCTAGTCCCCCGGCGATTCAAAGGAGAAATAATTAAATCGTGCAATTCCATCGTACACTATTAGTGATGTGTCCTGTGGAATCATAAATAAATATTAGACAATATCACATACGTTGCTTCGATCCCAAATTAAGGAATTAAAGCACTTGTGTTATGAAAAATCGAAACAACGACTGTGCCGCAAACACACAAACCCGTGACATAAATAAACTAAGTTTTGCTAAATTGACTCATCCGGGGATCGAACACGGGACCTTAGAGACGGCTACACCATGAAAACTGGTGTGCAAACCATTTGACCATAGATGTCGTCAAGAATATATGTATTTGTTAGTAAGTGTACAATCCTAAAAATTCGTTAAACTTTTCATAGAAATATGATTGCAGTGTCAACTTGTAACTCAGTTCATTATTTTTGAATAACGAACAGGCTATTTACAAAGCAGAAAAAAATGTTATTAGACGCAATCCGTTTTGCCGCGAAAGCGAAAGACAGCCCGGTTGTTTTAATATTCTTTATTTCCGGCGGAGACTAAAGTTTGACAGAAAGACGGAGCCGGAAAATCAGAATACCAACGCCGCCCGTTCAGCCTTTTACCTTACCGAGTTAGTCTACAAGTCGACAGGTTCTCATCGGTCAATGCCAAGTAGTGAATATCCTGATAATGAAGATGATGAATGTTCTAAATAATTCTGTATGTAATTACAAGAGCTGTACTACATTTATTAAACTTAAGGGCGCATTCCCATTATCTCATGACGACAGATAGTCGTGCAGTATAATGTGTCTTAGCTTGTGTATTCAAATGAAGTTGTTCACACGTAGAACAACACGATTAACTGTCGTTGACGACTTTTTTGATGTTACGACGACAGACTGTTGTGACAATGGGAAAAGCTAGAACGACTGTCGTCCAACGATAAATAAAATATTACGATAAAAATGTGACGACAGATAATCGTTACTTCAAACGATTCTGTCGTGCAAACGACAAGGCGGCTGCCGTGAACCGATAAATTGTCGTCACGATCTAATGCGAACAGCTAGACGCGACAGTCATTCAACGATAAAATAAACGTCCACGGCACAGTCACGACGAGTCATTCAACGATATATAAAAGGTTAAGACATAATGGAAACGCGCCTTTACTAGTTGTCTTACTGTTCAAATGCAGCTCGTATTACATTTTAACTTTTCACATTCCCACTACATTTTTTTAAATGACCTTTCTTCTCAAATGAACATAGTTGAAATGTTCTTTGTATAATCAAGCACCCCTTTCATTTGTGAGCTTTTCAATGGACGTTGTTTAAACGTTTACACTCGTAAACTGTTCTCTTTCTTTGCTGCGTCGCCGTGGAAATACATAGATATCGCAGAGATGACCCCGAATAGCCTGTGAAGTTTTTAGGGAACGATTCTGATCATCAATGCAAACAGCTTTTTTTTATGACGACCTCTACGAAATCACATAAAAAATCAGCTGTGCTATACAAATAGCAAAGATCTTAGAAGCACTGCCTTTGCGCCCGATACCCTAAGATATAAGTTGACAAGTCTCATGTGCCTGTAATTTCACCAGCACCTTTACCCTTTCAAACCGGGACGCAGTACTACTCTGGAAGAACTCTTTCACAAGGAGCTCTACTGCTATTTCTTTACCTCGTCATCAACCCGTAATACGTCCCAATGCTTGGCACAGGTCTCAAGGAGAGTTTATGTTGATTGGACTTTGCTTCTCCGTTAAATATTTCTGCTGCGATTTTGAAATAAAATTCAGAACTGTCGACGTCACATTTGAGAAATAACGGTTCTTTCACTGAGCCACCACCGCTCTTTGATTAAAGCTAGTATTGGGTAATTGCCCGAAAAATTCATAAACGGCTATTAGAAAATTTTAAAATGTTTTTCAGAAAGAGGCAAAAATACAGGAAGAGATTATGAAAAGTTAATTTTTCTGAAAAACAGATTTTTCTACACGAATATTATTTATATTTGACTCGACGTTTTTTGTACGAGCTCGACCCAAATATATCGAGCAGCTGTATTTTTTCCGCGAATTCACAGGGATTTCCATTGCAAAATATCTACATATTGATCGGCAGGATCGCACTTTAATATTCTAGTGCATTTAAAAAAATCAACCTGTATAAGTATGACGTCACATCATCGCAGCAATATTTAGTTAAGTATGACTGAAAATGAATTACAAAAACTATGATGCATTTGATTGTACTCATCATCATCATCATCAACCCATTTATACGTCCCACTGTTGGGCACGAGTCTACTCTCAGGCGAGGGTTAAAGCCATAGTCCGCCATGCTGGCCCTATGCGGGTTGGGGAGTTCACATGATTTCAGAGGACTCTCTTCTTCTACATGCAGATTTTTCGTCATCGAAAAGTTCATCGTAAATTTCAAATTAAATTTCGCACATATATTTTGAAAAACTAAACGATTCGAACCCACAGCTTCTGTTGGAGAGACGATAGGTCAAACCACTACCACGGCTTTTACTCATCATGATCATTAATGCCATGCAAAGATTCAATAATTTGTGGTTGTCTATTTGTGTGTCTTTGCACCCGTCATACAGCGTTTTCCAAACGCGGGGCTAAGAGTCTGTCTATTTATTTATTTATATACACTCCCGGTCAAGACTTCAAGGCTACACTTATAAAAGTAGAAAAATGTAATAAAACTAAAAAACTTCAAGATGCTGAAAGTTTCATCATTATTAGAATATTAACACAAACGCGGCCATTACGCGCCTTTTTTTATGAGACGAAGTGACGGGACGAACATGTCACTCACCTGGTGGTAAGTGACACGCCTGGCCATAACAGTCGCAGTACCACTCAGTGCTTTAAATCACAGAGATCTGAGGGGCACTGCAACTGCGCCCGTCACCCTGAAACATAAGTTGATAAGTCCCATGTGCCTGTAATTTCACCAGTACCCTTACCCTCCAAAACTGGAACACAGTAATGCTCACTTTACTGCTTGACGGCAGAAATAGGTAAGGTGGTGGTACTTGCCTGGACTAACGCTTTCACAAGGAGCTCTACTGCTACTAAAACGCCTGTTCTTTACATCAGAGCAAACATTATTATAGCTGAATACGCTAAATGTTAATTTCTTCGTACAGGAGCGCTCCCTCACGTCCTATGGACCGAGTGCAATCATATTTTGTAATTTCATTTAAATAATAAGCCCAAGTAAATAAGCCTTGCGTTATTTCCAATAATTATCATAAAATCTATCAGGAGCGCATTATTGATTCAGTCGTCCATCAGTGTTTTACTATGATATAAAATAAACATAATGTGGATTATCACATTTGTGTAAAGATGGAAAGATATTCATGGAATCGACGTAAAAGTTTATACAACTCAAGCTCTTTGTTCAAACTAGTTTACAGAATATGAAATTTATTGACTAATCACGATGATTTACTACTGTGGTATTTAATTACCGTGGCTGAGAGTAAAATCGGTTGTTCGAGTGCACCCGGATTGAAGGAGTTTTTCTGTGTATTCGATATTTATATCAGTATTAAACTAGGTAACGGAAGGTTCAAAAACCCACTATCATTATTTACAAATTGAAATTGTTTCTGGTTGTCTGTATAGTTTTATACGTAAATTACTTGTTGTTCCAATCGAAGAAATAATGTCATGTTTTTCGAAAAACTATATAACAACATTTAGGCATGTCTTTTGTGTAAACAAAACAATGATAAAACGAAGTAAGATAAAAAATCAGTATAAAAATCTCCCAACTATAATAAAATTAGTCATCATCAGCTTACACGCATCCTCTGCTCGAAATAAGCCTACCCTAGAGCACGCCAACTTTCCCGGTCTTGTGCCGCCCGCATCCAGCCACTGCCGCGCCGGCCACCTTGCTTAGGTCGTCCGTCCATCTTGCCGCAGGGCGTTCCACACTACGTTTTCCTTGACGCAGTCGCCATTCCAGAACAAGTCTGCTCCATCGGGGATCAACCCTCCTGCAGGCCCACTGCCACTTAAGCTTACCGATTTTGCGAACTATGTTCTATGTTAGTTCTCTGACGTATGACCTCGTTAGGGATTCAATAAAATCAGTGATCGCGACTTATTATTTTCTATCTTAAAATGATCATGGTACACGGATCACACCGACTGGAAGAAACACCAACGCCCTGATAAATATTCTAAAGGAATTTTCTCTGAACAAGAAACAAACATTTCTCAAGTATATTTTCTTCGGTAAGCTCACCCTCTTTCAGTATTGCTCATTCTTCCGTAATTTTCTCAAGTCATCTACTCGATTTCGTGTTCGATCGAACCTGCACCCCGTGCTGCATTAACCAGCCCCTCTGATTCTGAATCATCGAGGTGTGAAGCTTGAATCCGCAGATAAAATTTTTCCATATAGTGGAATAGGTAGATACGGCTGAGATAAAAGTGAAAACCCGTTTACCCCTGCGGTGCGGGCGGCTTTGTCTTCTAAGGTTCAACACCAATGCAGACAAGTAGCAGCCCCTAAAAATTATAATTGATACAAACACAGAACAATAAATACAGTAGAAGGGCTTAGTTTGCGTCACACGTGTGCCAACGTACGCGTAAGTTCCACATACGTGGGTTCAGTCCGCTATTTCTGCTTTGTACGTTTTAGTCGTGTCAATTATCTCGCGAAAAACCTCGGAAATCGTAGAAAAATGCCTTGTTTTGCTACTTTGTAGTGCAAAAATGATAGTTGCATTTTTATATTACGGTAATGTTTTATGTCATAATTAAGTTTTATTTTATTTTATTTAAAAAAAAAACAATTTTCTGTGTATCGTAATCATTTTTTGTTACAAGAAAAGAAAATAAACATACCACTGCAATATGGTGGCTTCTTTTTGGAGAACTAAGTAAACACTCGAATTCGTTGTCGTTAAGGTATTTAACGCTAGATGGCAACACATTGATTGAAATTTCAAAATTTCACTATAAAATCAAAACGTCGTAACTTGCATTAATAGGTATTAAACTTTCAATTAAATATGTCCAAAATTAGTTTTTTTTTAATGAGAAACTACGACCAATCATTATCAAAATTTCAGAGTGTTTCAAATTATGAATGTGTGAGTTATGGCGACAGCGGTTCTGATAATAATCGAGGTTTAAAGGCAATAGCCCCCTCTACACAGTCACTCTAAAGCGCGTGATTAGGAGCGTACACGATTGCGCGCGGGAAAGCCTGCACGCGCAATCGTGCGCAATTATCTGTTTAAATTTTTTTAAGCTAAAATTTTGTCACGCGTGATTGCTCGTGCTCGTTTCTATTACTACGAAAAGAGCGTCCGTGTAATGGCTAATATCGCAGGATAGACAGCGTGAAACTGGCGCGTGTTGGAGTGCGCGATTGAGGAGCGCAATCGCACGGTTTTTCCTTTTCCTTCCAACGTCTGTACACGCGCGCTCATTTGCGCGCGCGTGATGTTCAATAAAATTAAATAACGCGTAAATATAATAACACCAAATATGCTACGTGCAGTGCATTGTAACTTAAGCAATTTCCGAGATCAGCTCTGTAGTCTCAAGATTATTATCATTGTATCAATTCTTATGTAAATACCACAATAATAATCTATGAACAATTCGCAGAAATTAAATTATTGTTAATAATCAATATCGTACTTACAATTCTATATATAATCTGAATGAGATATTAAATGCTAAGAGGGAGCAGAGGAAAAATTCCTAATCTTCGATTTGATTTTAGAGGGGTATATCCACTTTAGTTAAAAATAAAATATTGTATGATTGTATGAATCGTGTAGTTACACGATTTATTCAAGCATAGACATTAATCAGAAACATAAAACAATAAAGTTTCCTCGATAGATAAAAATCACGAAATGACCTCTAATTTTCACATTTTATCGATTTATCCTCGAAATGCTGCAGGTTATTACGACAAAAATTAGACAATTAATTATATTTATGCATGATCGACAACTGTCACTAGGGATTTTTTTTAATCCCTTTAGTTTTAGAGTTATACCGCTAAAACGAATTTGCTACTTTTAATGCGCAATATTCAACATCTCCTGTCGCATGTCACGCGAACTTCAGGCATATATTTGTTTCACAAATTTGGGCGGAGCCAACGTCAAAACTATTTTGGCATGAGAGCTCTTAAACATAGAAGAAAATAAAAATACGATCTTCCTTTTCCTTCTAGTTATGGGTACAAAATTTCGTCGAGGGCTCCACCTCTACACTGGAACATTACGCCCAGGAGCCTGGCATTGTCTTCCCTTTGGATTGCATTATTTTTGGCACTTTCACGGGAAGTTTCAATTAGACGAATAGAAAGCTCCTTAACGAGGGGTTTCACTTATGTATGTTTGTGTCATTCTTTCACGCAAATTTTCTGAAATCCTAGAAAAATGCCTCAGTGCAAAAATGATATTTCATATCATCGGTAAGTCTTAATTTAATAAATTTTCCATTTTCTGTTTATTGAATAGATATTTTGTGCTGTTAAAAGTGAAAGTAAACATTATCCCAATGCAATATGGTCGATTTTTATCTTTTGGAGAACTAGATTATATCTCGAGTATAGCAAATAAAAGCTTAGCGAAAAAAATGCTTCATGAGGGTTTTGTTGATTTTAAACTTCATTGATCGAAATAATAGTAGATTGTACAACAAGTGCATAAAACGCGTCATTTTACTCGAGACGAGTATATCCACCCGAGCCGCAGGCGAAGATGAATACTTAAGTCGAGGGTAAAATGGGTTTTATGAACGAGTTATACACTCTGCTTTTCACTTCGGTTGCGAGGAAATTAAACATAAATATTACAAATAAACGATTATTTAATTAAAATTGAATGTAAAATTACAACAATCCCGCCAATGTACTACTTTTTTTTCTACACGTGGCTCAGGTCGGACTACTTTATTTATTAGAATTACTATAGCCTACTTTTAAAATTTTGTAATATAACACGGATTAAAAAATTAAAAATAAAACTTTTTATAAAGTTCTAGCGTGCGTAGCTGTTGGCACAGGTGTCATTACCTCGGTTTTAAAGAACGATTACCTTATGCACTGGAGCATAAAATCCTATTTTATGCAGCCTACACCCAGCATAAATACGAACTTTAAGAGCATGAGAAGTGAAAAGTTCATTATGCAATTTGTGCGTTAAAAAAGGCATCTGTTGTCGAAACTTTCTATTCGTTCAGATGTCAGTTGTTCGTCATAGTCCAGCTACTGGCCGCAAGATGGCAGCACGTCAGCAAGGTATTGAACTTTGAACGATATAACCTCTGAGTAAAGTTGAAATTATATTAACAGTCCAGAGTTTATTATATATTTTTAAATTAGAAACTACAACCAATCACGTTTATCATTTGTTTGTGTGCGTTGTGGCGACAGCGGTTCTGATTGTAATCGAGGCTTAAGGCACTTCCATTGTTCTTTTCTTTAGTGGGAGTTACCATATTTGTCTTATTATACTATGATTATATATAGTGCATGCCATCGATACGATACGAAGAAATGCGAATCGGTAGCAAACGCGGTCTTTTTAACTGAATTAAAAAAGGCGGAGGTTCGCAATTAAACTGTGCGTTTTTTATGTATGTACATAACACGATAACTCACATTTGTGAACCGATTTCGATGATTCTTTTTTTTGTTGGAAAGAGGGTACCTGAGTAGTAGTTCCATTTAAGTTTGACGAAAATATTCACTGTCAAGGGTGGGAAACTAAGGGATGAATGACTTTTGAAATCAATTTATTTAATACTCTGTAAAGAGATTATTGAAATCTTATTCTGCGAATTTGCGATGTACCAATTTCCAAAGAATGTCTTTTTATTGCTTAGATAGAAGATGAAGTGCGATGACTTCCTTACTTCAAGTAAGGAAGTCATCACACTTCATCTTCTCCATCGGAAGCTGTCGCACCATCGTGACGATAACAACGTTAAATGAATCATTATAAAGAAGTCAAATATAAGCGAAGAATATTCAAGGTCAACCGAATAATCGATACAGGTGGAGGATTACACGCAAATATATAAAAGTTCAATTGTAAGTCCTGTGTCTGGGTTCTGTTTATCGAATTGATTTTTTGTACTGTTACAAACGAAAGTAAACATTATCCCAATGCAATATGAGTGGAAGTCATCATACTTAACGACATGGATTCGCATTAAGAGACCCCCCACACTAGCGTCTTTTAAGCGTCAGCGTCTTGCCAACCCACGCACAGCGGCCACAGCGTCGACATGACGTCCACGGCGTATACACCACGTTCGGCACTATTCCGCAGTCGCCCATTGCTGGCGTTGCGTCGCTGCCACGCGGAATGCCGTGTAGACGTTGCGCGTGGGTTGTCAAGCCGCTATGCGTGCTTTGACAAGATGCTGAAGCTAAAAAGACGATAGTGTGGGAGTCTCTAAGCCGGTAGAAAAACTTTATCTCCATTTAATAAAAAGCAAAAAAAGACAGTATGCGCAGTGTTTTTCTCGATGAAATTGCAGATACAAAGATTTTTCTGATCGGCTCAAGTCTAATTCATAATAAGTGTGGTTATTCCCTAATATTAGAGGTATACTCGCCTGGTTTCGAAATCATGCCCTCTGCTTTAGAGGCTGTCCGTCAAATCACCACGGCTTTTTTTCTGGACAATTAATCATATATAATAGTGGTGTAATAATAAATACTGTTTAATGACGTATGCACTGAGATTTAGCAGCAAAGACTTTGTCGTTGTATGTACCTTCATAATATTGGTTGGATTATAGATTGTTAAAGGATTAAGTGGTAATTTATGTCGATCCACAGTTAAAGTTCAAGTGTGGTTATTTTTTGCACAAAATAATGTATCAAGTTATATACACATCAAAAGTAAATTAATTTAATTTATAACTGCTTCCGTGGCCGAACGGTTACCATGCCGGACTGCCACGCAGAGGTCCCAGGTTCGATTCCCGGGCCGGGAGAAATATTTGTTTCGTGAGTTTGGGTGTAATTTGTGGTTGTCTATGTGTGTGTCCATGGCACCCGCGACACAGGGTTTCCCTAGTGCGGGGCTATGTTGATTGTGAGCGTTATTATTTATATAAAAAAAAAATTGAATTCCGTATAAATTAAGTGGCAGTAGAGCTCCTTGCGAAAGAGTTCGTCCAGGGAAATACTTACTGCCACCTTACCTATCTCTGCCGCCAAGTAGTAATGTTCGCATTACTGTGTTCCGGTTTTGAAGGAATAGGGTGCTGGTGAAATTACAGGCACATGGGACTTCTTAATTATGTATCTAGGTGACGGGCGCAGTGGCAGTACTCCTCCGCCCTCAGATCTTTGCGATTTAAAGCTCTGAGTGGCACTAGAACTGTTATGGACAGGCGTGTAGCTTACCATCAAGCGCATGACTTGTTCGTTCGTTCACTTGACATTATAAGAAAACTCTGATAGAAAACACAAATAACTCATCGCACTAGTGTCAGCGGTTTTGGAGAGCTTCGTTTTCCTCCTTACTGTATTTATTTCCCTTGGCATTTACGTAGCCACAGAACAGTATCAATAATGGTAGGCAATATCAACGTTAGTTATGTCTATCATAAGTCTCCCGAAGGATCCGTTTATTGTATAACTAACCAGTCAGCCGTGGAGGTGCGTATTCGAATTTCCCTTATTGAACCGTAGATGCGTCAACTTCCGACAGCTCGTATAAAAATAAGATAATATTTTGGTAAAAACAATTCTCTTCGCAGTAGAGATGTGACCCACTTTCCTTTATTTTCTTTTCTATTACTAGTGGCCTTGTATTATTAGCCTTTTCTATCCTATTACTGGCGGTTTTATATTATTACCATTTTCTTTTATTTATTTTTTATTTTCGTAATCCTAAAAAAAGTGTACGTAGACTTGAAATATGACAAATTATTCATCTTGCTCACACACACACCTATTTGAGAGCAATCATTTCAAATTCCAACACAATTCATTAACTACTTAACAATATTAAAGTACAATACAATATATTAAATAACTTTCTCGTAAAAATATGAATTCTTTGAAGTTTAACTGTTGATATAGGCATAAAGTACTTTTATTTAAACTCCAATAGATACTTTGATGAATAACTCACATAACACGTAAGGCTATTTTAAAAAAGCAATAGACTAGATACAATTAATAATATCAATATATAAATAAATATTAAACATCATATTGCTCTGATCCCCAAGTAAGTGGCTAAAGCACTCGTGTTATGCAAATCGGAAACTATAACGATACCACAACGCGGCGTCCTATTTTAATGAAACAAATAATTAACTACTACCACTAAAAACTATTTACTTCCTGCCATAATCTAAACGTAATAAAAATACTATCTGAATTATAAACACAAAGAACATAAAGACGATAAAGATATTTAAAAAAATACTATTCACAATATAAGCACAAAATAATGAAAACGAAAAGAAACAATATTTTGTTGATACAACAATGAAATGGTCCCAACGATTTAATTCAAGATCCACACAATACTCATAACATTGTAATGTATACCAAAATAAGATTAATCACATACCTTTATAAAGTCCACGTACACTCAATACAGTCAATGTCCGCACTCACTCACAAACCACTCCAAAATTCATATATGCGATAGTACAACTTGACTCATAATTCACTCAAAATTCACAAATGACCAGTAAATATTTTAAATTTGGAATACGCAGGCGGGGTCCGAAACGTGTCAAGGTCCCCGTAGCTGCGTTCTACGACGTAGGCGACCGCTCCGCAGCGGGACTCCGGTACGACAGCTCACGTTGCTACGAGCTACGCGGGGATCCGTAGCCAATCGAAGAGAGGCTGCGCCGAGATGAAATTTGCTCTGCTTTGTATTTTCGCCAGAGATAATTAAGTGCCTACGAACTGAATGAAATTCGTTGCCATTATTTTTCTTACCAATATTTCTCCATCGTAATGAAAACAGTTTACTCTTGAGTTAGTAAAAGTAATTTTTCTTGCAGCTGTTGTAATAATCGCGTTAATACTCGTATATACATATACCAATAAAAAGTAAAATTTAATATAAAATCTCGGTCGTCTATAGAATTGATTACTTATCGGTTGTTGTGTACGACTATACTGCCCTGCTAAGCCGAAAGGCGCTATCTTTGAGATACGCCATTTTAGTTTATATTTACCATATATATACCATTTAATAGCTATAATAATATCCCATATAATGGTTTATAGCACTATCTAACTTAAAACATTTAAAAAACCACTAAGAAGTATTTTTAAATACAATACAATTACATAAAATGCAATTTACAAAAAGTCGATTTTCTCAAAACTTACTTCTATTGAGATAGCACTTTTCGGCTTATCAGGGCAGTGTACATGTATTTGCTGTTATTTTCTAAGGAAAACTTATCTTCGTTGCTAATTTAGTATAAGAAAAGCGCAGTACAAGCTCGAGAAATAATGACGTGACCGTTTTGCTAAAAGATGTAAGAA
Organism: Hyposmocoma kahamanoa; assembly: GCF_003589595.1. Lineage (NCBI taxonomy): Eukaryota > Metazoa > Arthropoda > Insecta > Lepidoptera > Cosmopterigidae > Hyposmocoma > Hyposmocoma kahamanoa. Next base: position 983,495 of record NW_020653581.1, on the reverse strand, counting down.
ATATTTATTATCAACACAACATCTCAATGTAATATTAATAAAATCTGATATCAACTCCATCGAAAAGTTAACAGCCAACGATATAGTAGAAATGGGTCCCATATTCCCAAATAGTGAATACTAAAATATCGATTCTTAATATCAATAAAAATCTATGAAGCCAAAAGTAGAGCAACGTTTACTACAATCGAGATGAGAAAAGAGATAACATTCCAACTTGGGCAATCCAACGAGTAAGTGCGAGAGAGATGCCACTATACACTTTATGTATGAACCTCTGTGAGTTAGAAAAGTACGGATATATTTCAGAGAGAGACACAGCTAAGGGCAAAGTTTCTTGTGTGAATTATTGAAATGAATTATGTTTTATTTTGCTAATTGACTCCGTTATATTGTACCTGATGGTTCGTGCCTTATTTTTTTGATACGTTAATTAAGTTTCTTGCCTTAAGCTAATGAGATATAGATTAAGAACTAAAAAGGAACAGAACTGCCAAATCTTTTCAGCCAATATCAAAAATAATTATAATGACAGAAGAACAACCTGAGTTTGGAATTTGGACAGTCCTTGTAATAAGAGTGTCATATAGAGGAATTTCAATGAAAAGAGATTGCAATTAATCTGTGTATTAGCAAGTATTTATACAGCATCAAGGCAAATACTAAATATAGTACAGAAAGTAGTAAAACGTAAAATTTAAAAGCAAAGCATACAAATTTTATTGGGGGCCGCGCTCTCGTCGGTTGTTCCTAAGTTGTTGACTAACTAACTTCTGTAACTCAACAAGGATCTTGGATTAGTT
>NW_020653581.1:950954-982682 GCF_003589595.1 Hyposmocoma kahamanoa | reverse complement strand
GAGGCGGAGGCGGAGGCGGAGGCGGAGGCGGAGGCGGAGGCGGAGGCCGAGGCGGAGGCGGAGGTAGAAGTAGAAGTAGAAATAAGAATAGAAACCATTTATTGATGATGCTTCTTCTTTCTTCCATGAGAGGCCTAATCGTGTACCGGTCGACACCTCCATGACAAATCTGTTTTGTGATATCAAGTGACGTGACGAATAAACCATAGCAGTTGCACTGCCATTTAAATGTTTATATCGTAAACTCGTTCGACACAAAGTTGACAGTTTCTGTACCTCTAGTTTCACCAGCACCCTTATTTTCTAAACCGGGACGCATTAATGTCAATCACATTACTTCTTTGCGGTAGGAATTGGTATATTAATTGTTTTTCACTGGATCAAATCTTTACTGAGTTATCTGGATAGCTGATAATATTTGATAGGTTAATTCCTCCCTACAATATCTTTCTTATTGAAGTAAATACTAACTGGTGGCTTTATGTAAGAACTAATAGAAATAGTCCCCTTATTCGGCGACGGCGCGTGACTGGACAACGCAAGCGATTGCCGCGCCCAACTTTTATCCAGAAAAGATGTTGTGCTTACGAATGGATAAAGATCATTTAAGGATATGCTTTATGACGCTCCTGTGCAGACTTTCATGGTCGTGTGTTGTCATTAACTCAAATGCATCCCACTAGTGAACAAGGCCGCAGTCGCTTTATGGCATATTACACGACACAGGTCCGATGGCCCAAGCCAATTAGACTAGGTTAAAGGCTGAATATTGGGGTTTTAATAAACTGCTGATGATACGGAAATAGGATGCTAAATGCGAATAATAAATGCTCAACTGCGCATCATGGGTTCCGTCACGCAACGGTTTTAGATTATTCATTATTAAACAACATTTTGCCCTATTTTCGTAAATGATTGGAAATTTGTTTCAGGTTTTTATAAAATGCACAAAAGTATGAAAAATATTTTTATAAAATACGAAAAAGTATATCCTATAAACTTTGAAAACAAAATCATATTTTGCATATTTGTTGTTAGTAAAAAATTAATTAAAATACTTTTCAAATGTACAAAATACACTCAATTAAGTTCAACAAACCCGAGGTCCTTCCAAAAGAAGTCCGTTAGCTACCCTGAATTCGCGGCCATTGAAATTAAAAACATCTTAATTTCAACGGGAAAGATGGTTTCTCCGTTCCATCAGTTTGGGATCTAGTATTTCGTCTGAAGAAAAATACCAAGCAGATATAAGACTGCAATACTACTTAATACGTTTTGATTGATTCTAATTACCATTATTACTTAATAAGAAAATTAATTTTAATAAAAAAATTATATTATATTTTTAATAAAATAATTTTGTAAAACACATGTAACATAAATTGGAATGTTTCTTTAAAAAATTCAAAAATAATATCGTTTGTAACAATAGTGAAGAATACGGTGGTTTGCTTTAGACATAATTGGTTGACGACTTTACCATCTCAATTAGTCATAACCATGGAATCTGTAAAGAGCCAGAAACGTTAGTGTGTTTGAAAAACAAACATACGCGACTTAGATCCAAAAAAAAAAATTGTTTCATTTTCTATTAAAAAAATACTTACTTAATTTTTCCATTCGTCCTAGTTGTACTACTTTGAAATTTTTCTCCCTTTTATGCCTTTATTTATAATTTTTTTACGTACAATTGTACGTAAAAAAATATAGGTAGGTATAGTAGACTATACCAAATTCGATACGATGGCAATAAAGGGAAACAACAGTTTTAAAGTTAAAGAAGAAAGAAAAGTTCCGTCTATCTCTCACCATAAGGTTCTCTTGTTTGGAGCTATAAGAACATTCTTATGTTGTGTGTATAAATATGAATAAAACAGTAATGGTTCTTAGATTTTTGAAAAGTTTAATCTTAACATAATAGACAAAAAACATCTGTTTTCTTTTCTTCGTTGCACTCTTGACAGAGCGGTTGTGGTCATCACGGAGTATATTTGTTAGGGACTGATGTCGCTTGCTTCACGATATCTCTCCATATCTTTCTGTAAGTGGATTCCCTCGTGCATTCATGCGAAGGACCTTCCCACTGCATACTTTATTTAGTCTGTCCATGGGTGACCGTCTAGTGCCTTCCACTGTCTATGTGTGTCTGCCCTGCACGACACGACACTCTTTGGAGTCAAAGCTCCGTCTTGAGACGTGTCCGAAGAATTTCAGGACGAAAAACTTAAGTCGTATGCCCGAGTTCTTGGAGAATGGAGACTTTTGAAGGAAACTCTATCCACGATACGAACACTCTTCTCCAGCACCATATTTCCAGAGCGTCTATTTTGTTCCTCTCAATTTCACGGAGCATCCATGTCTCTGCAGCATATAGAAATACGAAAGTATACCAAAAACGTAACAGGTTTTAATCCATAGTGACCGCTTTAATGTCCGGAAATATTGTTGTTAATCTCCTTCATCACTTTTTTGGTGAAATTACAGGCACATGGGACTTGTCAATCTATGTCTCAGGGTGACGGGCGCAGTGGTAGTGCACCTCAGATCTTTGCGATTTAAAACTCTGAGTGCCACTGCAACTGTTATGCACAGGCGTGTAACTTACCAATAGGCGCACGACTTGTTCATCCCGTCACTTGATTTTACTCTCTCACGTCATTTGAAAACTTAGTGATTGGTTTTCATGAAAAAGAAGCAAAGTCAGTAATACTACCGAACTCTATGTCTTCACTTTGTACTCAGATATGATTAAGTCATAAACCCTATCTTTTTATAAGTGATTAAAAAATTCTGGCCATGCGGCAGCGTGAGGAATTTTAAAATTTGGTAATTCTTCAAATTATATAGTAGGTATCACTCAATAAATCAATACAATGATATAAGCGTAAGGTCGTCTTAAAGTAACAGTGGGGTTTCTGTATGTAATTACCAATTGTATAGTACACAAATTAATTAATTGGGACCCTCGAAAGTACTTTTTCTGTAAGTCCAAGGTACCCTGGGCAACAATCGGCGAATAGCATAGACAAATCTTTCCACCACGATGGCAACATAACAATTTATGTAGTATCGATACTATAAGAAGAAGTAATTAAAAAGAGTTATCAGTATATAAAAGAATAATTACAAAATCTTAAATCTTAATTTTAATTCTCAATCTCATGTTAGTATTTTGTCCAAATTAATTCTGAACTATGTTCACGTTATATAAATAATTGTTAACTTTATATTAAATTAATAAACGCTAATTGAAACTGGCAATGTCGTTAATATCAATAATATGGTTCAACATTTTAGGGTGAGGACAGGCGAGTGACGAGAGACGGTTTTTGTGAGTTGTGAGTCGCGTTTTTTGAGTCTCATAGATTACTTTTACGGGACTTTATGGGACCTAAAAAAAACAAATATACGCGATTTAGATTCTAAGAAAAACAAGTCTCATTTCTTATACTGAATACATATAGAACTATTACGTACGAATGTGAACCGTGGACTCACAATACCTAGACAGTAACTCAATACCGACAGCTACATATATGGAGTCTTACGTTCGACTGAAATTCGGTTGTGTCGCCAGAAGTAACGTATTTTATTCGGTTGCTTTTAAAAGCGTTTGTACGCGCCCATTAAACATAGTGTGATTTTATGAAGCATTATCTGCCTCGGTCCCGGGTCCGATTCCCGGACCGGGAGAAATATTTGTATGGCCTACATTTATTTCTCTGGTGAATTTAGGTGTCCGTGATACCCGGGTTTCTCTAGTGCGGAGCTATGAGTGAGTGCGCGTTCTTATTATTAGAAGATAACGTTAGAAAAAGAAACTAGGTACATCCACATAATATGAAAAAGATTAAAATGTGGGCAGTTGCATGTGCTATATGAAAGTGTATGTGAAAATCCAGATTTGTAAGTTACTACCATATGCCATAAAATGTTTCCCTCATCTTCCTTCCTCGCCCCTCCCTCTTCCCCCACAAACGTGTCACACAGTGCGACCGAAGTTCAATCGTAATGACATATCGATGCCTTACTTTCTCAAACTCGTATTTTGAAAAGAGTAATTATTCAGGAGATGACAAAACATTCTATTTATTTCATATGAATGAAATGTCATGCAAAATCAGCCTGCAAAATTTGTGTATTCTATCCATTTTTTACATTTCAGTGATTTTGTGCTTTAAGATACTAGTTTAAAAAGTAAGGCGGCGATATGGAAGTCGGCAGACAACTCATTTTGCGTCGTTGTGTGCAACAAATCGGATTTTTACGTGAAACCGAATCAGTTTAAATTACGCTACTCAACGCGACTGATAACTCACAAGATAACGTTCGTCTGACCTCACCCTTATTGTACACTTTTGGCTTTACATCACAAATATTTTCAAGAAAAACGGTAATCATATAAAAAACTAACCTACCACCCTTCTACAGAGTGTAGGATTTCTCGGGACAAAAAGAAATGATTCAAATATATTAAAGGAACGTTAGGTGTTGTGTTAGAAATTAAGATATGCTCTTTTAATATAAGAATTCATTATCCTTTCTATGATTTCACGTATTTTAAAACAATAGAAGATATTCCTTATTATTATTATTCTATTGTCTTTTTACATAAAGTTGGTTTCTTTTATTCGAAAAGATTTTAAGCTTGTCTATTATTAACGGACAAGAAATAGACAAATTAAAAAGTTTCCTGAATATCATCCAGTTTAATTATTTACTGTACTAAATAGAGTCGAACTGTGTTTTCGATCGTGCTCTTAAGATAAATTACTTAAAGTATTTTCCTTCGAAGTTCAAGTTAAATAATACCAACCTTTTCCGCTCATCTTCAAGACAATTTGCTAAAGCATAATTTAATTTTAATTACAAGAAATTAACGATCGCTGTTTGTTACGACCGTGAGTTATTATTAGTGATAATCTTGACAATCGTTAATTATATTTTGCGATCCTGCGACCTATATAAAATAGAACGTTTTGACTTAACGTTTTATTACGCTTTACAATGTTCAACGTATTAAAGATAAAGTACGGGATCAAGAGCACGTCAAGCCTAACACTTAAAAACTTAAATTCGACTTTATGCCGCCTGTGATAATGGTCTAAAATACAAAATGACAAGCTTAAAATGTACTCTTCAATGTAATATTAGCGTATTAAAAAAATAATAATGATCGTGTAATGCCTTCATAAATGGCTAGTGACGCTATCTTTAATGGGATTTAAACGACAAACAGACTACCCGGTAGATAATGGGTCATGACCGACCCTTAGGGCATGACCACGGAAGAAAAAAACAATGGAACTGCCATAAGTCTCGATTACTATCGGAACCTGTTGTTGATGTCTTTAAAACGCACACACACAAAATGATAAACACTATGAAATCTTGATAATAATTGATTATAGTTTCTAATTTAAAAATATGTAACAAATTCTGGATAATGTAATTTAACCTTAATTTAGTACCTTACCCCGTCGCTATATCGTTAAAAGTTCAATGCCTTATACTGCCGATAGTGCCTTTAGTGCAAGTTACGACATTTTGATTTTACATTGAAATTTTATTCAACATTCTGCCATCTTGCAGCCAGTAACCGGACAACGACAAAAGATTAACGTCCAAACGAATAGGTAATCAGAAAATTAAAAATTTGTTAAAACAAGTCTTACCGATGATTTGAAATACTACTAGGGGTTAATATTTTTGGTGCAGCTATCATTTTTGCACTCCAAAACAGACACACATTTTTTTACGACTTTAGAGAATCATACCATACAAAGCTAAAATGAACTCAAGTAGGTCTTTTGAGACCTATAGTTGGCATGCGTCAGACGCAACTAACCACTTCTACTGTATTTATTGTTCTGTGAGCATGACCGTTAGTCACGTGTACCAGTGATTAAGCTGACTTTGCCCACCCCTTAATCTAGAACGCAACAACATTATTTAGCTCAAGAAATAGGCGATATTAGGCCAGGAGAGATCTATTGACAAATTGTATGTCGTACCAAATCTCTCGGTCTTTTGTGTACACACTGGTCACATATAAAAACGGGAGTGCGCCCCTGTGCTTTCTCGTGCGCTTTGATTTTGCTTACATAATCTACCAAGAAAATGTAGTACCACAAACTGTATTATTTACTGAATACATGTAATAAAAATATAAGACATGCTACCGTAATCACGTTTGAAATATTTAAATAATTTTTTTGAAGCTATGAAACTAAATATTAAAATACGTTAAACATCTTAATGGATACGTTGTACAAATTCCACTATTTTTTTACTATGCATAGCAGAAAAACCATAAGCAAACACATTAAAAATGATAGTGTTTTTTTCTTCGCGTCTTTAGAACAAATAAACGCGATTTACGCGTATATTTTTTTTTTTTCAAACAAACCAACGTTTCTGGCCTTTTACGGGACTTTATGGGATTTATAATGGACCCAAACGTTGGTTTATTAAAAAAAAACAAATATACGCGATGTAGATTCTAAGAATAATCTCAGTACAGAGTACTAAAAAAACCGACCTCAAAAGTACGTGGTATTACGTCTATTTGCTAAGTTTTATTGAAATATCCCCTAGTTCGCCACTATACAGGACTTGACGCTGGAGATAATAAAAATCGGTTCTCACTACTCAAAGCATATTGAGAGAAAAACGCCTTGAATTGGAGAAATAGCAAAATCAACCATTAAAGTAATTGCTCCTAAATTAATGTTAGGCGCTATTTATGAAAATGAATCTTCATGCGTGAACAGCCAACCTTCGAGGTGGATGATTTTCTTCAAAATGAAATGGGACCACTATGGAAGTACCCCCTTTCCAACAAAAAAAGAATCATGAAAATCGGTTCACAAATACCGGAGTTATCGCGTAACATACATACAAAAAAAAGAACATACAGACGAATTGAGAACCTCCTCCTTTTTTGAAGTCGGTTAAAAACAAGTCTCATTTCTTACACTGAATACATATAGAACTATTAAGTACGATTGTGAACCGTGGACTCACAATAGACAGTAACTCAATACCGACAGCTACATATATGGAGTCTTTGATAATATTGTCTGACACGCATTGACAGACCCTCTAATTCCACTTGATCTAGAGGGGTTATGTCTGTAACAATAATGCGGCTGTCTGTTGCAAGAGAATTATTAATTTATACTACCTATGTTCTATGGGGTAAAAAAAGGCAAAGGGCTTATGGCAGCGCACCCCTCATGGTAGACTAGCATAAGTGGAGTTACGTTAAACATGTTTATTTTTCCATTAGATACAGAAAAATATAACTCACATCCTCTCCAATTCCTGTAACTCTATTTTACAATATTAGTCGTTCTTCCATGAGGGTGCGAGGGTTTCGTAGGGGCTACGTAATTTGGTCTAGTCATATTCATAGTCTAGAGTTACTTGAACTTGTTAAAAATTTAACAGAAATCTTTAAAATGTTATTTCAAAAACGCTCAACAAGTATACTACATAGTCCGTTAATACGCGTACGGTAGGTGTCTAACCTCTACCTTTTTGACATCGAATATCCTGAAACGGGAGCATTTGAGGTTTATATAGAGATCCATGACATTTTTCGTTGCAATTTCGTGTATTTGTCCAACGGTATCTCACTTGATAGACAGATATTGCCTCAGAAAAGATACTTGTTTGTTCGTTTTCTATCGAATACATTTGTATACGCAGGGTCTCTAATTTACAAAAATTAAATTTGTAGTGCTATAAAGCGGAGCGAGGTAGGCACAAACAACAACACAAAAAAGGTATGAAGTGTAGGGTTTATCATTACAACTTGTACAGCGTTACTAAATATGCTCTACGGCGATACAGCTGCAAAGAGAGCTGCGAGAACTGTCCCACAAGAGGAAGCAGTGATGCAGCTACGAGGAGAATTAAGAAACTGACCCATTAGTGGAAGCAGTTACGAAGTTACCCTAAAGATAATTCACCAAACTAGTTATACAAGTCCGAAAAGTGTGTGCGCACGTTTCCTCATGATAATTAATAGCAGTAGAGCTCCTTGTGAAAGAGTTCGTCCAGGGAAGTTCTGCCACCTTACCTATTTCTGCCGCCAAACAGTATTGTCAGCATTACTGTATTCCGGTTTTGAAGGGTACGGGTGCTGGTGAAATTACAGGCACATGGGACTTCCTATCAGCGGCGAGGCGTGAAATTTTTTTCCTTGGTAAAGCCGAAGCTTTAACTATTTGAAGAAACTAAAAACGTTTATTTTAACAAAAATTTCTTTTCCCGTTAAAAAGGTGCCTTGGCGACACTTAAATACAACACTTACTATCACAAAACATACTAGTTTACTTCATTTCACAGGCTAACTTATTCTACACATAAAATACCTATAGTTTTTAAAGTAATTTACTATATTTCATGCTATAATTATTAATACAAAGATCGAACACTCAGAAAAAATTCCTTCGATCCGGTCGGATTTCAATTCCGGTTGAATTTAAATTCAATGAAAATAAAAAACACATTTCATGCTGCCTGTCGCGATACGAAAGTTTGTTAATAAACAAACTCATGAATGCTGTGTTGTTATTTTAATTACCTACGGATTACCATGACCTTTTTATATATACTCTTTACGTAGTCCTATTAAAAAGAAACGCTCAAATAGATATACATACATATGTAACCCTATCATCGTTAAGATTTAGAAAATACAACTTAACCATAGGAAATGAAACTATTTTTCCGGATTTAAATCGGGTATATTTAAATCGCGTATTGACTGTGAGTCAACCGTGACCATAGGACCTGTAAAGGGCCCGAAACGTCGGTTTGTTTGAAAAAACAAATATACGCGATTTAAATCCGGAAAAATAGTTTCAATTCCTATGTGTAACAATCGCGAAAACCTAAGAACTCGATACAACTTAACCATATTTTGTATTAATTTGCTATATTAATAATATTGTTACATTATTTAAAAAAAGTTTTACATCTAGGCAACGATTCTGACATTAAAACAAATTAAACAGTAATTTGTTGGAATATGTTTTAAATTTACCTGAAAGCTATTCGACTAGAAGTCGATTAATTCCGGCTTCTCGGCCGCCATTTCTTTAGATGTTATAAAGAGGATTATTGCGAATGTGTGCGTGTGTTTTGATGGGAGCGCGTAGATTTCATGAATGAGTAGAACTCGCAGGTCGGCCGGCGTAACTCGCGCTGATTGGTCGAGATGCATCGGGGCAAGTAGTTACGAGTGAATATTTTGAATATGTTTTTTAAGTGGTGCGGTATGCGAGCTATTTAGTACAATCTTTTGGCAATACGCAAGGCAAGCCGGTGGGAATCGAGTTATATGGACGCCTCGCCACTGCTTCCTATATCTATGGGGGGTTGTCAACTTATGTCTCAGGGTGACGGGCGCAGTGGCAGTGTCCTTCAGATCTTTGCGATTTTAAGCTCTGAGTGGCATTATAGCTGTTATGGACAAACGTGTAGCTTACCATACCAAAACAAAATGATTTTCTTCACCAAAAAGTTCACAAAAAGTCAGAGGTGCAAGCTATGATTCGAAACCTAAATCGTTTGCTTGAGGGGCGGTAGGTCAAAGCATCAGGCTACGACGGCTGTTTTTAAATGAAAAAGTATATGTTTTTCTTCCTATTCACTGTGCATGATTTTTGTATTTCTTATATTCCTTACGTAGATAAACATGACGAAGCTATAAGAGTGCCAAAAAGAGAAGTTTATGTACATATTTACGTTGTTTGATCACATGTCCTGATTACAACAATATCTAGTTCTTAGATTTTTTGGCTACACAATGGAAATGGTAGTTCCATTTCACTGTGAGTAGTCATCCGTGTCCATAGGATCCATAAAGTCATGGGCCAATAACCCAAGAGGATTGCTAATATCCATACTGTAAGATGTGGTCTGTGTGTAAGATCGTAACTCTGAAAAAGGTCAAAATTACGTCTTACACCTCGATGGCGCTAATCAATAGCCTGGCAGTAATTTATATTAAGAAAATGTCCATTCATTCCTCTTTAATATGAAATATAAGAAGTCAGTTTTTTTCTGTCTAGTACAGGTAGATGGCGCCAATCCTTAATAAAATAAAAGAATAGCCCGCACTATCCTATAACTGCCTCCGTGGCCGAACGGTCACCATGCTGGACTGCCAAGCAGAGGTCCCGGGTTCGATTCCCAAGCTGGGAGAAATATTTGAATGCCTACATTTATTTCTCTCGTGTAATTTGTAGTTGTCTATGTGTGTGTCCATGGCAGTGCGGGGCCATTATTATTATTGTTATCCATAAAAATTGTGCAATAAGCGCCATCTAGTTGATTTGTTTGTTATCACTAGGAATTACAGTAGCTTTGATAAATTGCAGTCTATTATTAGTTATAGAAATAGCTATTTGATACTTGTCACGACATCTGGAGCACCAATAGATACTAAATACCCGACTATGCGGTCTTGTATCATGATTTTCAACTTACGTCGTAGGCGAAGGCGGCGAAGTGAATATGCTACAAGTGAAAAACATGACGCGTCGCGACGCTTCGACTCTGCGCCTGTGTGAGTTGAGCCTAACAGCAGTCCGTGATAAAGAGCTCAAAAAATTAGTTTGAAAAAACTTATTAATGTAAGCAATTTTAGATCCAGAAAAATAATAATTACATGATTGATTATTTTGCCTTTCCTACTCTCAAAATTATCAATAGCAGAATCTTTGTTTTGATTCAAGATACAACTACATATTATGTTATTTTAACTGCCTCCGTGGCCTAACGGTTACCATGCCGGACTGCCACGCAGTGGTCCCAGGTTCGATTCCCGGGCCGGGAGAAATAGTTGTATCAATTATTTCTCTCGTGAGTTTGGATGTAATTTGTGGTTGTCTATGTGTGTGTCCATGGCACCCGCGACACAGGGTTTCCCTAGTGCGGGGCTATGTTGAGTGTGTGCGTTATTTATTTATTTTTTTTTTTTTTTTTTGATAATTAAAGAGAGCACACAGTTGCACTGGAGACGATATTTTAACAAATAGCTTGATGTGCTCTTTACTGTACAATTTATATTCGACATATCGCACTGCTATTACAATAGTGTTGTAACTCTAAATATGTGAAAATCAAAATTTCTAGACGTAAAATTTGACTCTCTACATGTGAGCAAAACCATCGTTAGAATAGTGTAAGAACCAATGAAATTATATCTACTTGACACAAAATAAGGCAAACTTTTTGTGATCTAATTCTGGACAAAACAGTCGTTACTTCAAAATGTGAAATATTTCTTTACCTTTTATTTTTAAATATATTTATCAAATAGAAAATTGTTTATATATCTGTAATAAACTTTAAGCAACACATAAATTTTAATAATCTTCTACGGAAAGTGAGTAATTCGTTCATAATTCTCAAAAAATGCACTTTTTGAGTTAATGCACTATTGTATTAACAGTGCGACATTTTAAAATTCGATGAGACGGGTCCAGTTGTTAAATAGCTCCAACAATGTTAGTGTAATTTTAACAGAAATATCTCGTTAATATACCAATAATTATGCCCAAAGCTATTAAATAAACAAAGTGAAATTCAGTACCACATTTTCAACGGACGTTTATTGAAAGCCGACATATTAAATACCATTTGATGATTTTAAAATACTTAATAAAATTCTGGGGGAAAAAAATACAATTTTGCTATTTATATGGCTATTTTTAAAAGATTCCATGACATTGTTGCATATTTATATATTTATAGTTTTATTAGCAGTGGAGCTCCTTGGGTGTTCATCCAGAGAGGTACTGCTGCCTTGCCTATTTCTGTCGCCAAGCATTAATGTAAGCATTATTGCGTTCCGGTACTGGTGAAATTACAGGCACATGGAACTTGTGAACATATCTCGCAGTAGCAGGTCTCCTCAGATTCTTGCGATTTGAAGCTCTGAGTGGCACTACAATTGTTATGAATAGGCGTATCGCTTAGCACCATGACTTGTTCGTCTCGCTTGCATAGTATAGCATGATTTTTAACGTTTGGTATTCACCTAAAAGTTAAGAATAGTTTGTCAGTGGCCATTGCAACTTTCTGGCATTCTGCTCGTCGATGGTACATCGATGACGCAGTGTAGGGGAGACCGGGGCTGGTAGTTCCCGGTCTAAGTTGTTCTCACAGCAATAACTTTGCAAGAAAACTATATAGCAATACATGTGAAGCACGTCGTTAAAGCATCAGGAGATGCGTATCGCCGGCAGCCATTTCAGTTACTCCAGCGGCTATGTGCTGTTTTTTCTTATTTTTCTTGTTTAAATTTTTTGGTCTGTCTTTGTTTATTATGGGCCGATTCATACGTAACTTTTCTAAATTGTATTGACATTAGTAAGGTATCTTATTGTTTGAATATTTTTTTCATTGATTCTATTACTTTGCCGGTATGTCAGTCTTCGTATAAAAACGTAATTTGGGGCTTTAAGTTCCTCCCTCGAGGCGCTGGTTGTTCCTATGAACATCTTCCCCAATTGACCTGCAATCATACTTCAAATTCTTATGACTATTTTTCTTTGTTTTAAGGATGCGAAACTACAAACGGGCTCATGTCAAATATGTAGACAAGATAACAGAGTTATTTATGTGTGTCTCAACTGTGATTCAGATGAAGAAATGAGCTATGAATAATATTACTGATGACTAAGAATGTAGTTGTTTTTTTTTACGTTAGTTGTGCATAATATAAACATTAGGGGAAAGGCATTGACTTACAAATAAATGGACGACGGGTCTAATACAAAAACCACGAAAAAAATGTCCCAAGTCCACCTATTTAAACGTAGTGACATGTAAAGGAACATGAAAAAGCTAAATCGTTGAATTTAAATTGTAATGTCATCGCAGTACTGTCTAATTTTGCTTGCTTCACTGTCAGTCGAACAAACGAAGACTAAAGCGTGAATGACGCTCTGTATACGATTTTAACGCCCTATAAGTTCGGACACTTTTTAGCGCGGACCCGACGTCCATATAATTGTAAGTCAATGGGGAAAGGTGTACAAGATGATCACCTTAAGGGAGAAAGGTGGTAGTTTAAAAGATATTCAGCTTAAAGCAGATGTAAAAGTGTTGAATGACAGAAAATTTATCTATTTACATGTTGTCTTACTAAAAACTTTTTATTTTTTGATCTTTCATTATTATATTTGAATATTTTTAAAACTTTTAAAACTTATTTTTAAAACCTTTAGTAGGGTCATCAGGATCCCCTTACATACCCTTAGGACCATAGAACGATCCTAAGGGTATGTAAGGGGATGTCTAAAACAAAAAAAGCATTTATATTTGTTATTAATCGAGATCGATCAAGTAAACGAAATCCAGTCTTCTACTATTTTATTCGTATTGCAAGCTATTTAATTAAGAGTTTTCAGTACTCAGAAAAACGTACAAATTTGAAAATAGTCCGTTAACAATATATACAGTACAAGATGATCCCCACGGATCATCTCGTACGCCAAAACCATAATCGTCTAGCCCCAAATTATTTATTTTTATTTTTTATTCGGCAAAATAACTTGTATGCTGTCTACTGTTACCACGCCATTAAAAAGGTAAATAGAGCGTTATAAAAAGCCATCAACACAAAATTATTAGCAATTGATTGCTTAGAATGGAAGTAGTTTAAGCTTTTAATCAACTTCACCTTAGATTAAACTCACACCATTTTTATTTTTATCCACAAAAATTAACTCGTCACTGACATCGTCATTACGAATTGACTGATGAGACTGATTGAGATGAGTTATGAGTTTCGCTACAATTGAAAAGGATCATCTTACCTCCAAGGATCATCTCGTACACCTTTCCCCTACATACATACAATTATAAAAAGGTGGTTTTATTTAAGAAACTCTTTGTTATTCTGTCATAATCCAGGCGGAACAATTTGCCTCAAAGGCGGAACAACGCGCCCCAAAGCGGGGCGGAATGTTCCACTCCGAAATTTGGCAAAAATTTGCCTCTATGAAAAAGACTATTGAGACATTAGTAGAAGTGACTACACTATTACAAAAAGTGATAAACATTTGTTCAATATTTATAATCCACATGTTGAAAATCAAATCCTTAATTTTTTTTTTTTCAATATAAAACTACTTATTTGAAAATCGGAACGTTCAGCCCCGCTCTCCCCTAGTAATTGTTTGACAAAAAAATGTACGTAATCATTAAGCTACATTGCTGATTAAGAGCATGTTCACATGACGAGCGTTCAACTTGCGTTTCGCTAACGTGCGCTTACAACTTACCGAATTTTGTACGTAAATCGCTGTAGATGTTCACAGGCAACGCGCGTTCAACGCCACGCTAACGCCGAGCACTTATCAACGCGTGTTGAAACGCGCTTTGAGATCATAGGTTTGCCTTACTGCCGTTCACATAAGCGCGTTTTCGACGCGGTGAGAATTGTTTTGCAAATTTTTTTTTTCGGAAAATGGGAGAAGACTTAAGACGAAGTTGAGAAACGTCCTGCAATATGGAATATGATAGGATTATTTGAATAAGATTTTATAGAGAAAGGCTTGGGAAGAACCTGTTCTTATACTCTGTGATGGAGATGACAATGATTAAAAGAAGAAAGCATTGGATAAGAGTATATGCCAAACTTGCACTGAAACAGTGGCGACGCGCGCTCAACGCCCGAAAAGCGCCCGCCATGTGTACACTATTCAAAAACCTAACGCACATCAAACGCGCGTTGAACGGTTGTCATGTAAACAAACCCTAAACGAGACAGAGGACGTGCTTTCCGGCTGCAAAGGCGTGCAATACAGGCCGTGATGCGTATTTTTAATGACCTCGAATGACGTCGTCCCTTGTGACCCTGAGAATGTAACGCTTCACAGTCTGCTGATATTTATTTATAATATGAACAAGTGTACAAAGCTTTTGTTCCACAACAGTTCTATACCTCGTTTACTTATGGAAAATTTTAAATATCAATAGAGTCTCTGATATTGTTAAGATACCCGTCTTCAAAAACAGTCAGTGTACTTTATAATGTAATGCCTATCATGATTTTCTGGAAAAATAAGGCTTTCGTGATTTTTCACTAAATGATTAGCAGTAATTATTGGTTTCTTACCACAGTGTGATTTCTTTTTATTTTCCTGATATTTTGGAACGGTTGGTTACACGCTCCATGGTCACGGATTGACTGGCCAGCGGCAGATGACAGCTTTAAAAAGCGACATATCTTTCTACCCTCTTTCGCTATCGATAACTACCTTCATAACAGTTTCTTTCAGAGTTACTATTATTATCACTCACTTATATCCGACAAACGACTTTCATTATATCCACATGAGAAACTCGAACTCCACAAGTCGAACCATTTTTGTTTTAAATAAGTTTTTATTGAATATAAATATAAATCAATAGTCACCACTACGATATTCAATTATTTATGTGAAATTACTCCACTGTTGTAATAATTATTAAATACATTTGTTATAATTACTAAACAAAGATCGACTTACGAAAAATACACTTCGATCTGGTTGGATTCATGGTACGAACCAATGGACCTCACGAATTCTTCCATATGCTTATAGCGGATCTTTGTTTTGGTTTGGATTTGTTGCCGCAGCGCCATCTGTGAGAAATCTATGAATCATTTTTGTTTTTGTTGTTGTCAGTACTAAACAAATACCACGATCATCAATGCACTGGATATTTTATATCCTTCTTCAAAAGCCGTCTCAGTTCAACGGTGAGACGTATAAATGGGTTGATGATAATGATGATGAGTGTGTTCGTTCATACTATCAACGATTATATTTATATAAAGCTTCCTTGACTGAACGGTTACCATGCCGGAGTATAACGCAGGGGTCACAGGTCCGATTCCCGGGCCGAGTGAAATATTTGTATTGCCTACATTTATTTATCTCGTAAGTTTGGGTGTAATTTGTGGTTGTCTATGTGTCTGTACATGGCACCAGCGACATAGGGTTTTCCTAGTGCGGGGCTTTGTTGAGTATGTTCGTTATTATTATTGTCCGCTTTGTCTGATCGATATACGAGCGTCCACTACTGCAGTTTTCTTTGTAGACACCCGGAGTTTGATTAGGAAGGCGGTCTTTTGGCGATCGCAATAACTACAAGGAAGAAACTGGTAGATGTACAAAGACAACTAGCTTTTTTGTCTTATGTACAAGGCGTAAACGATATAATCGGCAGATTACAAGGGAAGTTCTCTATAAAAACCACTTACCACCTTTAACAGAAAAAAGCTGTTGCCAAAATTATGTGATTTTCTGTCTAGATCACTGAATTTACGGGTCTTCGACGTTCCCTATCTAATACAAGTATTATAGTAACTTAATACTTCTATTTGATAGGGAATAGTCATTTGCCAACTCTCGCATTTACAAATTCAAAATTTAGCTTTTAGTCTATAAGAAAGACGAGAATCTAAAATGGTACCCAAAACTATGATAATGATATGCTAGACAATCAAATGAATTAACTAGTCGCAAGCTAGGAATTTCCCAGTATTATAACTACTAAAGCCAGACGTGAAAAATGCTGTACCGCCTGTAAAGGTAGTTAATGGCGCCGAATGAAAAAATACGGAATAAGTATAATAACGAAAGCTAAACAAAAATAAATGTACCACCAATTCAAAACCATGACACACCCCGACATGCATAATCTATCCAAACACCCCCTAATCCAATTCCCCTCTCCAACAACCTATCCTCTTCTCTCGCTTTAGCGACAACAAAAAGTTGATTGATCGACAAAAATACTTTGCAGACTAAAACATTGAATAGGAGAATTATTGGAGAATATTTATGTCGCATATGTTTACAAGGTTTCTAGAAAATTAATCATGTGCCAATAAGCCATTTGGAGTATTCATAATATGTGGAATAAATATTATAATCGCTATAATAATATTGATTATAATTATGTTGGGGTAGCTAGTAGCAACAACTGTTTTGATTGTCATATATTCCGAACATGTAAATCAAAATTCGATTTCCCGTACAATGTTTTTCAAGTCAAATTCAAATATATCTTTATTTCAAAGGCAAATAAGATCATTATTCATTTGAACGAGTAGGAAACCCTAGGGCTTGCTCTTTTTACAATATAAAGTACCTGAAAAAGCTAAACAAATCACTGCCGTGGATTTTTGTCATGCAAGCACGCAGAAGCTGTATAAAATAATCTTCAGTATTAAATTTTTGTTGCACTCTAGTTTTAAACCTTTCACTATAGTTGCTGCTGTCTGTCTCTTTAACCCACCAGTTTTATCATCAAAGGAAATATATTAGGAATCAGGAAGAGGATTTGACATTACTACCGCCTCTCAAACAGAGGCTGCGGCTTCGAATCCGGGCTTGCATCTCTGAGTTTCTCGAAATTTATGTACGAAGTTCAAATTGAAATGTACCAAGAGCTTTTCGGAGAAGGACAATGTGGTGCTGAAACGTCAAAGAAGGTTCACAACCCTCGGAAAACATGTGAAGTCCTCAACCCGCATTTGGCCAGGGTGGCGGACTTTGGCCTAAACCATCGCCTGAGAGGAGATACATGCCCGGCAGTGGGACATATAAATGGGTTGGTGATGATAATGATGATGATTTGAAATTGGCACGTCTGGTGACTGCCACACTAACAATATGCAAATCTGTATTGTCACTTCCACATACTGACAATTTGTCACAGAAAAGGCTGTGTCACCAATAAATGTACATTCAAAGGATGCCTGACATCCTAGAACAACGTCCACATCACATTTGTTCCATACTCAAACTTGTATGATTTGGATTTTGGAATAGTCACCTTTCTGAAGCGTTTCGTTTATTCTACGACACAGAGTTCTTTAAAAAGCGAACAAACATTGCCCTAAAATTCTAGTAACGCATAAGCAGCTTGTCAAAGATATAAATTTACTTGTAAAAAGGGCTTTCCATTTAATTTCCGTTACCACAATAGAATACCCATTTTGATAATAATTTTTTATCATTTGCACGTGATGTTCGACGCTGTAACCTACCGTAATGATTTCTCTTTAGTGACTGAAAATTAACAACTTAACTTGACAAAAGCAGCCTCAACAACATGGCCGCTATGAACTGTCAAAATGTACCCGCCCTTGATGGAAAACCCCTTATGTGGCAACATTGAGCTTCGCTCTCCCTTTCCACCTGTGCCGGAGCAATGTGCTATTGTAACAATAATACATTAGTAATTCCGTAAAAGCTATTTAAATAATACAAGTAGTGACTTTTAAAGCGCAGCTTTATTGGTGATGATGACCATCTCCCATAAAGCGGCTTGTGTGCTCTTTTACCTTAAAAGTAAATAAATAAATCCATTAATTGCTTACCCTCTACTGGAAAGTAGAAAAATATGACCTGTTCCTTTCAGGAAAAAATACGGGGAATTGCGACGTAAACAGATTCATATGGCTTTCGGCGCCCCATATCAATCAATTTAATATGTACACGTGACACAAAATTACGTATGCCGACACGTTTAAACTCAACTATAAACATATCTAACAAATTACAAACCCGTAAGTTTCAGCATACATTACCAACTTTAACGGTCTAAGTATTGTTTCAACTCCAATGGGTTTTAAAGTTATCGTCAATTTATACCGCAGAATACATTGACGGAAATAAAATTCACATATAGGATACGAAATAGGTAATTATTTTAAGGATACCCAGGGACGGGACGAACAAATCGCAAGGTTGAAAGCAACACAGTTGCGGTGCTACTCCGAGCTTTATATATTATTGGCATTCCAAGACATAAAAAATTATATTCGACAAAACTCCGTCCAAAGGAACCACATTCATGTGGGAATGAATGTATTATTTCTACGAATGGTTCATGTAAACGGCCGGATAGTATGGATTAGTTCCACTAAGAGTGATATTTTTCGGTTGTTTTCCCAAAAATTAACGTTTACAATACCGTTAAATTTGAATAAACGTTTGTTTCCTTTACACGATCCCTCATTAATTTACAATAAAAAATCTCTTAACACACTCCGAAGATTAAGGCAAATCTAACAAAACCTCACACATCAAAATCCATAAAGTAGTTTAAGCCACAGGACAAGTCAAAGAAATATGCATAGGTATACAATTATATATATGTATATACTCGTACATACATTATTCGAAAAACGTTATCCTCCTCTACCTTTACCATTTTCACATCATAGTAAACATGAGCGAGTTTTCGGAACTGAGAGAGCTTTGGTTACGTGTTTGTGATAGGTATAATGTGCACATTTATAAGGTTTCGTAATAAATGGATCTCGCTACGCTTTTACGGGTAAGTCAGAATGTCGAAAATGGCACGTCTAGCTATCGTTATATATCTAGCCATCGTGCTGGAAAATAACACGTCTAGCTATTCATCGGAGCGCGCTGGTCTGATGGTACATCAACATGTTGATTACGACAGAAGAAGCACCGAGCTACCCTGTAAAACTAATGCTAAAAAAATAGAAATATTTTTCACGATGTTATAGTAAACTATACAGAATAACAGAGCACTGGGGTGTGAAAGATGATGAAAAGGAAATGCTTCGATGATTTGGTTATGTGGAAAGGATGGATAATAGTAAAGTAACGGCACAAATTTATAGAGCGAACGTAATTGGAAACGTGGGGAAAGGTCGACCTAGGCGTCCATTATCTTAGCCAGATTAGGGTTGCTTTTACAAAAGATTGATTTTTTATACCAAAAACAAATGAGAGTGTATGAAAACTCTGACGCGTGTTAAGGAAGCGAAAGAAAGATCTATTTCTTCTCCACTAGAATATAATCTGACAGTATGTTACTATTTTTGTTTTGCGATACCAAGTAGCAGGATGAACAAGGCGTGCACCTGGTAGACCTTAATATCATTGAGGCGTTAACAAGTCCCTTGTGCCTGTAATTTCACCAAATTGCGTAAATTTATTTTTTGAAACTAATGTTTACGGCCCTTTACAGGCCCCATGGATGCGGCTGACTAAGATTGTTACTTCTGTTACTTTACTTATGTTACTTTTTGTCGTGCATCTTGTGGTAAGCGACACTTCTATCCATAGTAGTTGCAGTGCCACTCAGAGCTTTAAAATCGCAAAGATCTGAGAGGCTCTGTCATTATATGTCTGTAATTTCACCCGCACCCTTAGTCTTTACAACCGGAACGAAGTAATGCTCACATTTCTGCTTGCTAGAAATAGATAAGGTACTTTTAAAGTTATGTCACTTCTGTATACGTGGTGAAAAAACATAATGACTGCATCTTAGTTTCATTGAGTATCAAACATTATATTATCACAATGGCGTATCTAAATTTTCGCTTCATCAACGACAGAGGGAACCCTTAAAATCCTTCACAACTTTAACTACCAGCATGATAATATGCGTCCGCTGTAATGTGACATCATTACAACCCATTTACGACTCACATTTATTTTAACCCATGCCACTGAACGCTGTCGCAGAAGTTCATTGACCTACGTAATATTAAGAATGAAAAATGCTTATCACAGTTGTGAAAATTGGTTACGAACATCCATTGTAATAATATGATAATATTAAGTGACAAATAAGTCGTGGTACTGGGTGTGTAACACGCATAATCATAACAGTTGTAGAGCAAAGACACGCAAAGGTTTAATCGCAAAGCTCGGAGGGGTGCTGCCAGTGCGCGCATTACCCTGACCCATACCCTTCAAGACCGGAACGCAGTAATGCTCATATTGCAGATATAGATATGGTAGCAGTACTTCTCTGGACTCTGGAACTCTTTCACAAGGAATACTACTAAATTATATATACGTATATTTTCCTTCGGTCTAATAGGACTCGAACTTGTGTCTGTTTTGCCGATCTCGGGCAACCGCCCTACCGCCTGAGGTACAGATCGAATCATCAAATCTCACGAATTCCTCTATGCGTTTATTACAGATCTTTACTTTTAGTTTTCAAGGGCTTTTTTTAATCTTTGAAAGTTTCCTTTGTAGCAGACAGAGGTTGACAAGAGATGTCGCTATAAGGTTTGTAATATTGATTTTTTAATCATGAATTAAAACATGGTACGAAAACATCATAATATATTCTAAGGACAGGGTTTATGTTATAGTCCGTCACGATGCTTTTATGCGAATCGGGGCTTCACGTCTTTATCACGATGTTTTCCTTAATCTTTAGCGAGAGCTACAGACGGCAGCACATCAAACTACATATTGACGGATCTTGTTCCATTACACTGGAGACGAAATTCGAACTAATGATAGCTTAATCTACTGTTGACTGTACTTTTTTTAGAGGGGATTGTGGTGAGCTGCAGAGACGGACTTGTTTGTGTACCCTGGTAGCATGTGACCAGGGCATCTGTCGAGCAGCTAGCGCGTCTAAGTAGCGGTCTAGTTGAGCGCCTAAAGCGAGGAGATGCACAGGACACGTGAGTTGCCCTTTAAGTTGGAAGCTACTGGCAACTAGCCGCTTAAGTTATTGGGAACCGGAGAGACGTCGTTTTTCGACGTCGGGAAGTGAACGTGCCTTATAGCTCCACCACCAATGAGGAGATATGGTACTGTACGTGCACCCGGGGCGGCTCACTCGAAGCACTGGTGTTTCGAGTACCGGATGAAGTTAAGTCACAGAGGTCTGTGACAACCCTGTACACTGGCTGATCTGGGGTCAGAACCTGAACTTATAAGGTTGCTGTGCGGGTACAGGTTATAGTGCCCTTCTCGTATACCCTAAGGATCGGTAAGGTCGATCACTATGATCCAAACTTATGTAGAAAGATTTATGTATTTTTTTTATAATATATTAAGCGACGAGATGAACAAGTCGTGCGCCTGATGGTAAGCTGTCCTGTCCATAACACTTGCAGTACAACTCAGAGCTTCAAATCGCAAAGGTCTGAGGGGCATTACCACTGTGCTCGTCTCTCTGAGACATAAGTTGACAAATTTCATGTGCCTGTAATTTCACCAGTAACCTTACCCTTCAAAATCGAACATAGTAATGTTTACATTACTGTTTGGCGGCAGTAATAGGTAAGATGGCAGTACTTCCTTGGATCAACTCTTTCACAAAGAACTCTACTGCTACTAAAAACCTACCTATTCCTATTAAGTATTCAAATTCAAATTCAAAATAATCTTTATTTCATAGCTAAGCATTATTACACTTGAAATTGTCACAATGGTTGAACTCTACCGCTCATTCGTAGGGCAGATTCCCCTGAGAAGAATGAGCAAGAAAGGGGTTACTCTTTGTAAATAACATTTGTACACATTCCACATTTACACTATATATATATTTTTATTTGAAACATCAGAGATCGAGACTACCTCCATGAGCTAAACGGGTTACTGCCACGAATTTTTGTCATCCAAGTACGCAGAAGTTGTATAATAACCTTTAGTATAAAGTTTTTGTTTCACTGTAGTTTCAAAACCTCGTGAAAGGCAAATTTTGTATATCAAAAACTTTTTTGACTTTGTTAAGACGACTATCAAGAAAAGCTAATTTATATTTATTCCTCGTATTAATGTTATGTCTGTCACTATTGTTCATAAAGAAATTACTATTCCTTTTAACATAAATTACATTTTCATAAATGTACTGTGAGGCTAGTGTAAGAATGTTAATTTCCTTAAACTTATCTCTCAAAGATACTTTGGGGCCCAGATTGTAAATTGCCCTAACTGCACGTTTCTGCAGAACAAAGATTCTATTGATATCGGCGGCATTACCCCAAAGCAAAGTGCCGTATGTCATTAGACTGTGAAAGTAGCTGAAGTAAACCAATCTAGCGGTTTTGACGTCTGAAAGTTTGCTTATTTTTTTAATCGCGTACACTGTGGAGCTAAGCCGTTTTGATAACTTACTTATATGGGGACCCCATTGCAATTTAGCATCTAACGTTATACCTAGAAATACAACTGTATCCACAAAATTCAATTTTTCGTTTATAACTACAATGTTTGTAACCGTCTCTCTAACATTGGGTAATGTAAATTTCACACAATTTGTTTTTTTCTCATTAAGGAGTAGGTTATTAACAGCAAACCAATCAACTACTTTAGATACAGCATTGTTCACATCGTCGTAGGAACATTGGTGCCTTTTAACTTTAAATAATAAGGAAGTATCATTAGCAAACAATACTATCTCATGTTTTATACCCTCCATGAGACTAAGTAAGTTATTAATATAAACTAACAACAAAAATGGGCCTAGATTTGAACCTTGAGGGACACCCATGCTATTGCAGACCCTGATGATCTCGTACCGTTAACATCGACCCTCTGTACCCTACCACGCAAATACGATTTAAGAAGGTCGAGATCACGTCCCGCCACACCATAATGGCGAAGTTTGCTGACCAGTATTTATCATGGTGTACACAATCAAAAGCCTTGGAAAGGTCACAGAATACACCATTAGAATCATGTGAGACTTCCCATGCATCAAATATATGATTAATCGAATGAAATGATAAATGAAATGAAATATATGAAAATCGACACCAGAATCGGTTGAGTATTTACTAAAAGCTTCAAGGACATCCTTTTTCCAGCCATTACACATATATGTCGCCTCAGTATAAATACTGGAATATTCCCTGACATTTTTAAGAAATCTTCGATAGATTCGACCTGTGTTGAAGATTGGTAGTAGAATGATTGAATTGAATGGATAATTACCATCCAATCTCCATGTCTTCCTTGTCTAAGATTCTTGAACTCATCATGAACAACAGACTTATTAAATTCTTAGAAAATAACAAACTACTCTCGGAACAACAGTACGGGTTTCGTGCTGGGAAATCTACTGGAGATGCTGTTCATGATCTTACAAATTATGTGGCCGAGAATCTGGACAGGGGTATGAAATGTTATCTATATTTCTAGATCTCGCTAAGGCATTCGATACGGTCTCTACACCTACCCTGTTATCTAAACTTCAGCGACTAGGTGTAAGAAATGTACAATTAAAACTTTTTGAGTCTTACCTGACAAATAGAACACAATGCACAAGAATAGATGATTATTGGAGTTCAGAGATAAGTATTACCCATGGAATCCCTCAAGGAAGTATTCTCGGTCCAACCATATTCTTAGTTTTTATAAATGACCTCTGTTGTATTAATATAGAAAATGGTAAAACAATATCTTTCGCCGACGACACAGCCCTTATTTTTTGTGCCAAAACTTGGGAAGAAACATTTAAATTTGCCCAAAGTGGATTGGGTACAGTTCTAAAATGGTTCATCGATGATTTCCTCACAATTAATGCCAAGAAAACTAAATATATTTCTTTTTCAATTTGCAACCCAAATGTTACGCATGGACATCTCCATTTAAAACCCCATCACTGTCCCAGTCCACACGTTAATGATTGTTCTTGTCCCTGCCTTGAAAGAATTCCATTTACGTACTAAATATCATCATAGGCATCACTCTCGATCAAAATTGAAACTTTATTTCTCATATCACGCAACTTGCAGCACGCAACAGGAAGTTAATCTGTATTTTCAAAACCCTTAGAAACATGGGAGACTTCGAGACTATTAAAATGGTGTATTATGCACTCTGACAGTACTTATTTATATAATGTGTTACTTCTTGGGGTGTTGCTGCACTTATTGAACGAGCTCAACGCTGTATCCTTAAGGTAAGCTACTTATAGGTCTATACTCCACCCCACAGTGGACCTATACAAATCATGTCAGGTTTTATCTATACGCCAATTATTTATATTACACACCGTATCAAGAAAGCATTCGTTAATAGCTTACGATGTAAACCTGACTAATGGTAAGAGACGACACGATATAGTGTGCCTGAAAAAGTCGTTTCATACTGCCTTTATAAATCGTTTTTTTTACCTTTCTGGGATCGTACCTATACAATAAAGAAAATTTAAATTTGAAAATTTATTCCCTAAATAATTACGAATACAAGAAAGTCACGACAAAATGGCTCCTAGGCGTAAACTGCAGTGAAACAGGACAATTTATTGAAGTTGTAGGTCGTCATCATCATCATCGTCATCATTATTATTATTATTATTATTATCATTAATATTATTATTCAAGCACGTACCTAACTTAGAAATTAGTCATGGGTACTGTATACTACAGGGATTCAAATCATTGACCTAGTAATTGCGAAGCAAATGTTATCCCGCCGCTATATTGTCGAAAGAGCCCAAAAACTATAAAAGCTTACCACAAAAACCCTTCTCACAGCATTATCTATCAAAATTATGCATACAAACTTGTCCCAGTACGTGATTATCATACGAACACACTTCTGATACTTAAAAGAACAATGCTTTGCCAAATGGGAACGGAATGCTTAATGAAATCAACTTGCTTTCAAGTTTCACATATATTTTACAAACTTACATTTACCCTCACAAAATCTCAAAATTGACCTTGTAATTTTTAGTGATCATATTTTGTCAACAGCAAAATATAAGTTGGCAGTGTGGTACGTAAAACAATAGGCCACTCAAGTTCGGAGCACAATGTTAATGCAAATACAAAGGGTGCGAGGTTTTGTTAGTTCTGTGGGTATGGGATGTGATTGGACTGAAGGATCTTATGTCAACATACGTTTGGGTGCTTTCATTTGCATGAAATGATGAGATAAAAGACCTCCACTAGATGGACCGATGACAAATGTGTGAAGCCGATATGGATGCGAAGGGGCACAGAATTGTACCTTGTGGTACTCTATTAAGTATATTTAAACATAGCCTTAAATTTTGTCACACACGCTATCTATACTGTACTTTGTCACTATTGCAAAATGCAAACGTGATGATACCTACATGCCGAAGATTTTGTAACTGTTGGAAAACGTGTAAAATTCCCAATTACTGGGCCAGTGTGGCAGACTATGCACAGAGTTTCAAAATCCTTTCAGCTATGATATTTCCGTCGAAGTGATATGTTTTAATGTTCCGAATTCGGAACGAAATCTACCGTCTGCCAATTGTATATGGTTTTAGAGAAAATTTACTTCAGAATTAGATTTTTACATTTAGGAATGACAAAGTTGATTATATCTAAAACATAATAATGATCAATGCTCACAGCCTGACTTACCCACTGACGGGTATAGATCTCCCGTAGTTTATGCCATCCACCACGATCCTGTGCCCAATGTACCACCAACAACTTTGACGATGTCGTCCATCTATCTCGTTACAGGACGTCTCACGTTTCTGTCACCATTTCTTGGCCACCATTCGATTATCGCTTTACTCCATCTGTCTTCACCACGTCTCGCAATATGTGCTGTCCAGCTCCATTTTAAGTTCGTTATCTAATCTCCTATATACTGGACCTTAGTGGCTCCTTGTGCAACTCTCATTCTGTAACAGCCTGCTGTGTGAGCGTCCACGTTTCGGCACCGTAAATCATAGTGTGGTAGGAACCACTGGTTGGTTGAATAAGCGGGTCTTTTATTTATTTATTTATTTATTTATTTATTCTAGTCTTGAAACAATATGTAATATCAAATGATAACATATAGATAAATTCCTTCGAGTCGGCCGGCTTCGAACCGGCGTCTTCTAGCATACCATGTCAGACGTTATACCAACTAAGCCACGGAATGAACCAGCGGACCTCACGAATTTTTCTATGTGCCAGTGTCGTATCTTTGTATTTGGTTTTTCAACGAATTCTTAGCTTTTTTTTTGGACTTCTTTTCTGAGTGTTCGATCTTTGTATTAATAATTATAACAAACTAGTTCAGTAATTTCACATTAAAATAATTGAATATCAATTCAATACAAATTTAAACTATTTATGTAGCTTAACCGCTTTTCCAAAATGCATCTATAACTTAACAAAAATAAAAAATATCGGTTTTACGGTTATAATATTATTCTAAGTTGTTTCGCGTAAGTAGCACCCAAAAATCATGTCGAAATATAATTAACCATGCGTACTTACAAAACAACAGCTGTTAATGTCATATGTGGTTCTAAAATGTTTTAAATTCACAACGCCTGCAATTTTCTGTAACGCAAAATTTTTAGAGGTGTTCGCTGTAAAATTCCATAAATAAAATTTAAGAATTGCATGCAAAATCTGTGGCATCATCTAATCTAACGTTATCTATCTATAATAATATATTTTACCAAACATAACATATTCAAGCAATTTTTCCTTATCTGAAACCTCGTCACATTGAACCTCAGCTGCGCCTGAGGTACGCGAATGAATTTAATTTATAATGGCGATGAATAATTTGCACCTATCTGTCGTGTAGCGGTTTAAGGGTGAAATCTCGGATTTAGGGCTCGGGGCGCTATTGGCATTTAAAATCATGTATGTAGAAGGGAGATTGAGAACATACTAATTTATAGAAAAACAGATCACTGAAATTCAGTTTGTATTTTGATTATTATAACTTTATAAAGCAGGACCAAGTAGGCGCAACTAACACAATGACGTGGTTCATTATTATAGCAACTTTTAAAGAGTTACAAGAGATAGTCTACGGCGAAACAGCTACGAGGATAGATACGACTACTAAGAAAGCTACGAAACCTATCCCACAAGTGGAAGCTCACCCGGAAATCAAAATAAAGGCCAATAACTATTTACTACTAAATATTTGTGGTAAATAAAATTATTTGATTTAATGATATTATTACAGAATGCTTTCTGATCTGGATGATTCGATTTGTCTTTCTACGAATCGATTAGCATTGAAATGGATACAAAAAATTGTTAAATCGTATGCACTTGAATCGATTCGTAATGTGCGTCCTTAGTAGTGAGAATCCACTGAATTGCAAGATGAGTATTGTGGGAGTGTGTATGTGCCTCTTTCTCGTCTAAAAAAGATTTTTTACATTTGATTTTTCAATGACTTTTTAGCCGTGGCGTCATCTATGAGAAATCTTAAGTATTTCGTCACCCTGTTCGATATCTTTACAGCTACAAGTCTAGGCTAGAGATGTCGCTATTCATTGTATTTATAAGATTTTTACGTCAAAATTTGTAATAGGTATGCAATTATGCCACATTCCGTATTCGCCGTTTCTGCCCACGATTTTGGGGAGAAATGAGTTAAAACCTTCTAAAAAGATGTAAAGGACACTACCACAGACGAAGAGACGTAAGTTGACAAGTTTCATGTGCCTGTAATTTCACCAGCACTCTTACTCTTCAAATTCGCAACTCAATAATGCTCACATTACTGATTGACAGCAGAAATAGTAGCACTTCCGCACCACAACTCTTTCACAAAGAGTTCTACAGCAGCTAGAAGTTTTTAGTTGTAAAATGATAAATAATTATTAATTTCTCACAATCCTAGAATTACTAATTAGAAATGTATTATGTGAAATAATTATACAACGCCACTTAGTTCAAGATACTACTAGAATTAAATTAAAACTTTCTCTTAAAATTTACATTCTTGTTTAGAACTGATAGCTTGATGATAGTTTGATGCTGTGTTCGATTTATTATTAATTCCAAATAGCTTTTCAATACGTAGTTTCTCATCTATGTACAAAGATTTTGAATTCTAGTATCTAATTGATTTTTGGAGAGGAATAAGTATAAATACGAGTTGGCGCCATTGTAACAACACATTATCGTATCAATTATTAATAGGGTGAAACTCTGCCCGAATAAATACCAAATTAACGACATTTTATTTTCATTTCGCTTGTCCGCCATCCTGTACTGCTTTCGTTACACATGTTTATAAAAACGAAAAAACACATTCATAAATAGTTGGAAACATTGCATGTCATTCAAGAACTGTGAACCGTCTTCGATGTGAACTTTCATTCCGATGTTTACTTTCGCCATAACGAGAGGTATTGCTATTAAAGTTTACGTAAGTTAGAAATTGAAGTCATAGTCATGCCGCCCTTTTGTTTTGAACCATCGAATTTTTAAATGACTAGCAATCGTTCTTTCAACCTGCTTCTATGGCTCGTACGCCTCTCTTTCCCTGAAGTAATCAATTATCACCTTTGGATCACGACACAGTTACTCCACGTGTCATCATTATCAGTTTCCAAGCGTCCATTGCTGAAAATAAGCCTCTCCTTGACCACGCCAAATCTTCTGGTCCTGTGCTGTCCACATCCAGCCGCTGTCGGCCACATTTCTCAGGTCGACCTACACTACGTTTTCCTTGACGTGGTCGCCACTCCAGAAAAAGTCTACTCTATCGGCCGTTCGTCCTCCTGCAGACATGTCTGGCCCATTCCCACATACTTAAACCTATTATTTTGCAAGCTATGTCGGTCACTTTAAAGTTCTGACGTATGACTTCATTAGGGATGTCCATTAGAGAAACCCTAAGCACAGTTTGCTTCATCGCGCGCTGAGCCAATTTAAATTCCATATATAACTACACCCTATTCTATATATGTATTTTGACTTCACGTTCTGGCAAGGTCTAATTTATCGCGTATAAAATTACTCCTTATAAATTATATAGCGCATCTTAGCGACAACTATACTCTCCGTCTAGACAATGTTTATTACAAATCTAATTATAGCTTCTAAAAGCCACAATACGACTAGATGTATATTTATACCTATATCTGCTTACACAATCTCCAGATTGCTGGGTTGTACACTTTGGATCGTTCTTATCGTAAGTGCAATAGAGTTTAAATTAAATCTCAAGTGTAAAACCCCGTGTCGTTAGCTGTAAAATCGATAAATTCTGCCTGACACTTTCGAAGTTTAAATACGTGCATATATGGTTTTACTGGAAGTGGTTGACGGGTAAGTTTTCGGTTTTCAATTTACGCCAAATATTTGCAATTCAGCATTGTTCTTGTCCATAAAAATGTAAATAGTGCCTAAACACCAGTCTAAGTCTTAACTAAGTTTAAAGACTAAGAATTGCCTATGTGCCACTAATTGCTTATGTGTCACTAAATTCTAAATCACTTTAATATTACACAACGTGATAAACTTAGCGCAATCGTCACTAGCTAGCACTATGAAAGTTTAATTTTTGTATGAAAAATAGTGATGAACATTAACACGAGAAATAAAAAAAACTGGCTGTTGTTGACAGTCGTCTTCACAAACCACAAATTCATTTAACGTGCAATGTATACGGTTCTATGATAAGATTCCGGTTGATAATCAAAATTTTCCATTTACGAAGTTTAATACAGTGAAGCAAAATCTGTACACTAAAGGTTTTTTATACGGCTTCAGCACACTTGGATGACCAAAAATTCAGTTTACTGACCCGTTTAGCTCTTGCAGACTATCTCAATTTATGAATTATTTGAAATAAATATTGTAACGATAATTGTATACAAATGCTTATTTACACAAAGCAACTCAGAGTTTCTTGGTTATTTTTCTGGGAGGACTCTGCCTTACGAATATATACAATTTTAGTAATAGGGTGAAAAGGCAATAATAACTTCGTTAAATTTCGTAATAATTCGCCAAATCCACGCTATAACCCAGCCTAGATGGTAGAATGCTGGTTTCCTATACCAGGAGTTTAATTTGTTAACGTGGAGCTTCCACCACTTAGAGCAATGCCACACGGCCACTGCCCCGGTGCGCTGCGTCGTCGCAACATTATAATTTTGACGCACCGAGCAATACATACACCGCAGCACCCCTCCCCACTTCGTCTCCTGGCCCCTTATATTCAGCGCACCATGTGGCATGTAGTTCTAATTTATATGTAGTACAAAGCAGCGTCACTCAGGTGTCGCAAAGCCAACGCAACGCATCATGTGACATCGCTCTTAGTCTTTTCGAATCATAAGTGTGGGTGGGTGCGTTCAGCGAGGCATTCGAAATTTCTGAGTACATTGCGCGCAAACATGTGTCTTGTGTAGGACATATCCAACACAAAACACAATGACACAATGTACGGGCAAATCTTGAACGTCCCGCAGAACGCACCACCGTTGCGAATTTGTAGCCTTTGACATTGATGACGTGTGAAGTTCCCACCATACTTTGAGCTGATATAGTGGCCGATAGTGTGTACAGTGTAAAGAATGATGACTTATCACTTTTATATAGGTGTAGGTCATAGGTTCACTTACATATTAACTCATCGAGTATTTAACCAGAAATAGAAACTAAATGTCATTTAATTTGTTTGAAAACTATTCTGCCAAATCATTACGGTGACAACTGCGCTACGATTGTTCAGCACGTATTCGAAACTTAAAATCGACTAGTTTAACTGGAGCTTTGCTATAATGGACGAAAATTAAAAAAGTACATATTTAATATTTAATTACCGATGAAATGTGATTCCGTTTGTTTTGTAATTAGATGTTTTGCTATTTTTACCACACCACCGAATGGAAAAGCCCCCCATTGTTGGAGATATTACCTTTATTACAATAAATACATAATATTTTTGGAATACACGACAAGACGTACACACAGGTCAATTGTTGGCGCTGTACTATTTCAGGTTTCTAATCTGTGATTTCAGCGCAAACGAGAGTTGATATTTAAAAGTGATATAATGCCCATTTGCCTGATGCATTCATCAACACGTCCGCTCAGCGCCGCGCGAGCGCCGACTGACTGGCGGGCCGCGAAGTATTTACCTGAGAGCGAGAGCGAGAGGCATATATATAGTCTCTCTCTCTCTCTCTCTCTCTCTCTCTCTCTCTCTCTCTCTCTCT
>NW_020653581.1:727723-950944 GCF_003589595.1 Hyposmocoma kahamanoa | reverse complement strand
CTCTCTCTCTCTCTCTCTCTCTCTCTCTCTCTCTCTCTCTCTCTCTCGCTCTCTCTCTCTCTCTCTCTCTCTCTCTCTGAAGGGGCTAATTTCGAAATAAATGTTAATTGCGAGCTAGACATCGAGCGTTTCACTTCTCCAACTAACAACCCTCCGAGCATCCGCTACAATTTGCTAGGGCTGAATAACCCTTATTTCGTCTCTGTTTCAGTTACATACTCGATGTGTCAACTATAGGCATCAAATATATCTCTGTAGAATTTCTGTGTCTATACTACAAGCATGCCAAAATGACGTCTATATATCTTTGTTCAAACTCTTCCGAAAGGGCTGTATATAATTAAAATTCAGTCGAGCTGTGGTTATGTTAGCGGCA
Organism: Hyposmocoma kahamanoa; assembly: GCF_003589595.1. Lineage (NCBI taxonomy): Eukaryota > Metazoa > Arthropoda > Insecta > Lepidoptera > Cosmopterigidae > Hyposmocoma > Hyposmocoma kahamanoa. The sequence goes on along the minus strand of NW_020653581.1, from coordinate 950,568 downwards.
TATAAATCAGAGACAATGTGGACGAGCTTCAAGCCTTACTTGGTTATTTGAATACAGGCAGAACTTGGAATAACAAAATAATAATAAAGTAGCCATAAAATTTAAGAAGTCCTACGTACTCTTATGTGAGATGGACTTTTAAAAAGGACACAGGTACTTCACAGAAGGCAAATTATCAAATATGTTTGAAGAAATAGAAAGAAACAAATATAAATATTTCACAAAACTAACAGAATTGTACAGGGTCTTATAGGTATCCTTAAAAATCCGTATATTCACAATCACAGCCTAACTTGCTCAATTTTTATGAAACAAGCGTGTGTGAAAAGAAAAATAAAATATTAGGCGTTGTAAGACAAAACCTACAAACGATAATTTGCCTTCATGCACAAATTAAGTCTCACAAACCGGTTTCGTGTTATTTACAGAAAAATCACACAATAACATTAATTAACGTGTTTAAAAGAATAAATTGTAATAAACAAAACAATTTTAGTATGTGAATTAATATTCAAGAATTGCTATCCTTCTCCGTTCTCCTTCACCTTCTGCACCTACTGTGGTGGTCTCAGCACCATCTGCGGCATCCCCTTTATCATCTTTGTCTGTAGTTTCTTCAACTTCCTTACTTTCTTTACTGTCTTTGGTACCGCTTTCGTCACCTCCATCATCTCCAGTTTCCCCTTCTTTCTCTTTACTTTCGTCCTCCTTTGATTTTTCCCCGTCTTCACCTCCCTCATCCTCTTTGCCATCCTCTTTCTCCTTCGCATCAGTTTCTTTCTTTTTCTTATCTTCATCTTTCTTTTTCGGTTTTTGTGTAGTTGGTTTTGCTTGGAATATTCCAGGACCGAAGTACTTTATATACATATCTTTAAATTGCGTGTATACATCGGTAGCATTAATTAGGTTATTACCTGGGTACTTTTGTTTGTGGGAGCAGTAGCAGACGTGATCCTTGCCACAAAACGCAGGTTTGCCCAAAGCCATACATTTTCTGATACACTGTCGCGCTATTTCTAGGTCTGGGCAAAAATGCGCGATATGATGACGTAATATTGGTTGCTCGAAAGATTCTGTTGGCCATTCGTATATGTTAGCTGATTTGTATTTTTCAAGTGACTTCTTTTTAGAGACTGTAATTACAATGTTTAACACTTTATTTATGAACCAGTTTAATTCTATTTAATTGGAACTATGTAATTAATATTTATTTTCGTTTGTGACAAAACAACTGAAAGCGATTAAAAATGTAAATTTTTATCAGACTTTCTTTATTTATGGGAAGTTAAGTAAGTGGAAGTCCTATCTCACAATGATTTTGTTTTATGCAATGATTACAAAAAAAAATTTGTGTTTAACCTTAATAATAATGCCTTCAATGAACCAGGAAGCCTGAGAAGATATTACTATTCTCAGAAACACAAATAAATAAAAAGCAACCACTTTCATCCAATATTAGTAACATAGTCATGATCTACTGAGAAATAGTCCTTCTCGATACTAGGATAAACTGTAATTATTAAGTGGATATTAATCCACCAGAGGAACTTTGGGATCCATGAAAGGAGCCTCCCCGCAGGACGTACTGTGGGAGCGTAACCGTAGTTATAGCGTAGAGAGAGTTACTATTTAATAACAAAGGAGGAATATATTCATAATTAACGTTTTACTGAGCGTTTAGCTAGAAAATTCATCCAGAACAACCGCAATGTTCCTTTGACTACAGTCCTCTTTTTTATCTAGTTCTAAATATAAACCGACCAAATTTTTAGATAGTTCTAAAAATAATAATACAATCTATCCAGACTGCCGTACCATTCATTTCCTGTCCGCCTGGCTCAACCAGGGCAACAATCGGTGAGTACTTTACATCGATTGGCAAATCTTTTCACCACTATTGCAAGCAATAAAGTGTCATGCCTTCGATAAAATACGATGAAAAACTATAAAAAAATTTACATATACAATTTCTTACCGTGCATCTCAAGACTGGACGTAGAACTTCTATACGCCTTGACACAAACGCATTTGTTGTTGATACATTCGTAACCAAGATTTCCACATTTTAAAAGACAGTACTGTTTGTTGCGGTTTTCGCATTCTTTAACAACTCGTCCTGCTCGAACCACCATGTTACCATAATAGTAATCCGAATCTATGTTGGAGCTGCTACCTAAAAATCATTTAAAATAAATGTTTTGAGATTTGAATCCACAAGACAACCACTATTGTATTATTGAAGTGAAAAAATACACAAAAAATGCCAGAATTTTTTTATAGCCGACCAAAAAATTTATTACAAAATAATATGTCAACTTATATCTCAGGGTGCCGGCACAGTGGCAGTGCCTCTTTGCGATTTAAAGCTCTGAGCGGCAACGACAGGTGTGTCTCTTAACACCAGGCGCACGACTTGTTCGTCCCGTCACTTTGTTTTAAAGAAAAATTCATTTTTAAATTGTAAATAGTAACCAAAATCTATTTATAAACTCATGTAGTTAATTATATGTTGGACATATTAGTTTCAAAGACATTTTAAAGTAATGAAATGCTTAAAAAAATTTAATTTCAAAAATTACTTAAACAGAGAGGTGTCTGTGACAAGTTGTAAGTCAATAATCTCGTTATATCCACTGTGAATCCTAGGCAATTAAGAAAATATTACTTATTCAACGACAGTTACAGTAGAAGCAAAACACTTACCAATGCATGATTTAGTCAAAGTCACAATAAGTATGACGTGACATATTAAGCAATCCATAGTCATAGACATCATGTTTGTTGACCAAACATACCCAAATGCTGCGATATTTAATGTCGATATCGACTAAATGTGAAATGAGGTAACTAATGGAAAGTGTTGATTGATTTTTCTCACTTCCAAACACGAAATTGCTAAATTAGTCCCATTTATGCGATTCTGTTCGGTATTTTTATCTTTAATAACTACTTTGGTGTTAGCAATTAGCTACGTAATTTAATATAGACATAATATCATGCTAATATGGCATGACATCACGTGTCTTATCATCAACGTCATGAAATACATCAAGACCGCATTGCAAGTCTGTATGCTTGTAACTTGTAGAGAATTTAGAATACATTCGCGATTTAAATCCGGAAAAATAGTTTCATTCCTATGTGTAACAATCGCGAAAACCTAAGAACTCGATATTCAAATATATTACCAAGACGAATCAAAACGTTTCCAAGTTCTTCAATTACAAAGTGTTAATGATATATTTCCCCATTCAAGTTGATCCCTAAAAAACAGTGTTCAAAGACAACAAAGTACCTATTCGAAATAAACTTTACCAATTAAACGGGAGACGAAATCACAAACAATCAATTCAAATCTGGCGCAGTTGAACACAGACGTCAAACAATGCCAAGCTAAGTCCAATTACCAGCAAGTCCAAACGAATCCCTAGTGGGTAAAACTTCATTTCCCTGCTTATAGAAAGTGAAGCACTTCTTCTGGTCTTTACTGTGGTATGAGACGTAAGCGGCAAAGTTCTCTCACGTTTTTTCTCTTATTGCGTGTACACGCAACGGTTGTACATCCTTCACTTCGTTGGAAAACAAAAAGTATGGCGCTCTCTAGTCTATTTTATTTGCTGAATTTGTAGACATTGAAGCTATACATATATTTATTGCTCCACTGGTATCTTTAATCGTTACAATAGCAACGTGAAGAAAGAACGAATGAAGAAGCTGATATTGAAAAATTGTTTTATCATTCATGATACGCCCAATAAATAATATTGTACGTACTGATGAGATCGTGAGCTACCTGCAAGTACAAAAATGGTATTGGATTAAAGACCAAGGAGTTATTACATTGGATCTAAATTTACTCATTCAACAATATTAAATAAATTTAATGAAATTGCTAATTAAATTTTTTGCATTGAACTACAACAACTTTAAGGCCTCCTGTTGCCTTTTTCTTTTGTATGTTTTTGTCGTGTAGTGTATCTCCTTAACCAAATACTAACTGGCCATTTCAATAGCGAGCACGTGAATTTCTGTGTGACAAATAACGCGCTTTTCTTTGTTCTCATTGGAGTGATTGTATGCTTTGGTGCCAGACTCGACCAAAAGTCCCAGAATCCGCTTTATAAAAGTCTCGTTAGTATGTTTGTAAGATTGCAATAAGGATTAATTAAACTTTAAAGATAGATGGAACTGTATTCGTAAATTTTAAATAAACGCTTTTAGGGTACTTGGTTTTTTCTTGCACCAGCTCCCAAACGAACGACGTTCTTAATGAACTCCCGCTGTAAACTGTTCCAGAAGTTCCCAACTAGTTGAGAGTTGGGCATTAACATTCTTCGAATATTTTTTACTTAAGGCTACGTCGGCTCGGGAAGACGTCGAAGTTTTCGCCCTGAAACTTCTTAATAGTAAGCACGAATTTATGGCACTTTTCGCGTTTTAGTGCTAAACTACTTTTATGGCATAAAGGTGTAAAATAGTTTTCATACCTCGTAAATAAGATTTAAATTACTCCACTTTTTCGCCCTTACAATTAAATTTTATAGAGATAAGGTTACATTTAAACTCTGAGGTCAAACTTTTAGTTTTCAGATTTCTTGTCATACCCTAAATGCCATGTTTTCTGTGGACTAGTACCAGAATTTTCCACCATTTTTTTCATCCGCCACTTTCGAGTAAGAATATGTAAGTGGCTAATATTATAAACATGACATCCAATACCTATATGATATGCCACAATTAAAATTGATAAGGTACGGTTTCCGAAACTTGACATAGTAGAGGATATTTTGCGTTTGGTACACATGATATTATCGCTTTATGAGTAATTGGACTATTCATAATTCAGTAAAAAGGTACATTAATCAAATAGCTCTTTTTAAGTGCTTTATGATAAGATTCTACTAAAGTCATCAAAATATAACATCACAGAGCAAATGAATTCAATCGACGCCATCTGCTACCCCAAGGGATCAATATTTTTAAGCAACTCTCACACCTGTTGCTAATCTCAGCAGGAACTGAAATATTACACGCCTTGTTGCCTTTAATGAATGGTTTTTGGGTCAGAACACTTTCAAAGACTTCGGTGTAATGAGCTTGTTTACCTCGCCCAGAAAACAGAAAATGCAAAATATGTAGAGCAGAAAACATTAATTCCAACGCCACAACATAAAAATGTACACAAGGAAAGTATAAATAGAAGCAAAAGTAAAACAAAACAACGAAGGAAATGTTTTTGAATAACAAACAATCAATAAAATATTGTAATGTGATCAAATTTCAAAAGGATCGTCCTTTTTTATGATAACTATGATAAGTGATGAGACGAACAAGTCGTGCACCTGGTGGTAAGCGACAAGCGACACGCATGTCCATAGCAGTTGCGTGCCACTCAGAGCTTTAAATCGCAACGATCTGAGGGGCACTGCCACTGCGAGCGTCACACTGAGACATTATATGCCTATATGCCTTTAATTTCACCAGCACCCTTACCCTTCAAGATCAGAACGCTCTCATTACTACTTCGCGGCAGAAATACGTAAAGCGGCAGTACTTCCGTGGACGAAATCTTTTACAAGGAGCTCTACTGCTGCTGGATATAACTAAACTAATGCCAAAGCAGAGAATAAGCTGTTTTTTTCTGGATAGGGTCCCCTAAATACCAGCATGTTCTCTACACAGTTTTGGATTGCCATTTTCAACGGTTACCAACGGAAATAAGTATAAAAATATTGACAAATAGGAATAAAATTCTTTTTACACATCGAAATTGCGTTATATTTTTTCAAACAAACCAACGTTTCGGTTTTACAGGTCACCATGTCCCATGATCACCCGTGAGGTGAAAAATAGTTTCATTTCCTAGGTGTAACAATCGCGAAAACCTAAGAACTCGATATGTTGACAAATAGTTACGTAATATTAGGCGCTGCAGGGGTACAAAAATAAAATAAATGTACCTTTCTACCACTCAACTGCCTCCGTGACCGATCGAACCATGCTGGCCTGGCATCCGCGACACAGGGTTTCCCTGGTGCGGAGCTATGAGTGTGTGCGTTATTTATTTATTTATTTACTTCAACGGTTTTAGGAAAATATTTTTTGCTATACAAAAAATGTATTATAATTGCTCTAAGCAATTGCTAAATCTTCGCGTTAATAGCGTAATCTAAGCGTTTTTCAAATTTCATGTTGTTTTGAGTCGATTATCCTGGAAGTATTAGTAATGATTCTGTTATTGTGGGATCTGTAAATATAATAGAATCTGGGACAAGTAGTTCTACTTTGCGGTATGAATAGCCTAAGCGATGATACCAACCCAGCCGGATTCAACACAAAGAGCTCTCTAATAATGCTGACAACTTATCTATTATATGACAATAAGCGGATCCAGCGTCTAAATTTTCGCGTAGCCTTACACTAACATTGCAAAATAGGAATAATGGCAATGAAAAGTTTTTATTGGTATTTACAGTCCAGATTGCACTAAGAAGAATAATGTCACGCAGAATGTAGATTCTTCTGCAAAGACGGAGACGTAATATAGCATCTGCAGGCAGCCCGTGGCCACGGGCGATGCAAACTGGCCAAAACATCGGGAAAACCTAATAAAATGTTGCATCGCGTTAACCTTTGTTTATAATCCTCAGCCTCCTTCTGCACCGATGTATTATTGCGGAAGGAGGCGGCGGAACGGGGGCTTTGTCACACACTGAATAAGAGTTCATAGGTTGGTTGGCGTGCCAAATATTCCCGGCATGCCACTAATGATGAAGTGGGGACGGTAAAGTCACCCAAAGGTAGGTCCGCAGTCGCGGACAACCACAGGCGGGGCCGTGGATCGTATACCACGTGGCCACAGCCCCATCGCGGAGGTTTTTAGTGAGTAGAAATCTCACATAACCACCGCGCCTCAGAAAGAGAAGACAGATTTCTCCTGGAAATAGAAATGGTTTGTTGTTGCTTTATCGTTAAACAATTGATATTTGATACGGGGATTTGAAATATCAGTTGCACAACGGTAAAGCAACACCACATAGATTTACTTGCATGATTACACCATGCACTGTTGTTTATAATAAGGTACCACTTACCATCACTACGGACTTTCATCATATAGTGTAACGCACACACTCAACGCACACACTCACCGTAACCTCGCACTAGGGAAAACCTTGTGTCGCGGGTGCCATGGACACACACATAGACAATAATAAATTACACCCAAACTCACGAGAGAAATAAATGTAGGCCATACAAATATTTCTCCCGGCCCGGGAATCGAACCTGGGACCTCTGCGTGGCAGAATGCCGAACGGCATGGTAACCGTTCGGCCACAGAGGCAGTGTACTATAGTTAAGGCATTTTATTGTTGTTCCTCGTAAATGAGACTTGTTGTTGTTCATACCTTGCATCTTTTCAAGGCCAGAGTGTAGAGGCACTATTTATGTGCACGCTCCGTCGTTGACATCATCGTCAATTTCCATCAGGTGAGCTGGACATCAAATGCGCACTTATTTTCTCATAAAAAAATAACCAAGATTTTTTTAGGATAATCAACGACAACCAACTATTGCTTATTGTGATTAATTCAAACTTACTCGGTCCATAATGAGAAGAAAGTTTTGTTGAGAAAAATTATCTAATGTTTTCAGGAAAACCATCAACTGCCTAAAGTTACTATAACTAAAATATTTACAAAGGCAATTTGAATAGGTACACCTCAACAACCTTTTGGTAATTTGGTGTCTTTGTTATCTTGATTAAGCCCTTGAACTAATATCAATTATTATCGATCGTGGCAGCCGTTAAGTCTTAATAATAATTTTAGTAGCAGTAGAGCTTCTTTACGTAGTTCTGCCACCAAGCAATAATGTGAGCATTGCTGCGTTTCGGTTTTGAAAGTTAAGGGTGCTGGTGAAATTACAGGCACATGGAACTTGGCAACTTATGTCATAGTGTGACAAGCGCAGTGGCAATGTCCCTCAGATGCGATTTAAAACCATGAGTAACACTGCAACTGTTATAGACAGGCGTGTAGCTTATCATACTTGTTCATCTCGTCACTTGATGTTATAAAAAGAAAATATAAACATCATCATCTTCGACCCAAAATAAATAAAGAATAAAGAGTCAAGTTTAAAAAAAAACCTTACAGTAAATAAAAAAAATTTTTGTTTTTCTTTAGTTTGTCTATGTTCAAAGATTGTTTATTCCATGTTTATTCATCTCAACTGCCTCCGCGGCTGAACGGTTACCGTGGTGGACTGCCACGCAGATGTCACAGTTTCGATTCCCGGCCCGAGAGAAAGAGAATTCACACTTTCTCCGTCTTTTTTAGTGAGGTTTTTTTAAGAAAACTAAAGCCAAAACTAAAACTGCCTGTGTGTAGTTACCCCGGCTATTTACAAAGGCACATTGAATAGGCAACCTCTGGGTAATTTGGTATCTTTGTTACCTTAATAAGGCTTTGAAACTAACTGACTGCCTCCGAGGCCGAACGGTGAACGGTCAGGCTGGACTGCCACGCAGAGGTCTCGGGTTCGATTCCCGGGCCAAGAGAAATATTAGTATGACCTACATTTATTTCTCTCGTGAGTTTGGGTGTAATTTGTAGTTATCTTTGTGTGTCCATGGCACCCGCGACACACAAGGTTTCCCTAGCGCGGGGCGATGAGTGTGTGCGTTTAAAAAATACTGATTTTTTTTTTAATAAATGACATTACGAACAATTCGTGCGCCTGGTGGTAAGCGACCTGTCGGCAGCAGTTGTAGTGTCACTCAGAACTTGAAATCGCAAAAATCTGAGAGGCACTGTCATTGCGCTCGTCACACTGAGACATAAGTTGATCACTCTAATATGCCTGTAATTTCACACTTATCCTTCAAAAACGAAACGCAGTAATGCTAACATCACACTGTCGCCGCTTGGCGACAGAAATAGTTCAGATGTCAATACTTCCCTGGACAAACTCTTTCACAAGAAGCTATACTGCTTTTTTGTGTCTTGTTTATATGTATTTGATTTAGGTGTCGTAAAAAGATTTTCCTCACTTAATAGGTAAATATAGATTGGAGATTTAACACTTATTTGTAAATATTTGAGTTTACACGTTTTAGTTGTTTGTTCACCTTGAGAACCTTTTTTGGCATATTTTTTAATGACCATAAACGTGTTAGTTCTCGTTTGTTGCACGACAGCCAATGTGTAATACAAACAGTATCATACCGTTGCAAATCTAAAAGTGAAACTCCAGTTTTACAACAAATCCTTTACGAAACGCAAAGTAAACTCAAAACTTTCGGAAAGCAATTAGAACAAAACTAATTTTGAGTCTTCGCTTCTTGTTGTGCCAACAAAGAGTTTTAACGTTGGCTTTTAAAACTTCATACCAGTGATAATGTAAAGTACACCTACTAAATAAAGCATACACCTTAGACTTCGCCATTGCCGAGGAATATTGTCTCTCCTATTTCGAAATTAAAAATGTATCTTTTAAGCCCTAGGAGAAGCGAGAGTCTAAAATGGCTAACTAATAACTCACACAGTCATAGCCCCACACAAGGGAGACCGTGTAACACGGGTGTCATGGACATACACAAATTACACTCAATCTCACGTGAGAAATAAATATAAGCCATACAAACATGTCTTACGCCCGGGAATCCAACCCGGAATCTCTGCGTGGCAGCCCAGCATGGTAACCGTTCGGCCATAGAGGTAGTTACAATTATGGAAGAGGTATGTAGATGACATTGTGCTTTATAATGGAAGGAAGAAAACAATACATAGGTACACATTTATAATAATTTAGAACATCTCAGTTATATACCTGTCACCAGTTATAATCTTAAAGTGACTCAAGTCTTAAAATCTGTATAACAATCACATAGTTCAAAATTAAATTCGGTAAGGAGGTCGTTTAGCAATATATTCTTTCACTCCGGGCAGGTTTCTAATCTCCTGAACGAGAGCCTGTACAGTAGGGTAATTCTTCTCGATTTCGGTATTAAAAACGAGGTTTGCCGCTTCCACAATGCCAACTAAGACGAAATCGGCCCAAGAGAGCTGGAAATGTCATACAAAAAATATTAATAATCCTGAATAATAATCAATAATGTAACAAGAAACAATAATTATCATTTAATGAAATTTAACTTTATTGCATCGAGGACTAGCTGTAGCGCTATATGTAATATTAAATATTAAAAGATGTTTATTATTATTATATTATTATTATTGTTATTATATTATTATTATTATTATTAATATGTAAAGGGCGAGCTGAAGGCTCATAACCCGTAACATAAACTACAAACTAAACTTAACAGTAGCGGGCCTGGGCCCAAGTGGGCAAGGACCTCGGCTCAGGGCGCTACTGAAGACTTCCGCCAGAAGGGCGTGCTATAGGAGACAATCTACCACTATACGTGCTGAAGTGAAGGTTTCTGCGACCTCGCCGGCGAGGACGGTTGGTGCGTGAGGGACGGGACTGACTAGCAATCTGGTTGGCCTTCAAAGTGGCAAGAGTGATAGGGTCGTCAGGGTTGTTGAGGACTTCCCTTGGCCGACGGGTCCTACGTACGCGGTGGGGGTGTTCCCTGAGGGGGTCGTAATTGCATGCAGCCACCACGAGGAGGTTGGGGTGGTGAGGACCAGAGTCGAAGTATTTCCTCGATGCCTGTTTCATGAATTGGGTTATTGTGGGGAGCCGTAAATCTATGTGGAGGTTAGTGTTGCGCAGGTACCACGGGGCACCCGTCGCGTTGCGCATGAATCTATTTTGAAGAGCCTGCAGCCTGCTGGTGTATAAGCGTGGTATTTGCGTGAGCGAATGCGAAGCTGGCGTACGTCATGATTGGGTATGTAATGTAATATGGAAAGTAAATTGCTTAGAAACACATATCTGCTCCACGTGGGTTACTTTAACTAATATATTTTTCATCACACTTGCTCGTAAACAGTGTCATGACATGCAGGCAAAGTCGATCGTAACGTCCTTAATTATGCATACTGGCTTTTCATTATATTATTGCCCTGCGGAAAAAAAACTAAACATTTGCAATTTGACTATTTTAATAAATTTATTTTATGAATTCAAATTATTTACTTTATAGCTAATACAATGTGACTGCATGCATCTGTATCTTTTATAACATTTTAGTTCGACTTGTATTACCTATACAAGAATACCTGGAAATTTATTTAAAAAAAAAAACAGAATCCCGCCATTCGCAAAATCCGTAAATGTTGTGTTGTGAAGCGATATTTATTCATACAAAAAAAATATATCGTTATTATGTTATGAAAAACATTGTATGTAAGACGCACGGTAAAAATACTTTCGTTAATAATATCTTATTTACCGCCCTGTACTTATAATACATGTAGTACCTTGGTATTCGAGCGATTTATATTATTAGTAATAACCGTATTATCTTACTAATTGTTCATTGTGTTTCGAGAGCATCATAATGCGATAATAATACTCTAACCAAATTAGTTATAGCTATTAAATGCCATCGTCTACTTCACAAGTCATTATTTTCATGTGTGACATATATTATTACTTGCGTTAATTGCGTATTTCCACATAGGTATATTATTACGAATAAAAAATTATAAAGAAAATAAAATTAATGAAACAGATTCCTTTTACCTTCCCACCAAAGTGTCCGTTGTTGTTACTTAATTCCTTTTCGAATCTGGACAGGTAGAATTCGACTGATTCACTCAGGAACGTCTTTTTTAAAGCTTCTTTTTTTTCAGGATCTTGTTCTCTGGCTATAGGTTTGGTATCTGAAATTATTGTGGTACAATTAAAAAGAAAATAGACAATATACACACATTAATTGACTATAACACGTGATGACATATTATATTTTACGACTAAAACACAACACTTAAAAACACATGGAAATCACATGCCTCATTATTAATTAAGTAACAAATAAATAAAGGGTACCTATAACAGAGTGTAATAACTTTTTTATAATATAAAAATAGATCTCAAACGTTTGTAGAATTACGTCTATTTGCCAGGTTTTATTGAGATCGGTTAACGGAACGTGGGTGAAATCAGGAAAACAAGATTCATCCCCAAGTTAGCCACCCTTAGGGGTAAAACAGTTTTTTCGAACTTGTATGGGACCACTACTCCTTTGTAATGAAAAAAAAACATCGAAATCAGTTCACAAATGTAAGTGAGTGAATAATCGCGTAACACACAAAAAATACAGTCCAATTGAGATCGGTGAAAAAGTAGAGGCATTTTGATGTATTTTACTTTATAAGTACTGTCGGCTACATGAACGGGTTAAATGTAAAGAGAGAAGAAGATAAAATAACACTTACTATTCCAGAAGTCATACACATTTAAAACAGCAGCATCCAATACAGCTTGATCCCATGGGTCAGAAGGCAAAAGGTCGGTCTTGCTTGCCACGTAACGGGCGATTGCTAGTGACTGATTCAGAATACGACTTCCTTCTTCATAGAAAGGTAATTGACCGTATGGTAGTCCTGGAATTGGGAAGGTCATAAAGTTCAGATGAAACGTTTTTGTTCTTCATACTTATTCAAGTAGGTACGTTAGTTCTAAGAAAGACAAAGTAATATTTCGGAACTTTCAAGAGTACCTTTTTGGTCAAAACAATAAATAAGTCCATAATAATTTAGTAATTCGATTATAGAAATGTAGTCCTACAATTAAGATCGTTATATAGTTTCAGGTGAAATATTAGAATAAGGTTGTATTTCGGAATTTTCCGCAGTAGATACTTTGTTTTATGTATGTGACAGGTACCAAATTTAATTAGGGCATGTATTTAAATGATAATTTTCAATTTACAAAGGCAGCAGGCTAAAAAATCTAAACGGTCATCTTTTTAGTGATTAATCCCTTTTCTCTAAGACATGAAATTAAAACAATGTGTGTTTTAATTTCCTCGAAGCGAATGTTTGATTTGTATTTAAAATTAAATTAACTAAATTAACTTTGATAGTTTCATGTTGATCCTCAAAACTAAGACAAATGAGCATTAAAAAACCTGAAATCATATTCGGAAATGCAATCCAATTCGCTGCTGGTACCCTTGATCTGATTGTTTATATAAGTGTGATCAGAAATCTGCTGTGAGGCCGGGAGTGGCTATAAGGGGAGGTTGACGACCACTCAGAGTGTGTTTACCCCGATTCAGTTGAGTAGAATGTGAAGTCCGTTAGGGTGTTTACTCATATTAATCAGTTTAAAGTTGCATGTGCACCTTTTTGTGTAGGTTTTCGGTATTATTCTTTAAATCATGGCTTTGGTATCCAGAATAAGCCCTTTAAGTCGTGGTGCCAATTTTCAACATCATGATTACGAATTGACAACTCAAAACAGGAAAAAGAATGCCATCTGCATGTTACTTTTAACTGTTATAGCATCGTGGATGTGGAGAAGGTTATGGGTTATTGGTGAAAAATAAAGATTGTTAAGACAATTAATAGTTTAATTGTTAAAACTTTAAATACTTACGCCGAATTATTATAGAAGAGCTTAGACAGAGACAGAGGTGTATACGTCAATATTGATTGACGTCTTTTTGACAACTATTTTTGAGACAGGTGGAGTTACGTTTATGAATAAAACAAGAACAAAGACAACAGAAAATTGTCTATGAACAATAACAGCTTATTATTTTGCATTTATCTACAGTTCAGTAATTAGTCAAACTAAATCGATATCTCCAACCATCGAGTTTATAACCAGAAATAGAGATGAAATAAGGGCCATCCATCCCTGGCAATTCATCAGGTAAATGGGCGTTATATCACTTCTCGTTTGCGCTGTAATCACAAATTAAGAAACTGAAATAGTACAGCGCCAACAACTTACTTGTGTGTACGTTTCCATATATTCCAAAAATATTTTGTATTTATTGTAATGAAGATAATATATCTCTAACAATGGAAGGCTCTTCCATTCGGTGGTGTGGAAAAAACAGATTGAGAGAGAGACGGGACACATTTCATCGGTATTTAATATTCTCCATTTTAGCAAAGCTTAAGTTAAACTGGTCGAATTGAAGTGAAACAATTGGCGAAACCAATCAATTGTTTCGAATTCGGGCTGGCCAATCGGAGCGCAGTTGTCATCGTTAAGATTTGGCAGAAAAGTTTTCAAACAAATTAAATGACATTTCGTCTCCATTTCTGGTTATAAAGTCGATGCCTCCAACGGACACTAACTAAAAACAGTGATGACCAAAAAATTAAGTTGCCGAACTTAATTTTTTGGTCATCACTGTTTTTATTTTGTTTTTTGTTTATTTTTTCCGAAAATTCGTTTTTTTGTTTTTTTACGAATTTTGTTTTTTGTTTCTTTAATTTTTAAACAAAATTCGGAGAGGATAATGTTAGTAATTAAAATAAGACTGTTTACATTAAAAACAGAAAATAACTTAACAATTAAGTTGGCGTAGTGTCCATTGGAGGTATCGGAATAGAATGGAAAGAAACACGCTTATGAAAATAATTACGTAAACGAAGGGGAAAAAATCAATATTGTTGTGTGCGTATTTCAATTGTTCAAACTCGTACTTATGTGCTTGTTCCTGTTAGTCAACAATAAGACTACAATGCCCGGAGCAATTGTTTTTATCCATTACGCAAAATTTGTAATCTTAAAGCCGAGTACTCATTAGCGAACTGTAACTGTAACGTGATAGATTATTAACGTGGTTCTAGTATGTACACGTGAATCAGCCTTCACTTGCTAGAATAAGTACCTTAATTGTCGGGTCACTGCGAACAGCGCGAGTTCCGCTCGCGGCAAACTCGCGAACCACGTACACACAATAATTTTTAGTACCATAACATGCAACGATTACGGTCACAGATCGCTAGTGAGTACCCGGCTTAAAATGTCTCCTAAAATGTAATCATAAATTAAATGACACTCACTGTCCTTTACTTCCTTGATGGGCCAATCCTTCACTTCATATCGGATGTCCTCAAACTTCTTTCCGGAATAATGCAAAATATACCTGATAGGTTCAGCAAGTATATTAATGTTGAAATAATGTAGTTTAGAAGACATACTGCTGTCTGTAAGTTACAATTCACAATGCCGATTATACATATCCATCACTCAGTGTCCTTGGGCAGCAATATACGAATTGTTTTTATGTAATATCTCCTATGTGTATGATACAAGGTTAAAAATTGCGTAAATGATGAGCATCGACGACCAATCACAATGAATTGTGAATTATACAGTCTGATAAGAAAATGATTACCTAATTTTTACTTCAACGAGTGGCGAATGCTGGCACCGCAGTCACACTGAGTACATTTAGTTGCCAGGTAACTGTGAAAGTATATACACGTGAGCTGTTATTCCCATTTACGCAAGTATTATTTCACGTTCTGTACACGTCAATATGTTTTTCATTTATGAATATCACCATGCATTTATTGGAGTGTCTCTATTTTGACAAATATTAAGTAGTTAGAATTTACTGTCAGTCTTTTTATATGAAGCCAAATAAATTCAACAGGAACATTTTAGTACCAGAGTTGACCAGAGTAGTGCAGTTAATCAGGTTTACTAACATGGTGCTGCACCTACCTTAGGATAGTACCTATACATCGAGTATATAACCTGAAATAGAGACGAAATAGGGGCCAACCAGTAATCACTTTTAAATATCAACTCTCGCTTGCGCTGAAATCACAAATTGGAAAACTGAAATGGCACAACGCCAACAACTGCCCTGTGTGTACGTCTCCGTATATTTCAAAAATATTCTATGGGGGCTATTTCATTTAGTAGTGTGGGAAAAACAGCAAAACATCTAATTGCAAAATAAACGGAATCACATTTCATTGGTAATTAAATATTAAATTTTCGTCCATTACAGCAAAGCTCAAGTTAAACTGGTGAATTTGGAGTGAAACAATTGACGACACCCGTGAATTGTTTCGAATTCGGGCTGGCCAGTAGAAACACAGTTGTCATCGTACAATGATGTGGCAGAATCATTTTCAAACAAATTAAATGACATTTCGTCTCTATTTCTCGTTAAATACTCGATGTACCCACATAACAATGGTAAAGTGACGTTATGTTTATACTGCTCAGAATTTCTCATTAACCCCAAAATCATTAAGACGATTAGAGATCAATACAGCATTTTTTCTCTCACAATTAATAAAGAGAAAGCACAAAACGCTTAAGCTAGATATTGCAATTGAAAATGTCAGTCCTTTTCACTGATCCTATTATATTGATTAGACACTTTAATATTGAATTTACAGGCTTACGCTTCTGACATGGAAAATAGTCAAATGAAATATTTCTGTATTGTCAATTGCTTAAACTCCCAAGACAATCTAACAACAAATACCTTTCTCGCTGCTTCAAAAGGTTTTTATCTAGAAGAGGCTTACCGGACAAAGTCTTCGCTGACAGCGGTAGAAATTTGAAAAGCGTTGAGAATCAGTTAGCTGTATTGTACAAGCTTCAGACTTGGAGTAAACATCGGAAACAAGTAATGTATTTTTGTCGCAAAGAAATATTCTTAATTTTTATTTCACCCTCAGTTACTTACCTGTTTTTGCTGACCTCGTCAAGGCTGCAGTAGCATAAGAAAAAAGTTTTATTTGAAACGAGCATTGCAGAAACTGTTTTTGTCGTATGAATAATTAAATAATATTTTAGTATGAACAAAAACAGCTTAATTCAAGACCATGAGTGGCTAAGAGTTTACAAGATGAGTGACAAATAATAAATTATAAACGTTTTGGTTCATACCTTTCTTATATTCATATTTCTTGTTTACATTAATTTCAGGGGTTTCCTAGTGCGGGACTGTAGTGTATTGACATAATATACCATAGACAATAGACAATAGACAATATATGTCACACTGCAGCTCGCCGTTCCCGCCATGACGACACGAGACAGTGGCGTGAGCGAGCATGTATCGCACGTGTACGTGAAGCAACAAACGTTGTTTCATTGAGCTAACCCCCAACAAACGCCACAGAGACTATGAGTGTGTACGTTATTAATTACGCGGGCCGCATTATAAGTTTCCGGAATGAATAAGAAAAAAAATACTATAAATGGTCAGAAATTAATTTATTGTTTCTCAAAATATTCTCCGTTAGCGTTAATGCATTTTTTCATACGAATGAACTAATTTTGAAAACATTTATGCCACTCCTTCGTGGCCTCCTCTGAGACATATTTTTCATACTCTTCGACAACCTCCGGCAGTTTCCGGAATGAATAAGAAAAAAATACTATAAATGGTCAGAAATGAATTTATTGTTTCTCAAAATATTCTCCGTTAGCGTTAACGCACTTTTTTATACGAATAAACCAATTTTGAAAACGTTTATGCCACTCCTCCGTAGCAATCTCTGAAACATATTTTTCATGCTCTTCGACAGCCTCTTCAGGCGATGAAAATCGTTGACCGCGTAACTAATTCTTAATTTTTGGAAATAAATAAAAGTCACAACCAGATAAACAATTTCTAAAATGACGCCACAATGTAAAAACAAGTGACAGTCAGATGAAATAAACTGTATTCTACAGCCAAAGAGTTCCATTTTCAAATGTTGTAATTACTTTTTAAATATTGTTTATGTAAGTAGCCAGTTCCGGAAACTTATAGTGCGCCCTATGTATATTCTATGAAAAATACAACCATAAAAGTTTGTGGAATTACATCTATTTGCCAAGTTTTATTGAAATCGGTTACTGGAAAGAGGGTGAAATCATACATACCGGATTCATCCCTTAATTTACTACCCTTAGAGGTGGAATATTTTCTTCGTTTTTAAATGGGACCACTATTGAGGTACATAGGTACTCCCTTTCCAACAAAATGGAATCATTGAAATGGGTTTACAAATGCCGGAGTGTTCTAACATACATACAAAAAATACAGTCAAATTGAGAACCATCTCCTTTTTTGAAGTAGGTTAAAAAGTTTTTTTTTTCGAATAACAAGAATTTGAGCAGACTGATTGCAAAAAAACGTGAAACCCAGTAGAACAGTTAATCTATTGTAGTACAGTCTGTGCTTTGAATAAGCATTTGTAAATGTACGTTATTATGAAACCTGCACTTGGCAACATCTATCTTAAATTTAAATTAAATATTTAAGTTGTGGTATGAAAGATGATGTAGTGACAAGGATAGAGAGAAGGATGCTTCGGTGGTTTGGTCATGTAGAAAGAATGTATGTAGGTAGATTGACGGCACAAATTTATAGAGCGAATGTGGATAGAAGTGTGGGGAGAGGTAGACCTCGGCGAACACATCTCAATAAGATTTAGGATGTCCTTAAAAAAGGCCGGGTTAAAAGTAACAAGAAAAAACGGGCATGTATGAAGAGGTTGATGGGAGTGGAGGAGGCGAAGGAGGTTTGTCAGGAGCGTAGCAAGCAGAGGCCCATAGTCTCTGCCAACCCCGGTAGGGCATGTGTATGTATGTAATATTTTCTGTTTTGGCAGCATTAGGAATGCTGTCATTCTCTTTTGATTGACCAAGCTCTCCACATCATAGTCATTGGAGCTTCATGAATACTCTCATCATCCTCAATGTATAAATAGACCTCGCAATAGTCACCATTGGCGTATATCATTTCTGTATTTTAACGCATACGAAACGTAAAATAACACATGCGTAAGAAGTAATACTCAAAATCTCGCTGACTTTAAACCATCTTATTGTGTTTACTTCAATACTTGTAGTTACGATTTATTCATTGAGACCTACGGTCCTTCTTCGTTTACATATAGGATGAATAACACTTTCATTCATCCTATGTGTAAATAAAAAAGTGCCGTTGTTGTTTATACCAAAAAGTGACTTGAATTTAGACTTATTTGGTTGGTTTATTGGGGTCCTGAGTAGCTCAATATCACTGCGACCATCAATTGCCCTATTCTAAGAAATTCACACTTACTTGATCTTTAAAGAGAAGTTTTGTTAAGAAAACCTGCCTGTGTACAGTTCCCCGGCTATTTGCAAAATAAGCAAAACTTGCACTTTGAATAAGCAAAATCTGGGTAATTTGGTATCTTTATTACCCTAATAAGGCTTTTAAACTAGGATTGTCTCTCAAGCAGAGCCCGTGGGATCGAATCTGGGCTCGCACCTTTGAGTTTCTCGGATTTTAATTGTTTCTGTAACCGAACGGTTACCATGCTGGTCTTTCCCACGCAGATATCCCAGGATCGAATACCGGGCTGGGAGAAATTGTCAAAAAGAAACTCTTGAGTTTGAGTGTAATTTGCAGCTGTCTATATGTGTTCGTGGCACCCACGATACTTGGTTTCTCTAGTGCGGGGAATTGTGCGTTATCTTATATTACTTATTATTATTATGTCTATACGAAACTTTATTTTAAATTTACCATGAGCTTTTCATTCAAGGAAAACACTGTGATGACGAAAAATGTGTGAAATCCCTTTTGGCCAGCGTGGGGGATTATGGCCTAAACGCTCGCCTATGAGGAGACCCGTGCCCAGCCATGGACCGTAAATAACTTAAATAAATGGGTGATGATAACGAAAAAGAAAAGTCTATCAAGCTTTAAGACATATTTAATAAACAAATCTGAATTCAAAGAACTACTCCACAATTAGAGTGAATAAGGTTTCCTATTAGCTATGTACTCCTTCACTCCAGGAAGATTTCTGATCTTCTCAATAAGAGCCTGTACTGCTGGGTATTTCTTTTCGATTTCAATGCCAAAGTAGAGGTTCATGGTTTCCACAATGCCAACAAGAACAAAGTCGGCCCAGTAGAGCTACGCAAAAAAATCTGTTAAATAGCTGCAAAGGTAGCAAGAGATAGATAGATAAACACTTTATTCACTAATATGACACAAATACAGATTGAATACAATTTTTGTCATAGCAGTAAAATGGCTCTGACTCAGCATATGCCTAAGTTCTCTAAGGCGCTGGTTTTCAGTCAGAAACAACGAAGAGGGACCTATCAATAACATTATTAACTATTGTTAATAAAACTCATCTAGAATAAACTTTGCATTATATTACTACATAACAGTGACCCAATGTCGTAAGAGCAAATGGATAGAATAATCGAAGCGACCGTAGTGTCATAAGTGCTTTAATTATGAATCAAAGAAATACGTAATTATTTTAATTTTATAACGTGCTTTTAAATTTACCCAAATAAGATGCTCTTTTAACAATAGATTCCTACAGTCCAGAAAACTTTCTGGCCTTCGGGATAAATGCTTGCATAGTAGGTTTTTTCGATCCGAACTTTAAGTTCCACAATTCCACAATGTCAACAAAAGTCGGCCCACCCGAGTCTTACATAAAAACCGTGACTCAACTACGTGGTGACAATGCAAGCAGTGACAAATTTCAACGCAAGCTCGAGTAGTCAACTCGTACTCTTTTGAAATTTTGAATAGGTAATCATTTAGTAGTTACAATCACACACTTAGCGAATGCTATGATAGTAGCCCTTACCTTTCCCCCAAAGTGTCCATTATTGTTCTTCAGGTGCTTTTCGAATCTAGAGAAATAGAATTCAACATTGTCGTCTACGTATTCCTTCTTTAAAGCTTCTTTTTTACCTGGGTCTTGTTCCATGAACCACATTTTTATTTCTGAAAATGAAAAATTCTTTGATTAGATACTGTTGAAAATGTTTTTAAATATGAATACATTCCACAATCTACTATTTCAAATTATAAACATTAATTTTACTTTCGAATTTGCTTTGTCATCAACTTCAATAACGGCCTTTATTAACCTTAATCACTCGATTATACATCAACTGATTTCAATTATGATAAATATTTTATTCCAGTTTATCGAAATAAAAAGAACTTATCACACAAAATTTTAATCTTTAATTTTACGATCAAGCGGCCTTGATTTTATTATATAATGTCAATAAAACTGTCGAAATCTAAAATACATTAAACTAACCATACAAAATGGAGATTAAAATTTGGTTTTCTACGACTTTTTAGCCGTGGCGTTATCTACGAGAAATCTATGAAAGTGTTTCGTCACCCAGTTGGGTAACTTTACAGCTACCAGCCAGCTGGCTAGAGATATCGCTATTAACAGTAATTGAATATCAATTCAATACAAATTTAAAAATGGAGATTGTTAAGTGTTTATTATTTCTCCTTTAGATAATTTAAGTTTTTATTTTATTAGTACATGCATGACGGCATCCACATGTGTTTGGTCTGTAACGGCATCAGATAGAAAAAAATTGAAAGATGAAAATAAAAGAATATCTATAACTATAAGGTAAAAGGAATCAATTCAAGTTACCTACTGTTAGAGAAGTCATAAATGTCCAATACAATTGCATCCAACACAGCCTGGTCCCAAGGATCGGAAGGTATGAGACCAGTCTTACTAGCCAAGTAGCGGGCGATTGCCATCGATTGGTTCAAGCTGCGATCGCCTTCTTCATAAAGAGGCATCTGGCCGTAGGGAAGTTCTGGAATTGCAAACATGTTTAATAAGAATCATTCTTTTTAGAAAGTAAATTAATTGCAATATTTATTTTATTGAATAGCGTGATTGTTTTACTACTGCACTAGTTTGTTGTTATTATTGATAGAAAGACCGAAGAACACAATGTAAATTTCTTTCGATCTGACTATACTCGAACCAGCATCTGTTGCTTCACCGTGGCCACCGCTCCTACTAACTGAGTTAAAGACTGAGTCAACACCTCTTACGAATCTCTCTATGTGTTTGTTTTTAAACGGCTTTTTGCCGTCAGCGCCACCTATGAGAAACTTGAAATAAATTAATGATCTAAGTAATGGTATCACATAATTTTGGTAACCATCGTTTATCATTGTATCATCTTATTGTAAATGCTAGTCAAAAGTCTGCCAGTTTCGGTGGATTTACTGTAATAGTTTTCCAAAAAAATGCAATCAAAAGATAGCAGTTATTTAGGCTTTCAATTCACAATATTAGTTTTCTCAACAAATGCCTTTGGATCGTCCTTGACGAAGCGATTATTATGTTATTGCCTACTATGTTAATTCTTGGCTTCATGGATTCATGCACATTTTATAGTAAACAGACTCCGTGCTGAGCCATTGCAGACGCAAGCTACTATTTTGACCGCCATTTGTAATAGCATTATATCGAAACCTTTTTCTTGCAACTAGCCTAACAGGTGAATGTAAATATGGGGTGCACGAAAGGAACCTCCACAAACAACGTACACAACAATCAAATCAACGTACATGAGAATCGGCGAGTACCTTACGCCGATTGGCAAATTCTTTCCACCACGATGAACGCAAATGCCCAGCTACCACACCTTTATGCACATTAATGGCGAATCTGAGCTCTGTTTACTAGGCAACAACATTTAAATTCCTCTGAATAATACAACCGCGCGATCGCCGCGCGGCCTCCGCTTAGACCAAATTCAAGCCAGTCTCGCTCATGTGCCCGGGACGATCATTTATGTTAAAACGTAAAATATAAATGAATAGAGCTTATTTGACCATGACAATTAGACGCACGCGGTCGCTTCGCGGCGGCAACGCGGGGTGAGCGCCATGAAATTCGTGTGGAATAAATGCGCCTATAAAGTGTATGCCATCGATACGACAAGAAGATATAAATCCAAAGTTTCATTTTCTTACAATTTTGCTGTGTTGCCATATTGCAATTTTATACACGTTTCAATTTTATTCAATTCAATTTAAAATAAATTACTTCGATAATGGTTATCTAATGTATAATTGTAAAACCGCAGAATTGTAAAACCATAATTTTCTGCGCTGTGTGTATCTTTGCATAAAATGTTTTTGTTTTTTATAGCCAAAAAATCCTATTTTTAATACGAAAAATCTGTTACGTACTGTCTTTGACTTCCATGATGGGCCAATCCTTCCTTTCATAACGGATATCTTCAAACTTCTGTCCAGAATAGTGCAAAATATATCTAATGGCTTCGCCAAATCCATTAAAATTAAAATAATATAGTTTTTGAGCCATTTTACACTCTTGCAGTTTACTATTCTAAATGACGACTAAGCGAATAATAATTTAGTTTTATCTACCATTTGCTCGAATATTGCTTTGCATATACTATGCCTATGATAATAAAGGTCAGAATTGCCCAAATGAGTCATAGTTACGTTTTTACGTTGGTTATCTTATCTTAAAATATACAGGCTGCAACAATAATTTTCTCATACTTTTTTTTTCTATATTACCAAGTGACGGGACGAACAAGTCGTGCGCCTGGTGTAAAGGGCATGCCTGTCCATAACAGTTGCAGTGTCACTCAGAGCTTTATATCGCAAAGATCTGAGGGGCACTGCCACTGCGCCTGTCACACTGGGATACTGGGATAAGTTGACAAGTCCAATGTGCTTGTAATTTCACCAGTATCTTTACTCTTCAAAACTGGAAAGCAGTAATGCTCACACGATCGCGACACGATCCTCTCCACGTGTCCGAACCAGCTGATGATATCATTATAGAATATTTAATAATAAGGGTATTTATAAGTATTAAATATTCAATTTATAGTTTTATGTCAAATTGTAGACGCACGTGTGCGTAAATACCTTCAGCTTTTCAAGGAAACCTGTACCAATGTTGAAATAGTGGCACATACTTGGATTTTATTTTCGAACAGCCTATATCTGTTCATCGTGTTAAACAGGTTTTATGGCACTACACGCTCTGCGGCAGCTGCGAACCGGTAGATTGAAGATTTTTTGTAATTCGTAAATTATGTTGTATACCTTATAACTTTAGATGTCCTTATTACACAATACTTTGTTATGGTTGATAGACTATTGCTAAGAGGACTTGCAAAACTCAGACAAATCTCTTTATTGTTTGCTGTAGGAACTGAATAAACAGAAATTATAGCTAATTTTTTAATATCCTTTAGTTCTTTTCACTGTTGGAAATAAATATTTCCCAGTAAGATTTTTAGACCTTTTTATTAATGGCGCCAATACATTATTAAATAATATATCTAACAAGATAAACGAAAAGGTAATAATGATAAAATAATATTAGAGAGAAGTAAAAATGAGATAGGTAATTACCATGGACCAATTTCTCCAAAATTGATGATGTGACTGACAGCCTGGAAGTAGTTTATATTATATACATTTTAGTGGCAGTAGAGCTCCTTGTGAAAGAGTTCGTCTGGGGTAGTACTGCCACCTTACCTATTTCTGCCGCCAAGCAGTCAACAGTATGTCAGCATTGCTGTGTTCCGGTTTTGAAGGGTAAGGATGCTGGTGAAATTATTGGCACATGGGACTTGTCAACTTGTGTCTCAGGGCGACAGGCGCAGTGGTAGTGCCCCTCAGATCCTTGCAATTTAAGGCTCTGAGTGGCACTGTAACTGTTATGGATAGACGTGTAGCTTACCATTAGGCGCACGACATGTTCGTCACGTCACTCGGTCTTATAAAAAAAAATGGCCGTCGATATCAATTAATTCGTCTTTAATATGAAATATAAGAAGTCAGTATTTTTTCCCTCTTTATTCAAATTTTGATCAAGAACCAAAATTATTGTCTGAACCTTTACAAATATGCATGTCAACAGATGGCACCGTGTGTCACTAACTAATTTATAAATTAACGCTTCCTAATATGGGTAGATGGCGCTAATCCTAAATAAAATAAAAGAATAGCCCGCATTATCAATAAAAATCTCTGCAATAAGCGCCATCTAGTTGATCTCTTCGTTATCACTACAAATTAGAGTAGCTTTGATAAATTGCAACTTGGCAATGTAAAACAAATTAGTCACAAAAATAGCTTGATGTTACTCGTCGAGACTTTTGGTGTACCAGAATCCGCTGTCTTGTATTCCTATTAGCAGCCTTCTTGAGTTTTGGTCCATAGTAAAAATAATATAATCAATAAAAAAACGCGTAAATTAAGGTTACCTATCAGTAGTAATAACGTTTGCTCGAATTTTCATAACCTTGAAAGTAATTTTGAGAGGAAAATGTTTTTTATATTAAACCTAATTTTTTTTAACATCAGGAAATCCTCATGGATACCCTGCGCCCGGGGGAGGCGAAGGGTTATGTCGGACTCCTACCGACTAAAACCTGACGGTGTTGCATCTACTCACCATGTGCCGAAGTTACAAGGACGCTTGTGTATTCTTCCGCGATTCCGACGGTGATTGGTCCGACAGCGCCGAAACCCATCCCGGGGAGAGTTCTTGACTCCCCGTCAGCAATCTTGAGAGGCAGACGTGAAACACGTACGCCGCCATCTCGAGTCCACCAGTAACGAGTGACGAAGTAACGACTCCTCTAAGTCTGCCGCTCATGGACCCATGTCACGGGGACTTTCGCCACCCGTTGCCCATCTATGTCGACAACTGGAGAGCCATAGCTCTCCTTCTGCGACTCACTCTCCGACGACGAATCTGGCCAGGGGCTGTACCTTCCCTTTCCATTTCATGAATCATTGCGCGAACTATGGTCGGGAGAAAAACCTAACTTAACCTAACCTAACCGAACCTAATCGTGTCTTTGCGATAAACATCCAACATATCCTGAAGGAACAACGGTTTCGTTATAATTCGGTTTTCGGTGTGATGAAAATTCAAACAAACGTTATTTCAGAAAAAATAATCGTGACAGGTTACCGTAAATTAAATACCATGCACTAGTCATGATCCGGAA
Organism: Hyposmocoma kahamanoa; assembly: GCF_003589595.1. Classification (NCBI taxonomy): domain Eukaryota; kingdom Metazoa; phylum Arthropoda; class Insecta; order Lepidoptera; family Cosmopterigidae; genus Hyposmocoma; species Hyposmocoma kahamanoa. The sequence continues at coordinate 924,852 of NW_020653581.1, read as the reverse complement.
AAAAGGATAATTCTTTTTCCTCTACTATTTACAGTAAGTCGTAAGTCCGTTCAAACTCAGGACGCTGTTCTCGAGTTATAGGTCAACAAACAATAAATAAATAAATAACGCACACTCTCATAGCCCTGCACTAGGGAAACCTTGTGCCATGGGGGCCATGGACACACATTTAAAACAGCACAAATTACACCTAAACTCACAAGAGAAATAAATGTAAACCATACCAATTTTTCTCCCGACCCGGGAATCGGACCCGGGACCTCTGCGTGGCAAACCAGCATGCTAACTGTTCGGCCACAGAGGCAGTAATTGTAGCTTTTTTATAAAAAGAAAACCGACCTCAAAAATTCGTGGAATTATATCTATTTGCCAAGTTTTTTTGAAGTCGGTTAACGGAAAGTGCGCAAAACAGGATTCATTCCCGACGTTGCCACCCGTAAGTGGAATATTTTCTTCAAATTTAAATGAGACCAATACTGAGGTACTTCTGCCACTACTTATGCCACTACTTACACCACTACTTATTTCCAATGAAAAAAGAATCATCGAAATTGGTTCACAAACGGGTATCCCGTAACATACAAAGTGGGGTTTGTTTCATACGACGACGCAAAATGATTTATCTGCCGACTCACGGGCGTAATGACAACTGACTTGGGAAGGGGTCACTTTGGTATAAACGCTTAAAAGCAACTGAATAAAATACGTTCGTCTGGCGCTCCAATCGAACTTCGGTCGACCGCAAACTGCGCAACTCAAAAGCGCAACTCACAACTCAGAAAATTAGGCTCGTCTGGCCTCACCTTTACGGTCAGTTTGATTGAGTGTAAAGGTATCGATACCCATTATTTTTTATTTCTCCTTATCCCATCGATGGCATACATTATAATACTAGCAATCATGGTGATGACATTAGCCAGTCAACGTATGTTTAGCGTCCTATGTTTTTAAGTATCTTATTTTGCTCATAACCGGCAACAAGTTTTCCATGGCTAATGTTGCCTCTTGTTTTAAACTAAGTGGAGTACAATCATTACTTTATTTTCGTTATCGCTCGTCTCACTCTAACCATCAATCTGACAAAATATCCCTCATTTTATCATTTTCACGACGAAAATACGAAAAGACGAAAAAACAGAAAAGATTGCCAAAGCACTTTGGTTTATTTTACCGCATTTTTCTTTTTTTTTAAGTTAGCGATATAGGTAGGTATTTTTAATTCTCGCAATCACTAATACTAGGCAGGTGGCTGTATGAGTTATCCTTTGCCTGTTTACATAGTTCATTGTTAGTAGATAGATTTAAAAGTTTAGAAAAGTGGACAGTAATGTATTTTTATACTTACTTTGCAGGCCTTGGCCAGGAAGAAGTCTCACTATACCTATATGACTAACTTCCCGTGTTCGTTTTTTTAAAGTAATGTAAACATTTCCGAACATGTTTGAGAAAATTGGTATTTATTTCTGACGTAACGTACCTGTGATTTGCATAAGTTACTTTTAGTAAAGACGATGTCACATTGAAACTACTGTACCACAAAATGTATTTAATAATAACAACAATCATATAGATCAAATTTAGACGTGGTAAGGAGGCCTTTTAGCAATGTATTCTTTCACTCCCGGCAAATTTCTGATCTTCTTAACGAGCGTCTGCACGGAGGGATAATCCTTCTCGATTTCAATATTAAACAATAGATTAATCACGTCCACAATGGCAACTAAGATGAAGTCCGCCCAGGAGAGCTGGAAATAACAAGTCAAGAACGTTATTAACCCTGAATAGTGTCGAAGGTACAGTTATCGATGAAGAACACTGTGCATATTTCTTTTATTTACGAAATGCCCTGTTATTTTTTCCTACTACAAACGAAGAAAATTAAATGACGGGGCACTGCTTTATCATGTCAAACCAAAACACTGCAAGGTACATACTGTGTTTTGTAATTTTATTGCAAAAACAATCATTCATATGTTGTCAATAGAAATAGCTTATTTTGCAATGTAAAATAATAATAGCTGGATAGGTTTTTTAATATCTAATGTACGAAGTAAGTTACTTAAATTTACCTTATTTATTATTGTTGATAGTTATTAACCCCAAAAAGTATAAAAAACTGAAAAAATTAATAGTACTATATTAAATAGGATTAATAATAATATTTAAAATCTAACCTAACCATCATGCTAAATTTAATTTTTTTTTTTCACACACAGGTAGTCCTGCACTAGGGGAACCAAAAAAATAATATTTAGAAAAATTTTGTTTAGTCACTTTCATTGAAAATTATTCAAATTCTTTTGAGACTTTGCAAATGAAAATATGTTTTAATTTTATTTTACTGCAAATAACCAAATTAAAAATCTGCATCGAGTTTAAAATATTACTTATTGTATTTTCTTTGTAGTTACATAATTGTCCTTGTCAAGTGTTATATCGATTTCGTTACGGTCGCTTTGTTGATTAATATTAGCAACGTAACGTTATGAATAGCTACATTCATTTGGTTATATAATAACAATTGTGTGTGAAATTGCTAAATAAATGATACTGCCTCCGTGGCCGAACGGTTACCATGCTGGTCTACCTTGGAATTTGTGCTTGTCTATGTGTGTGTCCATGGCACCCGCGATATATGGTTTCCCTAGTGCGGGGCTAGGAATGTGTACGTTATTATTATTTATAAAGGCGTAGGATATGCAAAAACTCAAAAAAATTACAGAATATTTTAGATGTCTATTGTTTTCAATCGATTATATCGACTACATCACTAGTTATTTCGGGTGTCCCATTTGTTTTTACTTAGAATCATTTCATAGAAAAATAATAATGAAGACAACAAAACCATTGAATTGGCTTCCTCTTACCTTTCGACAAAAGTATCCGTTGTTGTTCTTTAGTTCCTTTTCGAACCTGGAAAGGTAGAATTCAGCTGATTCTCCCAGGAATTTCTTCTTTATAGCTTCCTTTTTTTCCGGATCTTGTACTCTGAACCAAGGCCGGGCAACTGAAATTCATACCAACGTTATTGTAGTAACCTCTTGTAAAGTAACTTTGATTTTTTTAACAGCTCTATTAACCATTGAGCATATCAAACAGATAATGAATATCAATGTAAAATTCAATACTTTTATAACACACATAGACAATCACAAATTAGACCTAAACTCACGAAAGAAGTAAATGTAGGCCATACATTTCTCCCAACCTGGGAATTGAACTCGGGACCTCTGCGTGGCAGTCCAGTCTAGTAACGGAGGTAATTAAAATAAAATAAATAAAATTTGAAGTTAATAACGTAAGATATAATAACTTAACAACATATAATAACAGAACAAATAACATAAACGCTGCCTCCGTGACCGAACGGTTACCATTACCTATGCAAGGTCCTTGGTTCGATTCCTGGGCCGGGAGAAATATGTGTATAGCCTACATTTATTTCTCTCGTGAGTTTGGGTGTAATTTGTGGTTGTCTATGTGTGTATCCGTGGCACCCGTGACACAGAGTTTCGGGCTAGTGCGGGGCTATGTTGAGTGTGTGCGTTATTATTATTAAATCTATTCATAGTCTCTTAATAAGATCCAAGCGAATAAAATTTATTAATTCCATAAAAATTAAATTTACACTTCCCGTGTGATCTTTCAATGGAAGAAAGCTGAAATAGCACTTACTAAGGAAGAAGTCATATACATTCATGACAGCCGCGTCCAAGATAGCTTGATCCCATGGGTCAGAAGGCACAAGATCGCACTTGCTGGCCAAGTAACGGGCGATTGCTAGTGACTGGTTCAGTGAACGATTTCCTTCTTCATAGAAAGGTAGTTGACCGTATGGTAATCCTAGAATTGGGAACTTCATAAAGTTTCATATGAAATTGTCCTTTAATACGTGTTCAAGAACGTTTGTTCCACGAAAGAAATAACAAGGTGAATTTTCGGGACTTTCAAAGGTACTTTCTTGTGCCCGGTGCAATTAAAAGTCCATACCACAGACCACATAAACATTCTTTTCTTTCTTCCGTGGTCCATACATATTTTGTAACTGAATTAGTTCATAAAAAGTTATACAGGGAAAAAAACAAACAGAAAAAACAAAAAAATATTTATTATTGAGTTTTACACTCAATAATAAATATTTTTTTGTTTTTTCTGTAAACGAAGACCAAAAATTGTATGAGCATAAAAATCATTGCATAAAAAATACCTACGTATTCACTAATGTTCAAGCTTTATTCGACACAAAAATTTATGTGAAAAGTTGAAATGCTTATTGTCCGAAATAAGCCCCCTATTTTCGGCGCCAATTTCAACTTCAAATTCGAACCATTTATTCTGCGATGGGTGTAGCCAATAATGCTATAGAGAATTCTATTAAGATTTCCTAATATGAATTACAAAACAACCGAAATAAGTAAACAATACGGTTATTATCTATGTAGTTATTAAGACGTCGGTTCGAATCCGGCCGAATCGAAGGAATTTTTTCTGAGTGTTCGATCTTTGAATTAATAATTGTAACAAACTAGTGGAGTAATTTAACAAAAAATAATTTAATATCAATTCAATTAAAAATTAAAATCCAGTGAATAGCGACATCTCTCGCCAGGGCCGGTAGCTGTATCTAACTGGGTGATAAAACTTTCATAGATTTCTCATAGATGGCGCTACGACTAAAAAGTCATTGAAAAACCAAATACAAAGACACGCCAACAAGCACATAGAAAAATTCGTGAGGTCCGCTGGCTCGTTCCGTGGTTTAGTTGGTATAGCGTCTGACACGCTTGATTTTTCTGAACGTTCGATCTTTGTCAATAATTATAACAAACTAGTGGAGCAATTTCACAAAAAATAGTTGAATATCAATTCAATAAAAATTTAAAATACGATTATTTACAATTCGACACAACAGAAAAGTATATCATCTGCATAGTGCTATTAGATACTTAAACATTGTCGTCGTCGGTGTGTTTTTTAATACGATTTAATTTCACAGCACCCTATTTTGACTGATGCAGTAATGAGTTAAAACAGAATAAAAAAAAAAGCTTATAGGAGTGACTACGTTACGTTAATGATGGCCATAAGGGACTAATAATATTCTTTTTTTAAACTTATTTGTTTCTGTTATATTAAGTGCAACCGTTGATTACTGTATCTATAGTTATTGTTTTTGTTCATTACGTAAAACACATGAAATTTTATAATGTAATCAATGAAAAAAAAGGAATGAGTGATTTACTTACTCTCCTTAACTTCCTTGATAGGCCAATTCTTCATTTCATAACGAATGTCTTCAAACTTTTGTTCGGAATAGTGCAAAATGTACCTAATGGACTCGGCGAGCCCATGAGTATTGAAATAATGTAGTTTCTGAGCCATATTACACGCTGCGAGTTCACAAATCACAATGCCAGTTGTAAGAGTCGTTCTCTTTTTTATTATTTTACTATCGCACACACCTAAAGTGGTGTGTGTAACATTTCCTACTTGTATGAATATAAAGTTTGAAATTGCGTAAATGAGACTAATCAAATTATCTTCAGGGCGGTAAGGTATAACATGTTGTCCCGCAAAATTGCGCAATGAACTTTTCTGAACTGGCCTCTGGGTTTTCGGAATATTATCCATACAAGGAAATTTCCTACTTTGAGAGAGAGTAATTATTGTGGCTGTCTTTCACCATTATTATTAGTAATAAGATAATAATAGATACGTTATTATTTGGTGCTGTTTTGATATTTGTTTCTAGTGTAACGTATACGTTATTTTTTTAGTATACGTTAATATAAAGTGAAACGTGAAACTCAAGATAAAGTGACACTTCTATAGCACAAATTAAAATGTATTCATGAATGTCAACAATCAATAAGATCAAAATTAGAACTATTAAAAAAGCCTTTTAGCAAAGTAAATTCTTTCAATCCGGGCAGTATTAAGGATTTAACAAACAAAATGTTTGTGTAAATTACAATCGTCAAAGAAACCTTCAGTATGCTATCATTTTATTTAAATAATTCAAGTTCTTGTAGCACGGTGGCTCCGCCTTTCTTTTCGATACTCTTACTACCTTATAATAAACTTAACTTAAACATAAAATATGCATTAAACTAAGGTGTGGTCATTTACATACTAAATGATACGTACACTTTGAAGTAATTTTTATTTAAGAAAAGTCATGTTTTGCATCTCAAACAAATTTGGACCAGGTACTATTTAAATTCGGCTTTTCAGATCTGAAGACCAGACGAATTATACAAAAAAAATTAAATTATTACGACAAATGTGAACATTTTTAACCGACTGCAAAAAAAGGAGGATGTTCTCAATTCGACTGCATGTTTTTTTGTAACAAATGCCGAAGTTATACGCGTAACATACGACGCGATAACTTTGTGAACCGATTGATGATTTTTTTTAAAAAGAAGGTTACTCAGTAATGTTTCCATTTAAATTTCAAAAAAATATTCCACCTCTAAGGGTGTTAAACTAGGGGATGAATCAGATTTCGCACACTTTCCTGCTTCTTTTTTTAATAAAACTGAACCGTGAATAATGATTGTTATACGAGCATTTGTTTGCCGGAAGTTATTGACAAACTCCGTAAAAATAACCGTAAACGCCGTAACATCTTGCACCACGATAATGCCAGTTCTCACACGACCAGACCAGAAAAATGAATTTTTGAAGGTGAACAACGTTGGCTTTATGAGCCATCCCGCGTACAGTCCCGACCTGGCTTCTTGTGACTTTTATTTATTTCCAAAAATTAAGAACCAGTTACGCGGTCGACGATTTTCATCGCCTGAAGAGGCTGTCGAAGAATATGAAAAATATGTTTCAGAGATTGGCACGGAGGAGTGGCATAAATGTTTTCAAAATTGATTCATTTGTATGAAAAAGTGCATTAACGCTAACGGAGAATATTTTGAGAAACAATAAATTCATTTCTGACCATTTATATTAATTTTTTCTTATTCATTCCGGAAACATATAGTACGCCCCACGTATATTGAAAGGTGGTAATGACAAATGATATAATACAACAAGCAAATGGAGGCCAGGTAGCTGTTACAGCAAGGTGCAATGAGATGTGAAGACGCTATCGTTGTAATTGCGGATCGTAGATGAATAAGACTAGCTCAGGACCATGGTGACCAGAAGTGGATGAAGACGGACTGTGGATGATGGTAATGAAGGTTACAACACAATTATTATTATGTAACAAAATTAATATAACGATACATTCTTCTACGTTACTAATATTAATTAACAAAGCAATCGTAGCCTAACTAATATAAAACTTAACAAGGACAAACCATGTTACTACAAAGAAAACACGATAAGTAATATTTAAAATTCTTGTAGATTTTTCGTATGGTTTTTTCTTATGATAATATTTTGAATTTTTAATCAATTTATTGGATGCCACGTATCAACGACTTCCAATTGTATATTTTAGTTGTTTGTTAGAGTTAAATACACAAGTAAAATTAATCCATATGATTATTTGCAGAGGCTTCAAATACTTGGATAATTAGAAATAAATCTAAATGGTTTTTATATTTTTTTATGACATTTTCCGAATTATCGAGCTGCAATTTCTTATTTAATAAAACACACTCATAGTCTCCCACTAGGGAAACCCTATGTCGTGGATGACATGAACATCACATAGATAACCACAAATTACACCCAAACTCCCGGGAGAAATAAGTGTACGCCATAGTACAATATTTCTCCTGATCCGGGGATCGAACCCGGTACCTCTGCTTGGCAGACAAGCATGGTAACCGTCCGGCCAATGAGGCAGTTAATTTTTGGTTACTGGTTGAATGCCATTTTCCTTTATTTCCTTTCAATAATTTGTAAAAGAAAAATAATGAGCACCCCGGAAGTAAGTTTCCGTCACTGGAAAGGCGAAAGTACTAAAGCGCCTTTTTGGCCTTTTTGGAGGTTAGTAATTTCGCCTTGCCAGGGACAATATGATCTTGAAGTGCAACGAAAAAAAAAACTGAAATAGCACTTACTAATGAAGAAGTCATATACATTCAAGACAGCGGTGTCCATGACTAATTGATCCCATCGGTCAGAAGGCAGTAGGTTGCATTTACTGGCCACGTAACGACCGATTGCTAGTGACTGGTTCAGATAACGATTTCCTTCTTTATTGAAAGATATGGTACCAAGTCCTATTTCGGACTATTGGTTCCACTCTTGGTTGCAGGGTATGTAATTTATCATATAAATATTATTCACATAATGCTAAGTTGTTATAATTTTACTTCCTATAAACTCATTTAATATAGTAATTCAATTTATATAACGAACGTTTGATATAAACTTACATTCTATAATTTCATTTTTTATAGCGATCCCTAACACTAACACCCATTTTTAATAAGGATAATAACCTATAAACATAACTTAATTAATTAGTAAATTTCACTTCATCTAGAAATATGGTTATTTCCGAAAAACGGTATCCCTAATACTAATTTTATTAATTATAATTTGACTTCAAAACATTTTGTTTCTGGCACTCGCCGGCCGCTGCCTCGGCACGCTCGCTACGCTCACTCCGCTTGGTCCGCTCGCTCGGCTGCTGCTGCTTTTTCATGTTCTAACCTAACCTACTAAATGGGAACTGCAACCAAGATTTGGCCTATGAAAAATACGTTTGTTTTATTTAAATCACCAAGGAATCCAGTGTCTAACTATAATAATTTTGTCAAAATGAAACTTCAGCATTGTAAACTATATTAAGAAAAACAATTCTCCCTCCATATCTCAGGCTTTTAAATTACACTCCTCGTGTCGGATGCTCCTCCCAGTATCGAACAGACAAATGTCGTGGCGAGTCGGGTTTAAACTTATTATTTATGTAAAGCGTTAATAGACCACGCAAAAATTATCTAAATTGACAATGTATGAAATGATTGTAATATAATATGAGCTTTATAAGATTTTTTTTAAATAAAATGTGAAGGTTATAATCAAACAAGAATTATAAGAAGTTAAATTATAGGAAGTGAAATTGGTTGGAATTGGTTGGTTGGTATTGATATGAAAGACCTTTTATTGTATAATGAATTCTACAGTGTAGAGAAATTTCTTTTAAAGAAATTGTAATTATATTTTGGACGTTTGTATTTTGAAAATATTTGATTTTTTATTTGTATTTTTGTAGTTCGTATTTTTTTTATTTCTCTTTTAATTATTTTATTTTATATTTATTATTATGTTCTAATGTGATAACATGATCGTCTAATGACATTATATTTCGAATTGTCATGTTATGAAATTGATAATATGAAATAGATGATTCTATTCTAATCTATTTTGAAATTATTTAGTTTTCGTATAAGTGAGGCGCATTCTTGGTTCCACTAGTGGGTTGAGTAGGATTTTTAGTACTCATGTTCCCACTACATAACATGGATGGGACTATTAGGGTTTGTGGATCCTTTTATCTCCACGCCTGTTGTAAAGATACTGGCCTCGGTACACTTGTACGGCCAGTATCTTCACAACAGTTGAAACATATACGTAGATTGTTGTCTTAAATTGCAATCAAAATCATAAAGTTTCAAATCTATTTGTCCTGTAATACGTGAACGTTACGCCAGAAAGATCTAAAGAGGTAACGTTTCTGCATAATCAAGATTATTTTTCTGTGCTCGGAATAATAAAAGTCTAAGTAGGTTTGTAATTCGATCAGTATATAATTATAAAGAGTAAAAAACAAACAGGTACATCTTAAAAACCTGTTGTGTATTTCAAAACGAACATGTATTGTGTTAGCCAGGTTTCTATACGACTTAAATGCATAGAAAGATATCTACGTGTTCACTAAAGTTCAAGCTTTATTCGACATAAAAGTTGATGAGAAAACTTGAACAGCTCATGTGACGGGAATAAACCTGTTAAGTTTTGGCAAATTCCAAACATTTATTTCCAGACAGTTTAGTCCATAATGCATACAGATAGAACTATTTTCTTTTTTTTGTTATTCAAAAATCTCTCACTAGATCTCAATAGCGGCGACGAAAAGTCAGTACAAAGATCTTTAACAAGAACACATAGGAGAATTTTGACGACTCGGTAACTGCATCCGTAGCTCAGTTGGTAAGAGCAATGCTACGGTGCAGCATGGACGTGGGTTCCAGTCTCTTCGGGTGGACGAAATTTTTCTGTGTTCGATCTTTGTATTCATAATCATAACAAAAGTAGAGGAAATATTTCACAAAAAAAATCTCAATAAATGCAATAAAGACTATGTTTCCATAAATGTACAGTTCGTCACAATAAAAAATAATGTCATGTGCATAGTGCTAAATTGATATATAAAACATGGAAGTGAGTTTAGTAGCAGTAGAACTTGTGAAATAGTTCGGTCCAGGGAAGTACTGCCACTTTACCTATTTCTGCCGCCAGGATGTAATGTGAGCATTACTGTGTTCCGGTTTGAAATATACATAAATAAACATATCGACTGCGAACTGGCAACCGGTACTACCTCAATTTTGACAATTTTATTGAATGAAAAAAACAATTGTTTGCGTCATTTGTATAGAATCTGGATAGAAGTTAGCACAAGTTAAAAGAAGTCGTTTCTGGCGTCCAAATTAAATGTATCTGTAATGTAATTTATTGCAACGCTGCGGAGTATGAAAATAGTATAAAATGGTATTAAAAAGTGAAGTCTTTACAAAATTTAGATGTTATCTGTAGCGAATCGCAACAGTCGCTACAAATCTCTTTTGTATATATTTTATAGTCTCTTTAAGTTTTACTTTTATACTTAAATTCTAAATTTAAGGGTGATTGTTTTTGGCGCCTTTTCTTGACTTTAGCTAGTGTGTTTGTTGTTTTGCTTTGATAGCGACATGTTTTCTAGTAAATTATTAATAAAGCATAAGTACATTCTCTTGGCCTTGCTCACTCGTTGTTGCATCCAAACTTTAACCCACTCATACAGTCCGTTACAGTGCCGATTGCCAGTTCACAGTCGATATATTAAAATATATTAGATGAACATAAAAATCTTATTATTACTTGTGACATAAACATAGGGATCCCTCGGCATCTCTACGTGCAAGCGCACACTGTCGGCGAATATGCAGCGCTATCCTTACACAAACTGATACTGATCCAGTTTACAGACAAAACAATTGGGATTTTTAAGTGTCTAAATCTCACATGTCGGCGATCTCGTGCGCTAGATCGAGATTCTTCTAAGACGTTTCTCGGTTTCGGTTTTCACGAGATCCTCATCATGTAGGATGGCTAATATTATTATTACTATATATGCATTATTTCTGGTGCTGTTTTGTTATTATTTCATTTACATTAATAAATATAATTAGATAATTAGACACTTCAAACGCAGCCTCAAGGCAAATTAAAACTACCGTAGCACAGATTAAAATATATTTAATAACAACAACAATTAATTAGTTCATAATTAGAACTGGTAAGTAGGCCTTTTAGCAATGTATTCTTTTACTCCAGGCAGATTCCTGACCTTCTGAACAAGGGCCTTTATAGTAGGGTAATTCTTCTCGATTTCGGCATCAAACAAGAGGTTGATCACTTCAATAATGGCAACCAAGACGAAGTCGGCCCAGGAGAGCTGAAAATAACATATGAAGAATATTAATAAACGCGAATAGTGTCGCAAGTACAGTTATCGATAATAGACACGTAGTAAGCTTAAACATCTTTCTTTTGTTTACTACGTAGCTGTATGCAGAAGGAACGGGGTAATACTGACGAGGAACCAGTGAAGCGGTATCTCATGACTGTTAAAGATTAACAAACAAAATGTTTATTTAAATTACATTCATTGAAAAAAACCGAAAGTTTGTGACCAACCTATTACTTAAATATTTCATGCTTTTGTATCAGGGGGTTCCGCCTTTCTCTAACACACACTTTTAACTTAAACTAAATTTGGTACTTGGTACTTGGTGTGACGGGCTGGTGTCCGCAACTCGACGACACGGCGCCTATTAGACTAAATTTAAAATAACATTTGCATAAAACCACGAACCAATAACTCAGTAATTCTCTTGAGTTATTGGGTGTAATCGCGATACAAGACAGCGTACAACTATTGGTCTCTCAACTAGTAACTGTGCAGGATACGTGGACCGGTGGTTCCGTTCGACGCGGTGTGACGACATCTGTCACGACTCTGTATTTACGGCCGGTAGCTAGTAGTATGTCGCGACGAGTATCAAGTAGTAATTTTTGTAACTAATTTGTTTTATATTGACAAGTTGTAACTTATCAAAGCTACTTGAATTTCTAGTGATAACAAACAAATCAACTAGATGGCGTTTATTGCACAGACATTTATGGATAATATGGGCTATTCTTTTATTTTCTTTAGGATTAGCGCCATCTATCCATATTAGGAAGCGCTAATTTATAAATTAGTTTGTAACACACAATGCCATCTATTGATCTACATGTTTGTGAAAGTTCGGAAAATAATTTTAGTTCATGCATGGTCAATATTTGAATAACTTTACAAGGACAAAAGTGACTTCTTATATTTCAGGAATTAATTGATATTCACAGCCATTTACATAACATAAACTACTTCCAGGCCATCGAACAGCACCGACAAAAATGACTTTTTTAGTTTTATTTACTTATCTTAAATACACATTAATTTTTTAAAGAGACTTCTTGCAATATTAGTACTTCGAGGACAGGCGTTTTGTTCTATGTATGTAAATAAAATACATTTACCTCAATATACATATCTGTCACCTATACGTGTGATTCTTTAGCTATATCTTAGTACTTAATAAAGTATCTTGACTCATGAATAAACAACCATTGGTATCATCATTGATAAAGAACTCAACTCTGCCATTTATGTTTGGAATGCTTCACTGTGAGATAATGCAAGTTAAATGTCTTAGCAAAAATATGAAATAGTATAGTTCTCTTTTTAAGTCATATTTTGAGTCTCATGGCCCTGGAAAAAGGAATCTGGTACAAGATCATGCACTGTGAGCCTCCTCGTGTCCCTTGGTGTGACTATGTTAAGTTAAGCAGGGGTCAAATTGTCAGCGCGCTTAGGCTTCCATCCAGCCACGTTCCATTAAACACATTTTCGTATTTGATGCAAAGGATGAACTCACCGAATTGCGACGTGTATGAAATTCCTGAGGATGTATATCATTTGCTCATGGAGTGTGTTCGGACGAACCTATTAGGGCGCGGTTATTTGCACAGGCTGGTTTTCGTACATTTAATGTTGGGTGGCTTCAATCTGTTTTGTCGGAGCCAACATGTAGTGCCGCGGAGATTTTGAATAAATGTTTGGTTAAGTAGTATTTTGATTTGTATGTCTGGATTTTATTAAGTGTTTTCTTGAAGTATTGTTTTTCTAATGGAGCTGACATGTTGAATAACGATCAAAGCGCCTAAATAAATAAATATTAAAAAAAAAATCATTTTGGACCACGTTCTGTTTAATTGTCTTTCAGATCAGAAGACCAGACGAATTTCATAAAAATAAAACAAAATTATTATAACAAACTCAATATTTTGGAAGCTAATATTGCTAACCTAACACATTACCACAGTATTACAATATCTAGTTTGTAAAACTATGATGTTGCTAGACGTGGTATTGACAGACGAAGTAACGCGACAACCGAATGGTGACCAGGAAGTAATTATCAAAAGGGTGGCAGTGAGATGAGGAGACGATATCGTGAATATTGCGACTATAGATGAAAATTGCCTAGGATCGTAGTAAATGGTAATGTGTTGTATAGAAAATAAAGTTACGCTGCGACCCGCTCGCTCCCTCAATTACGACGGTAGATATCGGTGTGAGCGGACGCGGACGCGGACGGATCGCACGCGCACGTAAACTAACCAAACGTTGTTCTATTTAGCTACTCCTGCACAAAATAGCATAGACATCATAAGCACAAACATCAAGGGGCCACAATACCCAACGGTGGGTTAAGACGCACCTTTAATGTTGATAACGTATATAACATCATAATTATTCATCGAGTTCTTAGGTTTTCGCGATTGTTACACATAGGAAATGCAACTATTTTTCCGGATTTAAATCGCAATTGGAACAAGAGAATTGTGGTACTTTAGCTTTCTTAGATGTTTTAATTAAAAGAAATCCTAATAACACCTTAGGCCATACTGTATTTCGAAAGAAAACCCGCGTCAAAGAACATATAGCTGATGTCGAACACCGTCGCGTAAATAAGTCTGCAGTCTGCGATCATGTAATGGATAAACCTACACATTCAATGAAGTTTGACAAACCCCAGGTCCTTGCAAAAGAAGTGCGTTATCTACCCAGGAGAGGCCATTGAAATTAAAAAACATCCTAATTTCAACAGGGAAGATGGTTTCTCCGTACCACCAGTTTGGGATCCAGTAATTCCTCTAATGAAATATCCCAAACAGACATAAGACTGCAGTTTTAATTAATATCTTTTAGTTTATTTTAATTTCTATTATAAATTAATAATAAATTGAACTTAATAAAAATTCATTCGATAAAATAATTTGTAAAACTTAATGTAACGTAAATTGGAATGTTTTCTTTGTAAAATTAAAAATAAGGTATTTAATTAATAACTATTGTAACTATAGTGAAAAAATAGGGTGGTTTGCATCAATATTAGACATAACTGGTTGAAGACTGTACCACCTCAGTCAACCGTGACCATAGGACTATAAAGTACCCGAAACGTCGGTTTGTTTGAAAAAACAAATATACGCGATTTAAATCCGGAAAAATAGTTTCATTTCCTAAACATAATTATTATTGAGTTCTTAGATTTTGTTACACATTAAAAATGAAACAAATTTTTGGGATGTATAATAAATAATATAACTTGCAACAATTTCCTTTTTATTAATTAATTTAATAAGTCGCACAAGAAACCAAATACTGTCGTACTCGACTCGAAAATAATAAAAAAAATCAGTACCAATATAATTATGTATTCTCGTTTATAAATGTCTAATTAAATATTATGTAACTGCCTCCGTAGCCGAACGGTTACCATGCCGGACTGCCATGCAGAGGTCCCGGGTTCGATTCCCAGACTGGGATAAATATTTGTATGGCCTACATTTATTTCTCTCGTGAGTTTGGTTGCAATTTGTGGTTGTCTATATGTGTGTCCATGGCACCCGCGACACAGGGTTTCCCTAGTACGGGGCTATGTTGAGTGTGTGTATTTTTTTTTTTTCAAAAATGTATTTTCTCAGTACCACAATTTTGAGTTAGTACAGTATTAATTAATATTAGACATGAAAATGAGACCTGTAGGAAACCGAAACGTTGGTTTCTTTGAAAAACAAAATGTATGCGATTTTTGATCGGAATAAACAGTCTCATTTTCAAGGTGTAGCAATCGAGTATACCTAAGAACTGGTAAAATAAGGTAGTGTATCACATATCAGGAGTCTCATTAAATTATTACCTGCGTTCATTTGTCCCAACTATAAAGACATAATAAAGAAAACGGATTCTTCTTACCTTTTTGCCAAAGTATCCATTATTCTTCTTTAGTTCCTTTTCGAACCTGGAAAGGTGGAAATCAACTGTTTCTCCCAGGAAGGTCTTCTTTATAGCTTCCTTTTTATCCGGGTCTTCTTCTTTGAACCAAGGTCTAGCATCTGCAATTCATACAAACTTTATTGGAGTAACCTCTTGTTTGAATATGAAAATGCCAAACATTTGAATTTAAATGACAAATTTCAATTTTAACTAAGTAACATAATTGCAAACGAAAAATAATGCTTGATATTTTGTAGAAATTTGTTTCTAATATTAAATTGTTTATTCTTGAAACGATATGTAGCCAAAACAAGCATGCAAAACTATTCAACCGAATATATTGATTATTTCCATAAACATTAAAATTCACATTATCTAAAAAGATCAACGAAAGAAGATAAAGCTAAAATAGCACTTACTATTGAAGAAGTCATACACATTCAAGACAGCAGCGTCCAAGACAGCTTGATCCCAAGGGTCAGAGGGCAGAAGGTCGGACTTGCTGGCCACGTAACGGGCTATTGCTAGTGACTGGTTCAGGGTGCGATTGCCTTCTTCATAGAAAGGTAGCTGACCGTAAGGTAGCCCTAGAATTGGGAAAGTCATAA
The DNA here is from genome assembly GCF_003589595.1 of Hyposmocoma kahamanoa. Lineage (NCBI taxonomy): Eukaryota > Metazoa > Arthropoda > Insecta > Lepidoptera > Cosmopterigidae > Hyposmocoma > Hyposmocoma kahamanoa. The sequence continues at coordinate 908,676 of NW_020653581.1, read as the reverse complement.
GTTTCATATGAAATGTTCTTATCGTATAATTTGTGTTCAAGAACATTTGTTCCAAGATAGAGATAAGGAAAAATTTCGGAATATTAGAGAGTACTTATTTATACCCAAACAATGAAAATTCATACATAAGTTTGGAGTTCGATTAGTACACAATTAAAGAGATTAACAATTTCAGTAGAGAGTACTAAAAACCGACTTCAAGAGTTAATGGAATTATATTTATTTGCCAAGTTTTTTTGTATTCAGTTACCAGGAAGTGCGCGAAACCGATTAATACCCTACTCTGCTACACTTAGAGGTGGAATATTTCCTTCAAATTTAAATGGGCCTACATTGAAGTACCTTCTTTCCAACAAAAAAGAATCATCAAAATCGGCTCTCAAATTATCCGGAGTCGATAACTCAAACATTAATATACATACAAAAAAAGTCGAATTGGTATTGGCTGAGGTTCTCTGCTTTTTTTTTGCAAGTCGGTTAAAAACAACCGGTCAAATTCAAGAACCTAATGTGTATTTCAATCGAATAACTTTTGTTTTACGACTTTCAAGAAAAAAATTTTATATATAAAACGACCAAAAACTGTATATAAATACATATCTCGGGCTATTCCGGCTATTATAAAAGTATTAATATACAAATTTCTACCCGGATTTCCAAATATGAAAAACAATAAACCCAAAAAAGGGAAAAAAAAAATAGACACTATGAATGATTACATGAATCGACCGATCGGCACAACAAAAAAGAATGTCGTTTGAACAGGTACTTCAACATCGTCGTCATTGTGAGATTTTTTTTAATGCATTTTAATTCCACCCTACTTTGACATTATGTAGCAATTTTCCATGATTCAGTAATTAGCATAACAGAATACCTAGAAAAAAACAAGCATAAGGAAGTAACTACGTAACCGAAAGAGATACACAACATTGTAGTGTATTAAAACTATCAAACTCGCAGTCATTTGTTTCTGTTATACCGAATGCAATTCATTAGCTGTTGTTTTGTCCATTACGTAGTAGACAGGTAACTGAAGAAAGTAATCATAGAAAAAAAAAGTTACTGATTTACTTACTTTCTTTAACTTCTTTGATAGGCCAATCCTTCCTTTCATAACGGACGTCTTCGAACTTCTGTCCGGAATAGTACAAAATGTACCTAATGGACTCGGCAAGGCCGTTAATATTGAAATAATGTAGTTTCTGAGCCATACTGCACGCTGCGAGTTCCCAATTCACAATGCCGCCGGTTGTATAAATGATTCTGTTTTTTATCCGTTCACTCAACTACCGGTATCTTTAATGGAATTGGTAACTTCTACCGGTACGAAAATAAGGTTTAAAATTGCGTAAATGACGACTAATCAAACTATTTTTAGGTTGGTATGTCTGCTTGACCGAATGATAAATATGTAGTATTACACGTATTTGTCATGGTCCAATAGAGTTGAAATTTAAGTATGCCGCGTGACCTTGCTAATACCTACTTGTGTTTTGATTCGATAAAACTGTGTTTTGTTATTGGATAACTTTATTTAGAATTACATCGTACCACTCATACTTGAGATAATACTCTTTGCAATGAAATAATATTTGTTAAATATGGTGAAATCCGACATTACTGTGCAGTAATATACAACAGGCAGCCTTACTGCTAAATAACGCGAGAGGGAATGGACATTATTTACGTATGGGTACTACATCGTTGACCTCATCATCACATCTCATCATGAGATGCTAGTGATAAATTTAACAAAGATTTTTATTTTGTGACAGATAAATATGACACCAAACTTTGTATGTTTGTGTGTGTGTGTGTATCAGTGTGTGTGTTTGTTTGTTTCTGTTGAATTTTAATAGCACCAGAGCTCCTTGTCAAAGAGTTCGTACAAGGAAACATGGCAATAACCGCCACCTTACCTATTTCTGCCGCTAAGCCATCATGTGAACATTACTGCGTTCCAATTTCGAAGGGTGCTGTGAAATTACAGGCACACACATGGCTCTTGTCAACTTATATCTCAGGGTGTATGATGCAGTGGCAGTACCCCTCAGATATTTGTGATTTCAAGCTCTGACACTGCAACTGACAGGCGTGTCGCGTACCAACCGGGCACACGACTTGTTTGTCCCGTTACTTAGTACTATAAAAAAAAAGAATAGTAGTTCGATGTGTACGTGCTAGTCACGTACACAACCCAACCAATGATACTCTATCGACATACAACTGAGATGATTTAAAATTTGCAAGCTAGAGACCCAGATGTTCATCAAACAGAGCTATGAACCATGGGTATCGATTAAATTGGCCTTCGTATAATTTTTTTTTTAAACTTTGAGATCAGTTCATCTGTTACAATGACCTGATCTCAGTTTCTGATCTTTTTTGAGAGTTACGATGCAATATTCACACAGACACACATACAAAGGCTTCAAACTTAAAACTTTTTGCGTTAGATGCTCAAAAAAATATTTAACGATTAACTAACAGGATATGGTTGTCATAAGTTTATTATAATATTGATCAGCCAATACGTGCTTTTTTTTATCTAAACATTGTATGTTAATAATGACGTTATTTGTCTATTATGATGTTAACACACAGCCTTGCTATCACAAATGTTTGTATAATTGTGACTGGTCCGGTATTTAGGATAAATTTTCACTAGGGATTTTCAGTTTTTTTTAAACATTAGATAACATCACATGCCTTGCTCTGTACCACAAACACCTAGACCCGAGACAATATAGAAGAGTTCGTTTTCTGCATTGACCCGGCTGGGGTTCGAACCCGGAATCGAAATCAGAGATGGCGACACCATGAAAACCGGTGTGCAAACCACTCCATCACGAAGGTCCCAGCACTGATTTTCAGTTAAGATCCTAGAGAGCAATCTACTGGAGACACGCAGGTGGGACCTGCGGAATAAGGCAACTGCGATACCAGCCTATCCGTTACCGTGGCCTTCTGTCAAAGCCCTTGGTGGTTTATTTCACCAAGGGCCTTGACAGAATTTGATATGCAAGCTGAAAAAGCGAACTACCCTCGTAAAGACTTCCTGTTCGATTTTGCCGCTGGATTACATATAATCTAAGTTAACGATCAATATAGCTACAGAGTTATCTGTGAAGAATATTCGCCCTATCAGTGATTTATTGACGTTAGCGACGAGCTCTTCATAAATCTTTCTCAGGTGAAAAGGACTTGACAAAAGCTCATCTTTGACAATCGGAAGACGTTGAATACAGGCATATACTACGTAAAAACCTCTAGACCTGAAAGTAAGCATGAAGGCTCTACTCACTGTGAATGTGACTTCGGGCCCAGCACTAGACTTGTAATGGCATTTGTTTATACTATTGTGTGAAACCAAAACATCGCAAGTCATTGTGATTATACTTTTATTACATCTAGAATCTTTCGGTTGTCGTCACCACAAAATAAATCTAATAGCTTTTTACTACAATAATTAGTTATTATATGATTAGATTGGCTGGATATATTTATTTATAATCGATCGTGAAAACTAAGTTAAAAGTATCTTTTTATGTTAAGAACTGGGCAGAATAAAAAGTGGAAATCAAAATGGTGATATTGACATTGCAGTGTATTAGTATAGTGTATTACTGTAGATAGCGCCTGTGTTTTATTGCTATGGCATTTTGCTTTATCATGCATCATAAGGTATTTGTTTTTTAGCTACAATCAGTTTTATTTTTTATCGTCTTCAAAAGGCAAGGTCACTCCGTAGTGGCACGGATTACTTAACAGTTACTACGTAACAGATGAATCATTCTAATACAAAATCTAATATATCTAAATATCTAAAATACCAGATGCTCACTACTACGAAACCGAACCCTAAGCACGCGCTCAAAAAGTTGCAAATAACGTTGCTCGCTGTGTGCAGTCGTACGGAGCCGAATGCTCATAAATGTAAGTCTTGTATAATCTTGACCGAGCGATGGAACCCTGGTAGTGACATTAAAATTTGAATGGGATGAATCCGGTTTATTCAATTTCACCCACTTTTCGTAAACCGATTTCAATAAAACATGGCGCATCGACGTAATTCCAATTAAAATAAAAGCAAGTGACCTAGAGAGGAATGGCAGACCGATGAAAGGAACTCCTGGACAATTTACACCAGCTGCCTTGTGTTTGGGCTCACATGATTCATTTAACGAGGTCTTCCGTTCCGCGTATCAGTTAATCGTTACGGAGACCACGGTAACGAACACAGTGAAAGCTGATACTATTGTGTAATAAAAGCTAAATGAATATTAGAAAAGGTGTACAAAAGGGTAATTATAATAAGCATTATTAAATATAAAAGCTATTTTTAAAATACCAATATTTTTCTTATTTTTTGTAATATTATTATGTCAAGCCACGCTTTTTTGTTTAAATCAGGGTTATCTCACTTCAAACTTTCTACTTTTTTTCTTTTTTCACTATACTCCAGTTGTACCTTTTTTATGCGTTTATTTTTATGATAATTTAGTTATGTGAAAACATCGAGCATGTGAAAATGAGAATGCGGACCACTGTAATTAATTAATATCTGCGCTTTTATTAATTTAAAAGAGAAAACAACTTGGATAAAACGTCGATATAGTTGTAGTATTCGCTCCTACGAGTAATAACGTATTGGTATTTGGCTCGCCTACGCACCATCACGTTCCTCCGGGCTAACAGTCGAACGCACTTTTTTTATGGTACTAAATGATGGGAAGAACAAGTCGGTCAGGCGACCATGGCAGTCGCAGTGCCACTCAGAGCTTTGAATTTAAAAAAAATTTGGGGCACTGCCATTGCGCCCGTCACCCTAAGACACAAGTTGACAAGTCCCATGTGCCTGTAACTTCACCAGCACCCTTCAAAACCAGCACGCAGTAATGATCATCATGATGGTGGTAGTACTTCCCTAGACGAACTCTTTCACAATAAACTCTTTTAAAATAAAGACTGACTCCCTGTCTGCCCGTACCATGTGATGCGATCGAGCTGGTTCAAGACAAATCATTAATATATTCACATACTCTACAATAGTTATTTTAAAAATAACTATTTATGAGACTACACGTTTAATACGCATTCTACCTCGTAATGTTATATTAATCCCTCCATTTTTTTATGTAATTTTGTTCTTACGCGTAATTTTGCATAAAGGCGTTTTGAATTCGAATATGGAATCATTGTATGAATATCTTACATGCAATGGTGTCAATTAGCATGGCGCGGGTAGACTTTGTTAAAACATTCAGGAAAGTTCGCAAAGATTGATTATTAGCAGGCTTTGCCCGAAATATCACGCGCAATGTCTTCACGACAAAGTTAACTGGCGGCCATGATGTGGGATTGTATAATTTATTCACATACTTTGCCGAATTTCAATTGAACTTTCATGACTTTGCAATAACAAATTTCGAGCTTCTTTAAATACATCTATTTATTTTTCATAATTATCGAATGTTATACCTAATAAGTAGTATTAAAGAATCAGTATTGAATTCACATTTACTTCTGTGACCGGTTTAAACTACACATTACAATAAAATTTTATAGATGACGCCTCAAATATGCAATAATTTTTGGATAAGTAATCGGTTTTCGAAATTAATAAAAAGTACCATTCTCTTTAATACTACAAAATAATTACGACGTAAATTAGACGTGAATTAACGTAGAAGTAGTTTTCTTTTTTAATACGACAAAACAAAATATATAATTTTACAAATTTACGTTACCATTCGTTAATATACGGTCATTGAAACGTAGGAATGAATAGTAAATCACTTTTCAAATTAATTACATTTATTTTCACAATTTCACGGGATGAAGTTACGTCGGAGGGAGAAAAGGTGACTGTAGAAAATACAGAGCTGATCAATTCGTCCAGTAGAAAAATAGTTTAGCGGTAATTTTTAAAATGTTACTGGAATCATCTTACTGTTTTGTAAATGACTCGTGTAGTTTGAGCAACGAGGTGTTACTTTCGGTTAAATTGTGTATTTTGGTGTTTTTTTATCCACTGAATACTACCTCCACCTCTTCTGTTATTTATTTATTTATTTATTTAAACTTTATTGTACAATACACTGAAGTACAAATGGCGGATGCCATAAGGCATTCTCTACCAGTCAACCATTGGGCCAAACAGAAAAAAAAAACAATAGTTTGGTGCCACACTTAAACAAGAAGAACAATATACTAGAAAACTAATCGATAATTTGTATGGTATAAATAAATAACATACTATCAACATACTTATTATACATACGTAATAAACTTACATATATATATTATAATAATAAATAATATGATATATGTACCCAAAGCAACATTATACAGTAAACTTCTGTTAGCTTATTTAGGCATGCTTATGTTCTATGGAAATTAAACTGAAAATAGTGGTGACACGCCTATTCGACACAACTCTTTGGGCGGACCGGTTGAATTCAGCTGTTACTTTAGCCATATTTTAATCTGTGTATAAAAATTTGAATATAATACATATTCTCTTATAGGTATGTTTTTGTTATAGATCTCTATACTGGCTTCAGCCATTAGTCGCCGCTAGTGACTTCTGGTGAGAGATTTTCGAATAACCTTCTTTAGATAATTTCGACTACTCGGTAATTGGACGCGTAGTTCAGTTGGTAAGAGCAATGCTGCGGTGCAGCATGGATGCGGGTTCAAGTCCCACCGGGTCGACGAAAATTTTTCGGTATTCATAATAATAACAAAAGTATTGGAGTTATTACGCAAAAAATCTCAATAAATACATAACGTTTGAGTCAGGAAGCCTGGAAGCCTGGACACATATCTTTTGATCTAGTCTAGATTCCAGTCCCTTACAGATTTTTGTCGTTTAGTAGGTAAATAAGACCTGTTTTTGTAACCAAAATTTGTCTAAAAAAAATTATAACTGCATGTTTTTGCATTACCTGGCTAAAATGCGCAATTGTTTTTCAGGCAAATTACGCGTCATTACGCTGCGACCATATACAGATTATTGATGAATAACATAGTAAACAAACAAAATAAACACCAACCTACACGTGTGTTAAATATAAAGTCTTGTTACCTTTAAGTAACACTTATGTCGAGTTACCAAATTCTTCTTTAAGGTGGCCAAGTACGCTAACAAATGATACAATAATTCCACATCTCTGGTCTGACACACCCTATTATGAATGAGCCCATTTTGCCTAGAGCTTTTGAATTAAATGGGGCCTATCTGTGCAATGCAGAGTCTAGACTTAACATATCCGGTCGAATTTGTTACTTTGCCCTTTGCTTTACGCATTAATACCAGCGCCACGAATTATGATAATTTAATAATTGTTTTGCATTAAAGGTATCGCATTCCAATTCTAATATAATTGTATAATTCAAATGTAGTGGCTTGGTCAAAGAGCAAAGAATGAGCAGACTTTTTCTGTCGAACATCTTGCATTTGATTACTGATACCCGTAATTACGCAGAAATCGGCGAGTTGAAAGCTTTTAATTCATATAATAATAATTAAATGTGGTACCTGCCAAAGAGTAATCTTGACTTGGCCTTTCTAATAATATATGTAAATTAATAACATAACAAAATTCCATATTAATTAGAGAGATGTTTGTTAAGGTACTTATAGTAAATAAGATTGATTTATTATTATTGAACAAGGAATAAAGAACTCATAGAATTTTTATTTCGATCTAACTTTTAATTCGATTGACACATTTAATGGGTACAAGTAAAAATCACACTTAAAATACCACCATATAATGTATCTTTATTGATTTGTTAATAGACACAACTATTTGCCTCGTGATTTTGTGACGTCACTATTCTGCTACAGGAATCCGGGAATTATTTGTATATACCACGTTATTTAAGATAAACAAGTATAGCTTAGGAAATGAAACTATTTTTCCAGATTTAAATCGCGTATATTTGTTTTTTCAAACAAACCGACGTTTCGGGCCGTTTACAGGTCCCATGGTCACGGTTGACTGAGATGGTACAGTCTTCAACCAGTTATGTCTAATGTTGATGCAAACCACCCTATGTTTTCACTATAGTTCCAATAGTTATTAATTAAATATCTTATTTTTAATTTTACAAAGAAAACATTTCAATTTACGCTACATTAAGTCTTACAAATTATTTTATCGATTGAAATTTTATTAGGTTCAATCTATTATTAATTAATAATAGAAATTAGAATAAACTAAAACATATTAATTAGTACTGCAGTCTTATGTCTGTCTGGGATTTTTCATTAGAGGAAATACTGGATCCCAAACTGGTGGTACGGAGAAACCATCTTCCCTGTTGAAATTAGGAAGTTTTTTAATTTCAATGGCCGCTCGCAGCATCCGGGTAGATAACGGACTTCTTTTGCAAGGACCTGGGGTTTGTGAAACTTCATTGAATGTGTAGGTTTATCCATAACATGCTCGGAGACTGCAGGCTTATTAATATAAGTATAGCTTGTTCGCAGTAAAACAAATATAGAAACAATGAAAATATATTTATTTTTGTGATTTCAGGTATTAACATTTCGTTTATATAAATACAGTAATGTAATATAAATATGCTAATTATATTCCTAATATAGAAGAATCAGTTGGACGGAAAAAAGAAACCAATGAGGTGTTGAAAATAGTGCAGGACAAGAGAAGCTTATTGAAAACAATAGTGAACCGAAGGGGAAATAAGTTGGGGCACCTGATACTTTACGACAGTTTTCTTAGAAGCATCATAGAAGGGAAGATCGAAGGAAAGAAAGGACCGATATGAAGCTATTTTGATCATGGAAAGACGTTATTGTCGTGTCGTATCAGGAAATCAAAGTTAGGACGCCGAACAGTGATGGTTGGCTGACAAGAGGACAAGAAGAAGAAGATAGAAGAAAAAACAATACAATTTAATTTATCTATCTACATTATTCAAAGGTCGCGTTTCGGGGCATTGTACCTACTCAGTAACGCTAGGACGACAAGGCGCGACTTGCGCGAGAGCGACATAAAACGCGAGATCTCTAGACGAGAATAGCCGTATATCGCGTTATATGTTGCTCTCGCGCAAGTCGCGTAGCCCTACAAGAGGCTTTTCCTTTTAGATAGCTAAGCTTATTAAGCTAACTTATAAGCTATCTTAATCTGGTCACTAAAAGCTTCTACAAGGTGAAATGAAGGCTCTTTAGCCAAGAGCTTCGTGTGATGATAAAATAAAATAAAGATTGTAGATAAATAGTCCACAATTAAAGAGTGTAAGGTTTCCTTTTAGAAATGTATTCTTTGACACCAGGCAGATTTCTGATCTCCTTAATGAGAACTTGCACAGCTGGGTATTTCTTCTCGATTTCAATTCCAAGGGCAAGATTTGATACTTCCACAATGCCAACAAGGATGAAGTCGGCCCAGTAGAGCTGGAAATTTACATAAAAATACATGACAAGTACTGTAAGCCGTCAATTTAATTAAAAAGAACTGTGGAGGCATTATGGGAGAGCATAGAATGATTTCAAATGCGCGGCCAGTAATAATAATACGAAATATTGTAATCTCCGTAGGTAAAAGTAGGTACAGGCGGGCAAACAAATGTAGATCAATGGCGGCAATGAATGATCTGCATGACGTAATCTTTCTTGTACCACTGTACACTGTTTTTACTGTATGTTGGGTATGGGACAATATTTTTATTGACTAAAGTGACTTTGATAACATAATATTGTAAATTTAATTTATGATTGAGTGGAAACATTGATGGGAACTTAGTTTTAGTATCAATTAATTTTTTTTACATTCTGAATTGGTAGCATCATATATACAATATTATCATTAATATTGTTGCTAACTTTAATTTGTGTTACGTGCTACAATTACAATTTATATAATCCCAAAATTTACAATTGTGTACCGATGTATCCAAATGTATAAATTGATAATTGGACCTTAATTGATGGAGATTAGTGTGAAAGAACGTAAGAGAATAAAACGGCCTACAATTCAATAAGCAGAATTCTAAATTGGGGAAAGACACACCTACTTCTACACACACGCGCACGCACGAAAGAACGCACAAACGGTCATAAGCAAACACTAACAATATTTACTAATTAACCTTTCTAAATTGAAATCACAAATCAAAATCCAAAGTTTAAGTTGTCAGAACATAATATAGCCACTACTTTTTCATTATTTATTTATTTATTACAATAATCTCAGTACAGAGTACTAAAAAACCGACCTCAAAAGTACGTGGCATTACATATAATTACAAAGTTTTATTAAAATCGGTTACCGGAAAGTGCGCAAACCCGGATTCATCCCCTAGTTCGCCACTATATGGGACTTGACACAGGAGATAATAAAAATCGGTTCTCACTACTCAAAGTATATAGAGAGAGAATCACGCCTTGAATAGGAGAATAGCAAAATCAACCATTAACATAATTGCTTCTCATTAGAAAATTAAGGCGCTATTTATAAAAATGAATTTTCATGCGTGAACAGCCACCCTTAGAGGTAAATGATTTTCTTCAAAATAAAATGGGACCACTGTGGAGGTGCCCTCTTTCCAACAAAAAAATATCATGAAAATCGGTTCACAAGTACAGAAGTTATTGCGTAACATACATACAAAAAAACCCACAGTCGAATTGAGAACCTCCTTCTTTTTTTGAAGTCGGTTATAAATAGTATTCTACTTTCTATTCTATACCTTTATAACACGTTCCTATCTATGTTAAGTTTAATAATATGTTAAAGACGCTGTTGATAGCCAAAAATAAATAGATAAATATCCAGTTCATAATGTACTTAAATTATGTGTTTATTCTTACCCTGCCACCAAAGTGACCTTTATTCTTCTTCAACTCCTTATCAAATTTGGAGAAGTAGAAATCAATTTGAACTTCCATGATGTCTTTCTTCATAGCATCCTTTCTAGCCGGATCTGGCTCTTTATACCAAACGTAGGCCTCTAAAATTTATTTCAAAAAAATGAAATTACGATGGATTCTAAAATAACTTTATTTTTATTTTATTACAAATCAAATATTTTTAAACAGCCTTAATGATTAGTAGCGGTAGAGCTCCTTGTGAAAGAGTTCGTCCGGGGTAGTACTGCCACCTTACCTATTTCTGCCGCCAAGCAGTAATGTCAGCATTACTGTGTTCCGGTTTTGAAGGGTAAGGGTGCTAGTGAAATTACAGGCACATGGGACTTGTCAACGTATGTCTCAGGGTGACGGGCGCTGTGGTAGTCAGATCTATGCAATTTAAATCTCTGAGGGGCATTGCAACTGTTATGGACAGGCGTGTAGCTTACCACCTGGCGCACGGCTTATTCGCCCCGTCACTTGATGTTATATAAAAAAAGATTGAAAGGGCATTTTTTTTAAATACTTAATTTGTTTATCCTAACACTACAATGAATCTTCATATACTCGTATTTTTAAAGTAACAAATAAAATTCGATTTACTAGGTATATTTAGGAGCAGTACAGCTGCTTGTGAAAAAGAGTACCTCCCTGGACGAATCCGGGAAAGTAATGACACCATTTACAATATTTCTGTCGCCAAGCAGTAATGTGAGCATTACTGCGTTCCGGTTTTGAAGGGTAAAGGTGCTGGTAAACCTACAGGCATACGGGACTTGTTAACTTCATATTTCAGGGTGCAGTGCAGGGCATCTCATGTGTTTGCCAAGCGCACAACTTGTTCGTTACGTCATTTGATATAATAAAAAAATATAAACTCGTATTTTAAAGGTCGACAAATTATATTCGTATATATTTTTTATTGCATTGACTTGTGCCCAATTTATTTAGCATCCAACATTTACAGATTCTCATTAACTAACTAAATCAATTTCTGACTGGTGGAACATATTGCAAATAAAAATAATACTTATTATTATTATTGATATAATTGATCTCTATATGAACGCAAAGTAAAAATCCTTCAATCCGAGTGGACTCGAACCAATATCTGCCGCCTCAACGTGGCTACCGCCCTATCAACTGAACTAGCATGTTTGTTTGCTCTTTTTATTAATAATAATAACAAACTAGTGTATTATTTTCACAGAAAAACAAGTAAATTTTATGGTAGTGAAAACATCATAATAAACAAAAAAATATATAGTAATACTTACTACTGAAGAAATCATAAATGTGTAAAACGACAGCGTCTAAAACAGCCTGGTCCCAAGGGTTGGACGGGAGAAGATTGTACTTGTTAGCCACGTAACGGGCGATTGCTAGAGACTGGTCCACGCTACGATTTCCTTCTTCGTAAAATGGCATCTTGCCATAAGGCAATTCTGAAATTGGTAACGTCATGTAGTTTTCAGATATACTATAAGTGTTCTGTGGTCAAAGTCAAATAATCTCTATTTCATATGTAACCTAAGTATGTAACCAAATTATACTTGAAATCATCATATAAAGTAAACTCTGCTGCTCATTCGTAAAGCTACGATTACTGTGGATGCGAGTTCTGACGATGAGGTGTTTAGACTGGCAGCAAGGAATTCGTCAGAACATGCACGACGTCGTCAGAACCAGTTAACCAGTTCAAACAAGTTTGATTTTTTCGTGCGATCTGCGCTGTTTTTTGATGTTTCGTGTTTTGTATTTCGAGTGATTTAGTTATTTCACCATGGTCACCGATAAAATGATAAATTTAGTTTACGAGAACAGGTGAGATATGAGAGAAAAAAATGATTATAACAAAGTTATTTCTCGGCAAAAATCGGTGAAAGTGGCTACAAATCTCAACACCAGCAGCAAGTACAATTTTATATTTATTTTTTCATAGTTTTTGCATTGATTAAATAAGCAATTAGAATTAATGTTTACATTTTTTTTATCCATCAGAAAACGCACGCATTATAACCGCCTTGTTCTGACGTATTCGTCCAAACACATTTTCGTCAGAACTCGCATGCATAGTAACTGTAGTCTAAGGCAGATTCTCCTGAGAAGAATAATCAGTAAACTACTCTAGGAGTTGCTCTTTCTAAATAAACATTTGTACACATTCATCATCCGCAATATTTATCCCAAACATCACAGATCGAGGCAAACTGCAAGAACTAAACGAAGTTTTGGCATCCAAGAACGCAAAAACTGAGGTAACCTACCACAAAGTCGAAATTTTTTTGTCCGAAATAACGTTTGTTCGTTTCATTACACCGAAAACCGAATTACAACGAAACAGTTGTTCTTTCAGGATATGTTGTATGTGTATCCCAAGACATGATTAGGTTCTGTCAGGTTAGGTTAAGTTACGTTCAAATTTAAAAAAAAATCCTCTCAAAATTAGGTTCGAAGTTATGAAATTTCGACCAAGCATTATTTCTGCAAAATGTCATTTTGGACTACAGATAGGTAACCAAAAACTGAATAATAAATAGCCTTTAGTATGTAAATCATCATTTTCATCATCATCATACTTTTTAACCGACTTCAAAAAGGAGGAGATTCTCAATTTCGTCTGTATGTTTTTTTTTTATTTAAGAATGTTACGAGATAATCCCAGCATTTATGAACCGATTTGAATGACTCTTTGTTGGAAAGAGGGTACCTCGGTAGTGGTCCCATATAAATTTGAAGAAAATATTCCACCTCTAAGGGTGGCCAACTAAGGGATGAATCCGTTTCACGCACTTTCCGGTAACCGATTTCAATATAACTTCGCAAAAAGATGTAATTCCAGAACTTTTGAGGTTGGTTCTTTTAGTACTCTGCACCTACTGAGATTATAAACCTAGTGAATGGCAGATTTTGAATATCAACCGGAATCTTATTATAGAAGCGTATACATTGCCTACAACTTAAATGAATTTGAGACTTTCTGAAGACGACTGACAAGAACAACTAGTTTATTTTTATTCCTCATATTAATGTTATGTCTGTCACTATTCTTCAGACTAAATACCTGCTTAAGGCAAAGTGCGATAATAGCAAATACAGTTTTTTTAGCATGACAATTGAAGACGATAGCCATCTAAAATATAATATATATATATATATATATATATATCGTTATTTGGTTCGTCAAACAATTTACAGCTATGGTTGCATTACATGGATACAAAATTTGGTGATTCACATATTGCTTTTTCGAACACAAATGGTCTTTTAATTGTCTATATTTCTATGTAGATTTCTAATACAAATAAGGTAGACAAGATTTTTTTTTCATTCTCCTATACATATAATTTTTTAACAATTTATGTCATGGACGATTACTACAATACTGAAGTTCTGAATCAAATCTAATTTCAATTTTCTATTGAGTTAATAATTTTACAAAATATTAAAAGGCTTCACCATTTTTTTTTTTCTATTTTTTGTATTTCTGTGAAATGTTTACTACAAGTATTACAAAACATTTTAGATATAAAAAATGGTGAACAGATCCTTCAAACAAAATTAATTTGAAATAACAACACGTTAAGTTTTTAGAGACGGTTTGCCTTATCAACCTTGACGTTTTTACTCCATACTACACTGTGAAACTATTTCAACCAATTAACTTAAAGCTACAAGATGTTTGTTTAAGGATAATAAATTCATTCGTCAACTTCGTTAGTAACTAAAAACAAAAACACGTATTTCATAGACGAAAATAGTAGGAGACGGGAAATTAAATTCGTGTGCGATTCCCATGCCGGGAGAAATATTTGTATGGCCTACATTTATTTCTCTTGTGAGTTTTTGTGACATTTAGTGGTTGTCTATGTGTGTGTCCATAGCACCCGCGATACAAGGTTTCACCGGTGCGGGGCTAAAAAATAAAAAAACACCTAGTTGATTTTAAAATGCTTCAACTGGTAGGTAATATCTACGCTAAGTACTCATGAAGATCACTGAATCATTGAAAATTTTCAAAAGAAAATTTACATCGAAATTTTGAGACAAATTTGATTATAAAATTGTTTTCCATCGTAATTGTAAGTAACGTCCATTGCTATAAGAAATGATGTGTCTGGGTCCTATGCTTTTAAGTGCACCTACTGAAAGTTATCATGAAATTCTATTAATAATAATAATGATGCACACACTCAACATAGCCCCATACTAGGCAAACTCTTTGTCGCGGGTGCCACGGACACACACATAGACAACCAAAATATACACCCAAACTCACTAGAGAAATAAATGTAAGCCATACAAATAATTCTCCCAGCCAGTAGTTATAGTATTACGATGAATACAATGTTATAAAGGATGTTATGACATTGATATACGTACTGTCTTTGACGTCTTGTATTGGCCATTGATGTCTGTCATGCCGGACGTCTTCAAACTTGTCGCCGGAATAGTACAACATGTACCGGATGGCTTCGGCGTACACATTTAAATCGAAATAATGTAACTTTTGCGCCATTTTGCACTCTGTTGATTCAATATCCACAATGCCGACAAAATGAATAATTCTATTTTATATACCAACTGCTAGATCACTAAATTGGCTTAAATGACCTCACTCGTATTTGTATGTCGGTAAGGTAAAAAATTGCCTTAATGATGAGTGCGGATGACTAGACAGTTATCTGCTTTTTGTATAGAATCCTGTCGTTGGAGATTTTATTCAGATGATGCAACAAATTAAATAATATCTTCATATAAAAATAGTACCGTAGTTTAAATTATTTATTTTTAATCTTATCTTTTCCACATCAACTATATAATACACGAAAATTGTGATTCCAGGCTCTAATATTAGGTACATCATTTAGCTTTAGAAAAAGACTATCGGTCATAATCGGTTGCGTTTGGATTTGTCGTTTCCGTCACATGACTGATAAATTAGGGATAAAATGTCACACAGGTAACAGAGATGACGCTCTACAAAGCCGAAATCAGCCGATCGTCTTTGTCTAAAACCCAATGTGTATTGTATACGGTCTAGTGCTGTATGTAACAAGCATTTTGTTTTGATAGAATTTGCTTTGTCATTCATCAAGGTTATAGAATTACAATTTTTTTATGATCTAGTATGACTTGATTGTTGCAAACTATTCGAAAATTCCTATTTCGAGTAAAGTTTATTTGTTTGAGATATCGAGTTCTTAGGTTTTCACGATTATTACACATAGGAAATGAAACTATTTTTTCGGATTTAAATCGCGTATATTTGTTTTTTTTGCAAACAAACCGACGTTTCCGGGCCCTTTACAGGTCCCATAGTCACGGTTGACCAACTATAATCACATGCCATGAACCATATTGAGTCCGTCGGTTTGTTTGAAAAAACAAATATACGCGATTTAAATCCGGAAAAATAGTTTCATTTCCTATATTTGAGATATGTTATAAATGCTTAATTAAATCGACCTTTTTTTAACTGGCATGTATAAAACTACTAAAAACTGTTATATAAGCTCAGCAGTCTTTCATTTTTGTTTTATTTTTCTTTCTTCTCAGTTCTGCATATTTGGGTTCGCAAATATTTAACTCATTTTTTCTTTTTTTTTTACAATTGAGCGCGTAATTACAACATTTTTTTTCCATCATTGAATTACAATCCTTTGACTTCAATTAGCTCAGGCTCACAAATCAAAATTTAAAATTTAGCTTCCATATTCAAAGTTCGTCACAACTCGTAGAATTGTATTTTTTGTTTTTAAATTTCATGAATTTCCGTTGAGGAACGTCCCAATAATTATTTTCGGAAATTATGCAATTTAAGTTCTCTACGCTTCGACGATCTATCGAAATGGTTCTTTGAAATTTTCATTTTAAAAAAATGATATTTAAATAAAATAAAAAGACATTTATTTCACCACAAAACAGAAATCATAGCATTTAAAACCTAAAGAAAAAGGAATTTCCAATTTTTGTCTTCACCTGTAGCTTTTCGCTTGCTGCACCAGGCTGATGTGTGGAGTGTACCCCAATATCTTAAGTAATATGTTAACGTTTAAGGCCGTCCATGTAAAATAACTTTTTTTATTTAACCTTAAATTTATAATTTTGTATAATTTATTAATACAAAGATCGAACACTTAGTAAAAATTCCTTCGATCCGGCCGGATTCGAACCGACGTCTTCTAGCACACCGTGCCAGATGCTATGCCAACTAAGCCACCGAACGAACCAGCGGGCCTCACGAAATTTTCTGTGCTTGTTGTCGTATTTGGTTTTTCAACGACTTTTTAGCAGTACCGCCATCTATGAGAAATCTATGAAAGTATTTCATCACCCCCAAGCCCCGGCTAAGACATGTTGCTATTCACTGTATTCAAATTTTTATTGAACTGGTATTCAATTTTTTTTTTGTGAAATGACTCCACTAGTTTGTAATAATTTATTAACCGTCAACCGTGACCATGGTACCTGTAAAGGGCCCGAAACGTCGGTTTGTTTGAAAAAACAAATATACGCGATTTAAATCCGGAAAAATAGTTTCATTTCCTATAATTTATTAATACAAAGATCGAACAATTAGAAAAAAATCCTTCGACCGGCTGGATTCGAAGGAAGGAAGATTAGTTCCTTACACTTAACCTGTATGGATGCATTTACTAATAAAAAAAATAAGAAGTTAATTTATTTATTGTGCAATCTAATGCAACTTACGAGTATATGTTGTTAGGTTAAAAAGATACTGACGAAATGGTATTTTATTTAAGATAATTATTGTGCAATGTAATGTAATTGGTATGTTGTTAGGTAAATAAAAACCATGTGAATGACTAGTATATATTATATTAACAGCAAAATAAAAATTCACACAGTCCAAATAGAATAGAAAGCAATTGTGATCGTAGCAGTAGAGCTCCTTGGGAAAGAGTTCGTCCAGGGAAGTACAGCCACCTTACCTATTTCTGTCGCCAAGTGGTAATGTGAGCATTAATGCATTCCGGTTTTGAAGGGTAAGGGTGCTAGTGAAATTACAGACACATGGGACTTGTCAACTTATGTCTCAGGCTGATGAGCGCAGTGTCAGTGCCGCTGAGTGGCACTGCATATGAACAGGTGTGCGCTTACCACCGACCGGGAGCACGACTTGTTCGTCAAGTCACGTAGTATCTTATAAAATCGTGAATGAAGAAAACCGTTGGAAGAAGAAGAGGAAAAAGTTGATGTTGTACCGTACAAATATTAAGAGTCTTTGAAAACATCAGGAGAGAGTTCATTGCCGCGAATGATATGGGTCTAGTTATTAAAATTAAAATGTAGACCCAATTTACAACGAGTAAGGTTCTCTAGTAGCAATATATTCCTTTACGCCAGGAAGGTTTGTTATCTTCTGAACGAGGTTCTGGATAGTGGGATAGTTCTTTTCGACTTCAATACTGAGGTAAAAATTTGCTGCTTCGACCATGCCAACAAGGACAAAGTCGGCCCATGTGAGCTGGAAATAAAGAACAGGATGTGTGAAAGCGTCAACTACAAACTAAATAAAAAAAATGAGATGGTTCGAGAATTATATAATTAAATAATACTATTTTCGAATATTTAAAGTAATATATAAAGAACACCACCGCAAGGAAACCTTCAATGTTAATAAAAATGAAAGGAAGTTACTTTACTACTTCATGAAACCAGAGATGGTTAATTCGCGCAAAATAGTTGCGCTTATGTTAAATATTTTTTCGTGCATTTTCTTGTCCAATGAATTTTCCCACAATCACTCTGCATAAAAGCAATAAAATCGTACAAATTCACATCATCGTTATGTCATAAGTACACTTGAAATCGTCATATTGATTAAACTCTGCCGCTCATTCGTAAGGCAGATTCCAGAAGATTAAGCAAGAAACTCTAGGGCGCTGTCCTATTGTCATTCAAGAAATCGTGTGTCCTATTTTGGAGCGATGCGATCACACTCGAAATGGCTCTTAACAGGGATGCACAGTTTTTGCTGCCGTGCAATAATACTTAATCGTAAATAGCATTAAAAAAGGAAAACGTAGACCACTATACTCCATAAAAACATAAAAAAGCGCGGTGAATTTTACAATCAGTAGGTATTTCAACGAACTGAAAAAATATTTTTACATTTTTACGAATATTAGCGAGCGCCATTAGGACACTGATCAGTATGTTTGATTGGCGATTGTCCGATCAATACGAAGCGTCGATGGTCGCGCAACGAAAACTAGACAATTTGATCGCATCGCGTAATCGCGCGACCTTTAATAGGACATTCAGTAGAACACAGTATTTTCGAGCGCACAGTCGGGAGGTCATTTTCGTTGTGCGTACGACGCATCATCGCGCGAGTGATGACGATAGGACGATGCCTTAAGGGTTGCTCTTTGTAAATATAAATTTGAATATATTTGTCATTTACAATATTTATTTCAAATGTTTTAGATTGAGAATGCAGGAGCTAAACGGATCAGTACCACGGATTTTTGTCATCCAAGTACGCAGTAGCTATTTATTAACCTTTAGTTTAACGTTTTTCTTTCACTCGAGTTTTAAGCCTCGTAAATGGCAAATTCTAAATATCAACCGGAATGTGATTAAAGAAGCGTATACATTGACCATTAAATAAATTTGTGACTTTGTGAAGTCAACTGTCAAGAGCCTTGTGAAGTACCTTTGGTATAACAAAGCCACACGTGAACAAACGTCAAACGTGATTCATTCACTTGAAACTTGTGGAAATCAATTAAGTCCTCTTTAATATGAAATATAAGTCTTTTTCCCTTAAAATTATTTTCTGAACTTTGACAAACATGCGTGTCAATAGATGGCATTGTGTGTTACAAACTAATTTATAAATTAACGCTTCCTAATATGGATAGATGGCGCTAATCCTAAACAAAATAAAAGAATAGCCGGTAGTATCCATAAAATTCTGTGTCATAAGTGGCATCTACTTGATTTGTTTGTTATCACTAGAAATTACAGTAGCTTGGATAAATTGCAGCTTGTCAACGTTAAACAAATTAGTAACAAAAATAGGTATTTGGTACTTGTAGCGACATCTGGTGTACCAATAGTAATTACCCGACTACGCCGTCTTTTATCACGGTTAGCAGTCCTCTTGGTTATTGGTTCATGGTAGCAATTACCTCTCGGTAATGATGCGGAACAATGCATGTCGATGAAGATTTATAACCCGTGGAAAACGTGGAAATATGCCAACATGGTGGACTGAGTCCGAAAGGAGACCCGTGCCTTTCAATGAGACGCATAATGATGTGTGTTATTGTGATAATGACGATGCAAAATCCGTAAATTGTGTGAAATATGGCGAAGAAAATTATATGAAATTTATTTTAACGATTGCAGCGGCGAAAAATTTATACGCAATGGCCGTCGGCATTTATTTTATTGGATTTATCGGACTACAATGCTGTAAATCCGATAAATCCACTGTTATTTATCCATTTCAAATCAAGGGGTTGAAAATTTTTTTCCTTATTTTTCTCACCCTTCCAGCAAAGTGTCCGTTATTTTTCTTTAGCTCCTTCTCGAATCTGGAGAAGTAAAAATCAACAGCTTCGTCCTCGATTTCCTTCTTAATGGCATGTTTCTTCATCGGGTCTTGCTCCTTGATGAAGGCTAGGACTTCTGAAATTAATCCAATATACTACTACTTAATGGTGCTGGTGAAATTACAGGCACATGGGACTTGTCAACGTACATCTCAGGGTTACGAGCGCAGGTGCAGTGCCAATTATATCTCTGCGGTATAAAACTCTGAGTGGCACTGCAACTGTCATAGATAGGCGTGTCGCTTACCACCAGGCGTAAAGGCGTCAATTGGTATCATAAAGTAAGTAAGTATCATATGTTCTTGTTCTTTAAATATCTTATCTTCATATTATCTTCCGTATTGCGCTTATGAAGATAGATAAGACAAATTTTAATTATCATGATGATGTTGATGTTGTCAAATCTACGTTGTTAAGTAAGTGTTAACTGCCTCTGTGGCCGAACGGTTACCATGCCGGACTGCCACGCAGAGGTCCCAGGTTCGATTCCCGGGCCGGGAGAAATATTTGTATGGCCTACATTTATTTCTCTCGTGAGTTTGGGTGTAATTTGTGGTTGTCTATGTGTGTCCATGGCACCCGCGACACAGGGTTTCCCTAGTGCGGGGCTATGTTGAGTGTGTGCGTTATAAAAAAAAAAAAAAAAAATTAGTCATAAATATTTATGATATAAGATCATATTAATGTTATCTATATTTTGATAGTAGAAATGCAGAAGTTATTTTGACTACAACAATAAGACTTATTTTGGGAATTATTATATATTTTTTATATTCATTAAAAAAACAACGAATCGACCTCCTTATAGATCTTAGGGTCATGGCTGTCCATCGAGTATATACCAGAAATAGAGACGAAATGTCATTTAATTTGTTTGAAAACTATTCTGCCAAATCATTACAGTGACAACTGCGATCCGATTGGTCAGCCCGAATTCGAAACAAATGACGGGTGTCATCAAAAGTTTCACTTCAAATCAACCAGTTTAACTTGAGCTTTGCTATAATCGACAAAAATTGGAAACTTACATATTTAATAACCCTTGAAATGTGATACCGTTTGTTTTGTTATTAAATGTTTTGCTATTTTTCCCCCACCACCGAATGGAATACCCATAGAGATATTATCTTTATTACAATAAATCATTGACTTACAATTATATGGACGTCGGGTCCGCGCTAAAAAGTGTCCGAACTTATAGGGCGTTAAAATTGTATACAGAGCGTCATTCACGCTCTAGTCTTCGTTTGTTCGACTGACAGCGAAGCACGCAAAATTAGACAGTACTGCGATGACATTACAATTTAAATTCAACGTTTTAGCTTTTTCATATTCCTTGACATGTCACTACGTTTAAATAGGTTGACTTGGGACATTTTTTCGTGGTTTTTGTATTAGACCCGCCGTCCATTTATTTACAAGTCAATGCAATAAATACAATCTTTTTGGAATATACGGAGGCGTCACACAGGTCAGTTGTTGGCGCTGTACTATTTCAGCTTTCTAATTTGTGATTTCAGTGCAAACGAGAGATGATATTTAAAAGTGATATAAGCCCCCTTTGCCTGATGAGTTTCCAGTGATGATGGCCCTTATTTCACCTCAATTTCTAGTTACATACTCGATGGGGCTGTCAGATATAGTTTTATTTCCGATATTGAATACCTAAGAACTCTATGTAAAATAAGTTTATTCTTCAAAAAAAAAGCTTCTCAGTTCGACTGTATTCTTTTTGTGTGTGTTAGGTACTTGATTACTCCGATATTTGAGAACCGATTTCGATGATTATTTATTTGCTGGAAATTGGGTACATCTGTAGAGGACCCATTTAAACTTGAAGAAAATATTCCACCTCTCAGGGTACCAAATTAGGAGATGAATCCGGTTTATTTTATTTCATTCACTTTCTGTCAACCGATTTTAATTAAATTTGGCAAATAGATTTAATTGTAAAATACATGTTATACCGACCCCACTTAACGTGGGATAAGGACAAGAAGAAGCAGGGAGAAGACGATGTAATCATAAACTGCCTCCATGGCCAAACGATTACCTACCAGAGGTTTATGAGTTTGGGCGTATTTTGTGGTTGTTTATGTGTGACACAGGATTTTTGTGCGGCTATAATTAGAGTGTGTTCGTTATT
Organism: Hyposmocoma kahamanoa; assembly: GCF_003589595.1. NCBI lineage: Eukaryota > Metazoa > Arthropoda > Insecta > Lepidoptera > Cosmopterigidae > Hyposmocoma > Hyposmocoma kahamanoa. The sequence goes on along the minus strand of NW_020653581.1, from coordinate 886,052 downwards.
TATTTATTTATACCAAAAAGTTTTCAGGTCATTTGCTTATAAAAAATTTATAATTATTGTACCAGAATATATACTTTATATGCACACATATTTACCAGTAATTATAAAGATTATATGTAATATTAGTACGTTGGATTAAACCTTCAAGAAAGTGTATCAGGATTAATGGAATTTGGTGCCTTGTAAATTCTAAATATTCTTTATTATCCTAATTTAAAACTCAATCCTTGTAACAATTGGACCAGCCGGATTCGAACCGACGTTTCCTAGCAAACCGTGTTAGGCGCTATACCAACTAAGCACGGAACGTATCAGAAGACCTCATGAATTTTTCTCTGTGCTTATTATCGGATCTTTGTATTTGGTTTTCAACGACTTTTTAGCCGTAAAGCCATCTATGAAAAATCTATGAAAGTGTTTCGTCACACAGTTAGATACCTTTACAGCTACCAGTCCTGGCTAAACATGTCGCTATTAACTCTAATTAATTATTTTTATTAAATTGATATTGAATTATTTTTTGTGAAATTACTCCACTAGTTTGTTATAATTATTAGTACAAAGATCGAATACTTACAAAAAATTCTTTGGAACCGGCCGAATTCGAACCGACGTCTCCTAGCAAACCGTGCCAGACGCTATGTCAACTAATTGGCATAGCATCTGGCACGGTTTACTTACTTATATGTTGTCTCGGGCCTGGGTGTTTGTGGTACCGTCGTTGTTTCCGATTTCCATAACACAAGTGCTTTAGATACTTACATTCGGATCAAAGCAACGTATGTGATGTTATCTAAATGTTTATATTATATACTTATAAATATACAGGATATTATGTATGTATATATGTCACTGGGACATTTATATTAAAAATTGATGCCAGAATAAATATTTTACAAATAATAAAAAGTAGAGTGAAGCAATAACTTACTGGTACTCCAGAAATCGTAAAGGGTGAAGACAATAGCGTCCAGGACAGCCTGGTCCCAAGGATCAGATGGCAGGAGACCAGTTTTACTAGCGACGTAACGGGCGATCGCTATCGACTGGTTTAGAGTGCGATCGCCTTCTTGGTAGATAGGCACCTGGCCGTAGGGAAGTTCTGCAATTACAAACTAGTGTGTATGTCATTCTTCTTGGTACAATAATAAGTATTCAAATTCATGTATAAATTAAATTTGTATTGAATTGATATTCAGTAATTTTTTATTTTTTAAATTACTCCACTAGTTTGTTATAATTATTAATTAATACGAAGATCGAACACTTAGAAAAATTTCCTTCGATCCGGCCAGATTCGAACCGATGTCTTCTAGCAAGCCATGTCAGACGCTATGCCAACTAAGCGACGAAACGAACCGGCGGACCTCGCGAATTTTTCTATGTGCTTGTTGTCGGATCTTTGTTTTTGGTTTATCAACGACTTTTAAGCCGCTATACCAGCTTAGTTGGCATAGCGTCTGGCACGGTTTGCTAGAAGACGTCGGCGTCGGTTTGAATCCGGCCGGATTGAAGGATTTTTTCATGTATATAGTATTTCATGTATTTTCATGTATATTTTTTTTAAGAAATTACCAAGACAAGCAGTGATGTGAGCATACTCGTAAAACTACAGGCACATGGGACTTGTCAACTTTAAGTCTCAGGATGACGGGTGCGGTGATAGTGACCGTCAGATCTTTGCAATTTAAAACTCAGTGCCTCTACCACGAGTCTACTGTGACAGTTATCGCTAGCGACAGCATAAATTACTTCACAATTTTGTATGGCAAATTATACAGCGCCATTTTTGTCAACATTTTGTATACAAACATTTTACGCGGTTGCTAGCGATAACTGTCACTTTAATCTCATGGTAGAGACACTGAATGGCACTGGGATTGTAAGGCTGCGGTTCCATCAGAGATGTGCGAGGTAGCTTAGGCAGTGCGAGGATTTGTAGTGGCTCTGTGAAACGGTGTGATGGTTTCCACCAAATCTGTGCGAGATAGCTAGGTGATGCAAGAATGGGTAGCGAAGCTGTGACACGGTGTGTAGCTGAGCGGGTGTGAGGATAAGTAGAGGACTCTTTTCAGCTGTGCGCGGGTGGGGCGCGGTGTGGTGGGGTGAGCGGAGACGACTGCTCGCGTACTTTGCGCACATTCCTCGTACACATTCCTCACTCGCATCCGTCGCACACATCTCTCGCTTTTTTATATGTACAAATACTCCGCTAGCCCTTTTCCACCAGTGCTGCGCTAGGCGAGGCTAGGAAAATGAAGTAATCCTATTGGTGGATTTTTTCCTCGCACACCGCACCGCCTATCTACCTCGCACATCTCTGGTGGAAACGCAGCCTTATCAAACGTGTCGCTTGTTCATCACGTCACTTGACACAATAAAAAAACTCTATACATTGTTATACGTACTGTCTTTTACATCTTTGATAGGCCATTTCTTTCTGTCATATCGGATGTCTTCAAACTTCTCTCCGGAGTAGTGCAAAATGTATCTAGTAAACTCTGCAAGTCCATTTCTGTTAAAGTAATATAACTTCTTAGACATTTTACAATCTGAAACTAGTTCGCTATCCACAATGGCGGTTGAATAAATGATCATTCTTTGTTTTGTAACTTATCTTTTACTCAAATATCATTGTCGGAATACATTGCAACGTTCAATATAAGTATTTTAATAAGGTTGAAAATCGTGTAAATACCTAGTTCAAATTGAGATACTTATCAATATATTTCGTATTTCAAGCTATCATCTTATCTGGAGTTGACTAGTACTTTTTGCACCGGTGTATCATATTATGCACCAAATAATGTACTAAATATATTTTTGGTTAACGCTTGCGGTCTGGGAGTCCGCGGTAATGATCAATTTTTTGAATACTCAGAATGAATAAAACAATTTTTTCGGATTTAAATCTCGTATATTTGTTTTTTCAAACAAACCAACTTTTCGGGTCCCATGGGATCTGATAAATAATTTCATTTCCTATGTGTAACAATTGCGGAAACCTAAGAACTCGATATTCAGAATGAAATTACCTGAATGGCCAAACTGACGGCATATTCTGTACATTACTTGGACAATTTTATCAATACGTTCAAAATATATCATTTGTAAAATTAATCTTATGGCCATAATGGAACTATAACGTCAGTTCGAATAATTTTTTTCCCTTATATACGGTTCATTTGGTCCAGCGGCAGGGACACTGGCCCTAGATAGGTAATTTTAATTAACATTTTATATCATCGTCACCCTGAAGACATCTAATGTATCAGTCCTCTTAATTCTAATCTACCAAAATGAATTACCATCATCGCTGTCGCCATTTAACTGGAAGCGGCGAGAGAATTCATGCTTTTGTGGTACATATTACTCCACTTCGCGAGAAACGTTTTGTTTCCGCGTTCATTATGCGAATAGCTATGGAATAAAATTTATTACCAGACTGCATTCCTTGTACGATACAACTTGGTTATGGAACAGGCGTGTACCAGCCACGTTTGTGTCGCTTTTCATCAGAGGAGATTGTAGACAAATGTGAGTTTATCTTTAATAAAAATGAAACTAAACTACAACAAACACTTTAATTAAATTTATTTAATCAAAATGTAATATAATATTTATTTACGTCATTCACATTCACACAGAGTAAGGTTTCCTTGTAGCAATGTATTCTTTTACTCCAGGAAGATTTCTGATCTTTTGAACAAGGGTCTGGATAGTGGGGTACTTCTTCTCGATTTCAGTGTCAAGGAAAAGGTTTGCGGCTTCAATGATGCCAACAAAGACAAAGTCGGCCCAGGTCAGCTAAAAATACAAAACAAAAATTTGAAATATATGTGTAACACATCCAAAATATTCCATATATCGATACTTTAAAATACAGGACAATTTTCGAATCCGTATATCATGTTTGAGGTCAGTATTCGTTCCATACAAGCAGAGCGAAAAATATATTAAATTGTAACACCTGCAGTCATACATATACTTTTTCGGGTACCTAATAAAGTATTAAATTCTGGTCCAAAATAAATAACATTCTTGTTCATATTCATTCATACGTACCTTTCTACCAAAGTAGCCATTATTCTTCTTCAGTTCCCTCTCGAATCTGGACAGGAAGAACTCAACAGATTCATCAAGGATTTCCTTCCTAATGGCCTGCTTCTTAACTGGGTCTTGCTCTTTGATGTAAACTGTGACCTCTGCAAGAAATCCACTTTTTCGTAATTCACATGCATAAAAGTCAAATCATAAAAACATGCTACAGTAAATGTAGCATTCATATAATCATTAACATTATAGTCATTTCATCATAGTAATGGATGCACATAAATAACATATTCTCGTATTTTTATCAGAAGTTGAAGATGATATAGGAGAAATTCTACTTAACATACAAAGATAAATTGTTATCAACATTATTAAAAATATTGACGCCATAAACAAAGTCTATTTTTCAGCGACAAATGAAACATAATTGAATCCATATTGAAGAATAGTGTCTAACCTTCATGCAGATTTTTTATCTTGATTTGCAGAATCATAGCAAATACTTGAATAACGTTGAAAGGCGAAGCCAAATACTACTTACTGCTCCAGAAGTCGTAAATGTTGAAGACAACAGCGTCCAAGAGAGCCTGTTCCCAAGGGTCAGAAGGCAGCAAATTGGTCTTGGAGGCCAAGTAACGTGCGATTGCAAGGGACTGGTTCAGAGTGCGGTTGCCTTCTTCATAGAGAGGCAGCTGGCCGAATGGAAGAGCTGAAATTGTTATTGTGAAGTTTCATAGTTTACAATACTTCTCATTCGATTTGAGAGATAGTGAAGTGATATTTTATGACGGAAACGGTCTTAGTGTTGATTTTTGCATCTACTTTTGAAATTTTACCAAAGTAACTTCAAAAAAAAGCAACTTGAAAGTTATTAAGCCTTTTTCTCATATCCACTTATTATCATCTAAGTTTGTAACAAAGAAAAAGGAACCACATTTGATTTAAGCACAATTTGAAATAATACCAAAATAATTACGAATAATTACAATATACGTACTATCCTTAACATTTTTAATGGGCCAGCTCTTAGGGTCGTATCTGACGTCTTCGAATTTCTCACCGGCATAGTGCAAAATGTACCTGATGGGCTCACCTAGCCCGTTCACATGAAAATAATGCAACTTCGTAGACATATTGCACTCTGTCCGTCCACAATTGACAATGCCAGTCGTGCACTTGATCATTCTATTTTATAGAACTTTAACTGCGTATAATTTCTCTCTTAATACATTTATTATGGTCTCTGTAATAAGGGTGAATATCGCCTGATTGGCATGTGTAAATTGAAAATTTCAGCATATCGGTTATCTTTTACGTGACTGCCGATAAAATATTAAGTTAATTGTATTTTCTTTTTATTTCACCTTAAAAAAGATATTGAAGTTCCTAAATCATAAAAGCTGCAAAATTTATTTTTTACTGTATAATGAAAATTTCATCATTCTTCCTATAAGGACTTCAAAAATGTTTAAGTTTACGAGTCGTTGATGCGGTAAATTTTTAAATCACAATTTAGGCAAAAGTACCTATCATGACTGAATAATTATATTTAATCCATCGGATAAGTGCGCGAATCAAATGACTTGGTATGATATCGTGAGGGATCGCAGTAAAGTTGCAATCTGATGAATCGGGTTTACTATAACGATGATGGTATCAGGTAACAATATTGTTGATTGTAACCAGTTGAGTCAGGGTTGAACTAGATCTAATATTATCTACAAATTTTACAATTTCTTTATAATATCAAAGGACGGGCCTGCTGGTAAGCCACACGCCTATCCATGACAGTTGTAGTGTCTCTCCGAACATTAAATGGCAAAGATTTGAGGATACTGCCACTACGTCCGTCACCTTGAGACATAAGTCTCAGAAACTCACAGACGGTAAGGAGCTCCTTAGCCTACGGAGAGACGTTGGCTACGTGTGTGTTCTACCGTCTTTATAATGGGGAGTACTCTGAGGAACTTTTCGAACTGGTGCCATCGTCTCGTTTCTACCATCGCACCTCCCGCCAAAGGAGTAGAGTCCATGCCCACATCTATGATGCCTGGCATTGTAAGACCACGCGGGCATCTCGTTCGTTCCTTCCTTGAACCTGCAAGATGTTGAATAATCTTCCTCCTGAAGTATTTTCTTTGCGCTATGACATGGGATTCTTCAAAAAGTGTGTTTACAGGATTCGCATAGGCTGGCAACACATAGGCAGCTAATCTGATGTTGCAAATGTCTATGAGCGACGATGACCACCTCCCATCATGTGGCTCGTCTGCTTGTTTGCCTCCTTCTTTACATAAAAAAAGAAGTTGTCTGCGACATCACGTCCTCGCAGAAGGAGACCATCGCCTGCCATGACCTCTCGCTTCCCAGCATGGCTCTAACTATGCTGGGCAGTGAGAGGTCACGTCCCACCACCTCTACGAGATCCCGGCGCTGCTGGCTCCAGGTTGGGCACACCTCCAAGGTGTGTCTCGCCGAGTCTGTAGCAGAGCCGCACTCGTGACACTCCGGGGTCACCTCCCTCCGTGCGATCTTGTGCAGGTAGTCACCGAAACAGTCGTATCCGATGAGTACCTGAACAAGACGGTAAGTGAGAGACCCGTGCCTCCTCTTCCTCCAATCGGCCAGTACAGGGAGCAGCACCTGGACGGTGCGCTCCCCGTATCTGGCCGATCGGAGTGCCTCCCACCCCGCCTGGACGGCGGTCTTGGCGGCACGCCGAACCCCCGTTAGCTCCTCTAGTGTGGGGCGCTCTCCACGTGCCCTGGCTTCCGCACGGCACCTGTAGGTCTGCTCGAGGACGAACGCCTCGAGCTCCCAGGCTGCGGATCCAGCTAGGGCGCATGCCGCCGCTCCGGAAACCGTCCGGTACGCCCGAATCGCCCTCACCGCCATTAGCTTCTGCGGCCTGCGCAGAAGCGGCCGCAGTCTGGCGGTGAGGGCCTCCGCCCAGATGGGCGCCCCGTAGAGGGTCATGCTCCGTATGACGCCAGCATAAAGCCGGCGACATAGGGAGCTGGGTCCCCCCACGTTTGGTATAAGGCGCCCAAGCGCCGCCTAGGTGGTAACGCATCTGCGTAGCAGATGACACCCAGTCCAATGGGGGAAGATCCTCGGAGCACGTAGTCGTACCCGAGGTTCCACAATAGCGGGCCCAGAACCGAGCCCTGTGGAACCCCGTGGCACATGCTCCGCTCCCTCATCACCCCGTTCCGGTCAAGAAAGGAGATCTTTCTCCCGGTGGGATAGCTCGACACCACCTGCCTCAGATATTGAGGCAGGCGGTGGAACTTTAAGGCCTCCTCGATGACGAAGAACGGGAGATTGTTGAACGCGTTGGCGATGTTCAACAACACCGCCACAGCAATCCCCCGCTCCGCCTTGGCCCTCCTCACCTGTCCCCTTAGCTCCGTTATTGCATCGATGGTCGAACACCAAGCCTGGAATCCGAACTGGTGCGACGACACGATGCGGGCAGCGAGCACTCGCTCGAAGAGCTTACTCGCCTCATCGAACGGCACGATGGGCCGATACGCTTTCTTTCAGGAGGAGGCAAAGGCGGCCCTCCTTCCACACCTGGAGGAAGCTTCCCGACGCCAAGCTGGCGTCGAAGAGTTTCAATACGCGTTCTCCCAGGTGTTCCAACGCAAGTGTCAGGATAATCCCTAGCACACTGTCCGGACCGGGGGCCTTTCTTGTGGCCCTGAGCCGGTCCGCTGCCGCCTTTAGTTCCTCCATTGACCGGAGGACTTAACCTAACCTAACCGAATCTAATCGTGTCTTTGCGATAAACATCCAACATATCCTGAAAGAGCAACGGTTTCATTATAATTCGGTTTTCGGTATAATGAAAATTCGAAATTCTGACAAACGTTATTTCGGAAAAAAATCGAGTTTGTGATAAGTTACCCACATTGCTTACGGACAAATCCAGGTTCACAGAAGGTGAGGCCGTAAATAACCCACATGACTCCAAAATTTTGCAGCGTGGTTCAACATAAGTACCACAGAACTCTTCCGAGCCGTAATTTCATTAGCCCAAGTTGCTGTAACGATAGCCAACTTGCAGTCGGAGATGACACAACCGCCGCCGTGGGGAGCGACCTTTCTCTGCCAACTATAGTTCGCTCAATGGTTGAGAGCAAAAGGTCGTGGGACACAGTCCAGGCATTCTGTGAGGAGGTCATGGTGCGGAAAGAGGCAGCGGAAAGGGAAAGGTAAGATACAGCCCCTGACCCGATTTGCCGTCGGAGAGTGGGTCGCAGAAGGAGAACTATGGCTCTCCAGCTGCCGACATAAGGTGGGGTTCGACGCCCAGTCAGACCAATCACCGCCGGAGTCGCGGAAGAATGCGTAAGCGTCCCCGTGACATGGTGAAAAGATGGAACACCGTCAGGTTTTAGTCGGTAGGAGTCCGACATAACCCTTCGCCTCCCCCGCGTGGAGGGTATCCATGAGAATTTCCCGACGGTAAAAAAAAAGAAGATGACACAACAAGAAGTAGAATACCCATTACAACCTAAGTGACGCTTAGCTTCTTTTGTCTGCCAGCCGACGATATACTTCCTTATTCGCATGAATCTCTTCCAAAGAAAGAAACCACGCTGCACCAATGTACCTTGGGTTAGCTTTCCATGTCATTGGAGACTTATATTTCGCCAATAGTCAGATTTCTACTAATGCAAGGGCAGGACAGAGGAAAAGGCAATCGTTCCTAGCATGCCCAACCAGGTGACTGATAATCATTTCTAATTAAGTTTGATATTCCTTCACAATAACATGTTTAATGGTTATTCTGGAAGTGAAGTTTCTCACTTAACAATGACTTTTGTATTTAAATTCACTATCTATGATCCAATGTCAAGGTGACTTGTAGCATAATAAATTATTATGAAACTGTTTTCGTTTATCTCTAAAACCTTTGACATACCGATACTGGTATCTTAACTTAAAATATTTTAGTGATAAATTTTACCTTTGTATAAAACTGTTTATTTATTATTCGTTAATAAAATAACATTTTTAATTATTACTATAATGAGTATAAAATATATTAAACAACGTTTTGAACAGTTAATTACTAGAACATTTTAATACACAATGTTTCCATTTATGAAAAATGGTCAACAACTGACTGTATCACAACATAGCAACGTACTATCATATCATATTATGAAGCCCTAACACGATCGACTGTAATTTTTGTTGACTGTAGTTAGACCATGCAAGAATCTACCATAGCCCTAAAATGGGCTTGTTCTGTACACACATACCAAGGCTGCCTGTTAAACCTCATTACTGAGAGTAGTGACTTCCCCGCGAAACGAGCTCCGCATGACAACGCTGTGACATCTGTGGCGGTCTTTGGCATAGTGGAGTGCATCATGGAGACGCATACCGAGAGTCGCTTGGTCGGACCATCTTTTGGGATAATCTGTGAATTTATGAATGGATCAATCAATAAGTGAAATATTGTTTTTTTTTTCAATCTTTTATCCTGTACTTAAATATTAATAAGAAAAAAGTATTTGCATAATTATTAAAACAAAGATCCAACTCTAAGAAAAAACCCCTTCGATTTGGCTGGATTCGAACTAGCATTTTCCAACAAACTGTACCAACCAAGCCACGGAACGTACTGTCGGTCCTTACGATTTTTCTCTAAGCTTGTTGCAGTTCTTCTTCACAGATGGCGCTACGGCCAAAAAAGTCGTTTCAAGCTAAGCCAGATCATAAGAATTTTTTCTTAGTGTTCGATGTTTGTTAATAATTATAACAAACTAATGGAATAATTTCACAAATAAATAATTGAATGTCATGGTCAAACATCGTGACATTCAATAAACTACAAAATTACAAAAGGAATTTATTCATTTTGAAAGAAGACTTGAATCTGGTTTTCTTGTTCGAAATAAAAGTATTTTCAACTTCTAGGCACTTCTAAAGTCCTGTACCTCCACTAAAGGTTGTTCAAGCGTTTATATTTTTGCACCAATGTACAGTGAACACGGAAGATTCTGGAAGTAAAACTTGTTGGAAAAACTAGTTTAATAAGTTCTTTTACATTACGATTTTCCCTATAAGCAAGCACTTGGGAAAAGTGTACTTAGTCTTCAAGCTACTTGAACTTGGTGACTATTTACTGAGCAGCACCGCAACTTTTGTGTTTTTGTGTGTGTTTGGTTTGTAGTGCTGATGAATCTACAGGCCCATGGGACTTTAGGACTTATGTCTCAGGGTGACGGGCGCAGTGGCAGTGCCCCTCAGATCTTTGTAATTTGAAGCTTTAAGTGACACTGCAACTGTTTTGGACAGGAGTGTCGCTTACCATCAGGCGCACGATTTGTTCGTCCCGTCACTTAGTATCATAAAAAAACCTGCGGTGACGAAATGACGAAACTGCATTCCGGTTTGTGGTGCTGATGAATCTACAGGCCCATGGGACTTTAGGACTTATGTCTCAGGGTGACGGGCGCAGTGGTAGTGCCCCTCAGATCTTTGTAACTTGAAACTTTAAGTGACACTGCAACTGTTATGGACAGGAGTGTCACTTATCATCAGGCGCACGACTTGTTCGTTCCGTCACTTGGATTCATAAAAAACCTGCTGTGACGAAATCAGGGGGCCTTAAATTAAACAGCCAAATCATACTTATTTTTTATGTACCACGCCAGCACATCAAGCTACACATTGACGTATCTTGTTCCGTTGCACTGGAGGCGATTTTCGAACAAAAATGTGTACTCTGATGTGCCGTTGTTCGTACATTGGTTTTTATACCTACACCGTGGGTGTTATATTGCTAAACGAAATATATCTACGTCGTCATTTTAGTCATTTATTTTAAACGTTACACTTAAATTGCTTATCATCAAAATGCCGTAAAAGTGTGACGTCAAACTTGTACACACTTTGTTAGCAACATGTCACAAAACGAATCTTCCTAACTCCCAACACCCAACTAGTTAAAAGTTTTCCACGAAACTAAATCATATCTAGCAACTGTATACCTAACAAGACCTAATAAGTCCCCGTAGGAATAAACAAGTTGTACATAAACTCGCAGCTGGCATTTTCCGGGAACCACACGTTCCCGTCGCCATAATAAAGTGTTTCCTTAGGCGCAACAAACTACGCCAACAGTAAATTACTAGGGTTTTCCGTGTCACCGCAACTTTAGGCGGGGATGCAGTTACAGCGTTTAGCAATGTAAATAAAGCAGCTGTAATCAAATTATATGCGAATATAGTAGCAGCAGAGCTTGTGATAAAGTTCCTCCAGGGAAGTACTGCCAACTTATTTATTTCTGCCGCCAAACAATAACCACTACTACGTTTCGGCTTTGAATGGTAAGGGTGCTGGTGAAATTACAGACACATGGGACTAGTCAGGTTATGTCCCAGGATGAAGGCCGCAGTGGCAGTACCCCACAAGTCTTTGCGATTAGAAGTTCTGACGGGCACTGCAACTTCTATGTCTGTCCATAGAAGTTGCAGTGCGTATTGGTTTTGACCTGCGCCTACTACGATAAACTAAAAGAAACTCTAGTAATTGGAACTCCTTCTTCAGTACCGTTGTCCAAAGTCCAAACGTCTGAGTCATTTTAATTCTATGCAAACAGATGTAACCTGTAAATATTGCTTTTTTTTCTTCTCTTTATTAAAGAAGGATTTTTTCTTAATTACAAAATGTCACCCCTATACTGACAGGCTCTGTAAAAACCATCAGCTACAGTCTTCACTTGATTCCGACCTATATAACAATTTTGCTTTCTTAAATCTTGAGGAAAGATAGAAGTAAAAGAAAGTATTACACACACCTACTCATACCTCTATGTACGAGATATTCTATCGTTATGAGATATTTTCATTCCAATTTTCTTCTTTTTTTACCTTTAATTGGATTTTATTTTGACCAATAGAAGAAGTAGAATTGGAGCAAAAATAGATCTCGAAAAATAGTGCTCGTCCAGAACATACCTATTCAATCGTACTTTAATGACATTCGAATTGTAAGTGCTATGAAATACAGACGCTGCAAGAAAAACCAACAACCGCCAAACCAGAATACCTACGAAGCTTAGAGTTTAGTAAATAGTACTGTAAAAATTTATACGATTATTTATCATAATAAAATTGGTGCTGGCGCTGACGGTGGCAATTACACAGAAAGCACTTGGAAATTGCACGGTAAATCACGTAATTGGTTTGTTAAGATCCATATAAGAAACGAGGTACCCCGTACTATCATATTACGATATTTAATGTTACAGTAAACGCCATGAACTGGTTAACAAGCAGTCAAAGACAATTTGAATCAGTTCATCAGTCTCAAGTTCGCTGGAAGTGACACTACGCACTAAAAACTCTTTCCCGCCACAACCATTACGTTGTGCAGCAGTAAAAGGAGCCCTTTTATTTGACCGCTAGTGCCAAACTGTAACTAACATGGTTTCGCGGATAATTACACAATCTCTTCTCACGTCTGTTTCCGAATACTACTAAAATTAATCCCCTTTTTATTACTTCTTCTGGTTTGGAATAATTCTCATACGTTAAGTGACGTGGTTGAAATATCATCTGTATAAATTACGCCTACACGCGCTATACTTTCTATAACGGAACTTTTTTAAATTTATATAAAATGCAAAAGTACTTCAAAAAGATGGTCATTTATTGAAATGTTCCTATGCAAACGTACCTATGTTCAAATGTTCGTGATATTCTCCACCATGCAGGAACTGGTGGGTTGAACTAAACATTAATTATAGCATACAATATACCCGTGATGTACAACCAACAAAAATCCATTTTTTTCGGCTCCTTCCTTCTAGTAAAGAATATAAAGATATACCTAGTAATTTTAAGTTCTTTCATACGTACCCCAGACTTAAGCGAGTTCTTTTATTTAGTATTGCACTTCTACACATGAATCAGATGTCATTTTAATTGTATTGGAAGATTACATTCTTTTACAGCTTCATGAGTGGAAAGAATTCCATTTTATGTTGTATTTTTTTTATAGTACTAAACGACGGGACGAACAAGGCGTATGTCTGGTGGTAAGCGACACGTCTGTCCCTAACAATTGCAGTGCCATTCAGAGCTTTAAATCATAAAGGTCTGAGGGGCACTGCACTGCGCCCGACACCCTGAGACGTATTAAATTCACAAGACCCATGTGCCTGTAATTTCACCAGCACCCTTACCTTTCAAAACTGGAACACAGTAATGCAGACATTATAGCTTGGCGGCAGAAATAGGTAAAGTGGCAGCACCAGGCTGGACGAACTCTTTCACAAGGGAGTTCTACTGCTACTAAATTAAAAATGTTCATTCATAGACTGCCTTAATTTTCGTAAACTTGCTTAACCTATAATTTGTAAATAAGAATGCCTCAACGTACTGCAATATATTACATTATTTAAACATAGTATTAATAGAGCCATGTTCAATTGCAGCAGCTTTTAGTTTCACCAAGACACGCTGCGACCGGTGATCCTAGTGAACGCCTGTTCATGCATTTAATGTAAATTCCAGTGTCATATACCCGGGGCTACCTGCTCCGCGCCCTACCTACCACTAGATCAATGTGTGGGTAAAGTTCAATGTAAAGTAAATTTTGAGTTACATTTGTTCCACGTGGATCTGAGTGCATGGAACAACTGGGAATAAACGTTAGTCACAACACAAAATGGAAGCCGTATTTATGTAAAACTCAGTATTTTTTTATATAAATAATGTGCACATTTGACCTCCATCTCACCTGATGGAAAGTGACGATGAGGTCGAGGATGTAGCATGCACACCTAAATAATGCCTATTAACTCTCGCCTTGAAAAGGTCCAAGTAATAGCGTTCGGGGAACAAGTCTGCAGGCAGGGAATTCCACTCCATAGCCGTTCGCCATATAAATGTGGAAGCGAAACACTTCGTGTGAATCCGGGGAATATCCACAACATAGGGGTGGAACCCCCGCCCACATCTAGTTTCCCAATGATGGAAAGGGGAAGGCAGAATCAAATTATGCAATTCCATCGCACGCTCTCCGTGATATATCTTGTAGAATACCGATAAGCTGGCAACTCTACGGCAGTGTTCAAGGCTCTGCAGCTTCGCCTCTACTAATTCCAAAAGCTCATAAGAGGGAAGCTTGCTTAAAAGGCTTGCGTGCCAGACCCTGTCAAAGGCTTTAGAAATATCTAAAGACACTGCAATGGCTTCGCCATGCTCTTCTGTAGTCTCGCTCCATAAGTGAGAGGCATACACAAGAAGATCCCCAGTTGATCGCCCTCTTCCGAATCCGTATTGGCGATCACTGGGGAGATCGTTGTCTTCAAGGTACGACAGGAGACGGTTGTTAAGTACACGCTCCATAGTCTTGCAGAGTATGGAAGTGACTGAGATAGGTCTATAATTGACAAGGTCAGCTCTGCTTCCTTTTTTAGGCACTGGTTGCACATATGCAAGCTTCCACGATCTGGGAACTACGCCAGTCTCAAATCATCTTTAACGTCATCATTTAATGTAATCAATGAGTCACATACGAAATCAAATAATCATTCAGCAACTCACGTTACGCAAGCCAATTTTTGTAGACAGCGGTGATCAGAAGAGAGACGAGACTTAATCCTTATCATGAAATGTTTTTTTCAAGTTCAAGGAATGGAATTCCTCGCTTGCGTCGGTACTTCCGACAATATCACACGAATGTCTTTAAGGTGCAATTAAGTAAGCTTAAGTTCATTTAATATAAACAGTTAAAGTTTGGAAGACAGAAAACAGAAGCTCTCACAGTCTTGAGCGGCCATATTTAAACCTTCAAAAAGAAGGAGGAAGTTCTCAATTGGACTGTATTTTTTTTATAAATATGTTACACGATAACTATAGCATTTGCAATATAGCATTTGTGAATCGATTTTGATGATTCTTTTTTTGTTGGAAAGAGGATACGGTAGTCCCGTTTAAATTTGAAAAAAATATTCCACCTCTACGGGGTGGCAAACTAGGGGATGAATGGCTTTTGAGGTCGGTTCTTTTAGAACTATGTACTGAGATTATTAATTATGAGTAGCGAAGGCCTGTCTACTCCTTGATATCATCGAACAATTTCCTTCTCCGTTGTCCTAGTTCTCCTTTTCCTGCGATCTTGCCTTCTTGTCACCCTTACGATTTCGTAAGAATTCCCAATTCGGCCACATTCAAAGATGAAAATCCTTTGAACCAAAAGAATTCCCAAGAGACCTAACAGAGAATGTTCGTTTCACATCCATTCAAGTTTATATTTATCACTTTCTAAAATCTTTCTTTATACAAAAAATAGTCCATGAAAATTTGAACAATCTACGCAACGCCCACATTTCAAATACATGGACGCGTTTGCAGGTCTATTTCTTTAATAGATGACTATTTTTCACATCCGTTCAGCAATGTAGACTATACATAACGACGAGGAAAATTACGTAAACTTCTAATACCAAGAGTTTATAAAACGTTTAACCCAACAGAGGACAAAGAATATGTAAAAAGTCCTTCAAATCCAGAATACTAAAGAGGACCTTTGTAATTGGCGTCGTTTACAGACCCACTTGTATTTGAAAAGGGTAATTTGTAAAGGATGATGTTGGATTTTAAGAACACATAAGGATTTATCTTGAACCCTTTGTGGATTATATTGTATTTTATTTCAGTTAATATACATGTAATATTTACATTTTGAAGTCCTAATTTTCTCATAAATTATGTCTAACATATATAATTTATGCATTGAAATCTTTACAATGAGAGCTTGTGAGAGAAGGAAATGAGAGCCTTCAAAGATGAAAACTTAAACCTAACATAATATGTGAATTCTCCTAATGTATGTACATACTTCCTTACGAACGTAGTTTTTACGCAACCAGTTTTTCGCCTTAATACTGTCGCCAATCAATATAAAATCTCGAGACAACTGCATAGAAAATACGACAAAATCCTTTTTGAGTGAAAGCACCTAACATATTCACGGTAAACCCAATCTGCATTGGCTTTGTCGCAGAATCACTTTCATCACAATCGTTCAAATATGCACCCTAAGCTTTCCTATCTTACACCATCTATTTCCCTGCTACTAATAAACATCTCTACTTAAATATCTTTCGCAACAGGACCACCATATGAACAGTAGATAGCCCCGCCAACACTTTTTCAAATTCCAATTTTTCTTGCGTGCGCGTCGATGTATAGCAAACATTTCAAACATGCGGAGTAATGTGAAATACATTGGTATAACAAGTGAGGTGTCGTGATGTTATCGATAATAGAATGTTTTCAGAAGCGTCAGCAATTTGTTGGAAGGTGACAATGCAAGTGACATTGTTTACCGTCTGGCCGTATGGTCGACATGGGGTTGACGGCTTGAGAAGAGGGTAGGTTTACATGGTTACGAAAGGTTACAAAGGCGTTTTTTTTTTCCTTTATATATCGTCTTCATAAAACTTAATCATCTCTCCTATAAGCCAGCTCCTCCTTGACCTCCTTATATGACACCACAAATTACACCCAAACTCATGATATAAACGTGGGCCATGCGAATTTCTCTCGGCCTGGGAATCGAACCCGGATCTCCGCGTGGCAGTCAAACTGACAATCTAAAGAGTCTCTAGTCTATAAAACAGATAAATAAATTAGTTTAAACGATTTTAAAGAGATTAACACGATACTCCAAATTCAAAAGGTGGAAAAAACAATTTGCCGGTTGTAAAATCTTGGGAACACGAGGAATACTTTACCTTTATACGAAATACGATGTACTGTTTTTTTATAACACCAAGTGACGGGACGAACAAGTCGTGTGTCAGTTGTAGTGCCACTCAGAGCTTTAAACCGCAAGTATCGGCACTGCCTCTACGCCTGTCACCCTGAGACACAATTGACAAGTCCCATGTGTCTGTAATTTCACCAGTACACTTACTCTTCAAAACCGGAACACAGTGATGCTGACATTACTGCTTGGCGGCAGACATAGGTAAGGTGGCTGTACTTCCCTGGACGAACTTTTTCACAAGGTACTCTACTGCTACAAAAACTTCCTCTTAACCCATATTTTGAGTAAAGAGAAAGGTTAGGCGATTATGACACAACCCCTCACCACGCCCCGGAGTGCGCTTTACGTTATGCGTGTGTTTTACGGCACGTGTTTTCTATACAAACTGTGATACTTCGGTACAACGTTATAAAATGCTCCGTACACCATTGCGTGACGCAGAGCAGTGTGATATTCGCTTTAGCACAGTTTGTACGTTTTCGGCAAACACATCGTAAATATTAAATATGGCATAATAATTGTTAAAATATGATAAACAAAAACAAGTTTAGAATATTTCAACCTTTCCCCGCCAGATCTTATAATCAATTATTTACCTTAAATTTTAGTACATTAATGAATAACTGGATTATTTATATTTAAAGTTGTTTTTATTTTATTATTATTTTTGTATCTGGGTATATATTGAGTGATGCGGATACCTGTAATTGGCTTACACATAAGAACTGTGTCTTGCCAAATGTTGTATTTTAGTCTTATTTTTTCTGTGTAATCAGTTGGTGTTCCAAATGAATAAATAAATAAAGACCTTACTAACACTACACACTAGTTAAAATGGTTTTGTAAAATAATCAGTAGGTATACAAAGAAGTCTTTAATGTAAAAAAAATGAATATTAGTTCTGTGACATCAGTTCAACCAAACGTATGCTATCAATTTCTTGAATTCAGTTTTATCAAGTGATTATTATGACGTACCTACAAGAGAATAAATAAATAAAATGTTGTAAATGGCATCGAAATACGATCCCTTTTAACTTGAAATAACTGTTAATTAATTAACTATTAATTTAATCCTGTATTTTTAGATATAACATTGATATGTTACTTATATTATTATTTTTTTTCATTCAAAATGATTTGCGTATTTATTATTAATAGTTACTGTTATATTCACATTTTTTTGTTAGTACTTTTAATGTAGTGTATTTATGTGTGTGCAGTACACTCTTTGATTGCACCCTGTTTGCATATTTTTGTTTGTTTATTTAAACTTTGTTGCACACATAATAGTACAATTGGCGGACTTAATATCATTAGGCATTCTCTACGAGTCAACCGGAGAGCTGAATTCAGAATAAATAACAAGGTTGCATAACACGACAAATAAAAACAGATTGGATTAAATAAATAATTTTAAATAAATAACTCTATAAATAATTATGGTTCGTTATTTACACACAATATAAATATACATACAATATACGTATAACATACACAATTAATACATTACTAACTACATCTGTATACAAACAATCTATATATACATACATATATAAAATGCATACAAATATTATATAGTCGGTTAAAAGATAAAAACTCACTAATTTCCATCTTACTCAAAACGAAGTTTTTTCTTTTTTATTTCATTAGGAACAACATCTACGACAGAAAAATTTAGTAAGTACGTAATGTCCTTCATTATAATCAGCTCTTTAGTGAGTTTTTATCTTTAAACCGACGATACATAAATGTCTGCCTGGAAGAGAGTTCTATATAGCAATAATGCCCGTTTGTTTATTGATTGTTGCACATAATAGTGTTTTAATGCCTAATTAAGTATAATTCTGGAAGAAATCCGACTATTAGTGGATAAATAATATTTTATTAAACATAATAGGTAATTACTACAGCATATACCAAGAAACGATACTTATACCACGAAACAATTACTATTTCAATTTTACCAGCAAAAATTATACGATTAAACAATACATATAACAAGGGAACTTATAAAATTTTCAAGAGAGGTAATTAAATCGTTACTTTTTTTTCATTTAATCTTTTTTTGCAACGGAATGAGTTTTATTTTTCTTGAGTCTTCTTCTAAACCCCAAACCGACTAGAACAGGTAGTGTGGGTTTTTTTTTCATTGAGATCCAATACGAATTATTCCCGCTCCCGTGTGTATTTTGCTCTCATCCAAACATACTTCATCGCGGTAACAACACAACCAATGACAATAATTCCCGCTCACGTGTCTATTTTTACTCTCGACCAATCATACACTGCTTTATCTGTACACATATTATTATAAGCTCTCTATGATGTGTTCAGGAACCGCATGTTACGACTGGCGAAATGGTGGCAAATAAAACTTTTGTCACGCGTATCACCCAGCCGTAGTTTTTATTTAATTCATAGACAAGCCAGAGTCGGCCCCAACTATCATATCATTCGATATCAAGTAACGTGAGAAATTTGTCAAAATTGTTTGCTATTGACATTTCATCCGAATAAAACTTCATCTCGACTGATATTAGAATTGAGATCGAATCAAATTGTTTTGTTTTTCAGAGATGTTCGAAATTTGAATGTATTATTAAAATCGAATTCAATGCATTGACTTACAAATAAATGGACGACGGGTCTAAAAAAAGTCCCAAGTCAACCTATTCGAAATTTAAATTGTAATCTCATCGCAGTATCGCGCTGTCAGTAGAACAAATGAAGACTGTCGCGCTCTGTATACGATTTTAGCGCCTTACAAGTGCGGACACTTTTTAGCGCGGACCCGACGTCCATATAATTGTAAGTCAATGATTCAATGTTATTATTATTCAATAATAACATTTTCATAGATAAGAAATTTGTTCTAACAAAACAGTTGATGTTTAAGCTGGTCGTAATTTGCGGTTTTTGAAAACATCTCAGAGGGTTTATGATTTGTGTGTAGATAAACTTACTATTTGTACAACACGTACAAATAGTAAGTTTATCTACACACTGTAGTTTTACGTACAGTAAAAGACATTTCATTCGTATAACCTATTCACAATATTATTTTAAAATGTGAAATGAACACTTAATATAAAATCATTAACTAGATGAATAAAACATACCCAAATGAAAAATAGATGAAATGAAAACATACAAAACACGGAACAAAAATAATCCCCTGAATCCATTACGATCACATTACGAAAATTACGCCCCGAACGTACCATATAATATGAACATACATATGACACCGGTACCGTCACAGCTGGGATAATAAGAAGTCCTCAGGTGGGATAATAAAACAGAAAAGAATTATTAATTTCAGGCATAGACACATATAATTTGTAAGTAACATTTTCACTTACAATAGGTTAGTACCTATACAGAACACAATGACACCACATAAACATGATATTTATTTAATATATATAAAAACAGACTTGATTTTCCCAACTCAGAACTTCAGAAATGGACAATCAAATCTGCCTGCAACCATTTTATGATGCTGTTGTAATGGTTGGAGGAGGTTCTCATTTCGACTGTTTTTTTTATATGTATAACCCCGGGATTTGTGAACCGATTTTGACGACTCTTTTTTTTTTATGGAAAGCGGGTACTCAGAAGTTCCATTTAAATTTGAAGAAAACATTCCGCCTCTAAGGGTGACAAACTAGGAGATGAATCCGTTTCATGCACTTTCCGGTAACCGATTTCAATAAAACTCCGCAAAGAAATGTAATTTAACCATTTTAACGAACTTTTGAGGTCGTTTTTTTTAGTACTCTGTACTGTGATTACAAATCTTGTGAATTCCAAAATTAAAATATCATCCGGAATCGCCTACCCCTTAAATGATTTTGTGACTATCTGAAGATGACTGACAAGAACAACCAGTTTATTTTTATTCCTCGTATAAATGTTATGTTTGTCACTAGTTTTCATACTAAGCACATGCTCAAGGCTGCCTTTCCACCAGAGATATGTGAGGCAGCGAGACGGTGCGAGAATGTGTAGCGGCGCTGTGAAACGGTGCGATGTTTTCCACCAAAGCTGTGCCAGGTCAAAGTCAAAGTCAATAAATAAACATTTATTCCATAGGTAACATTTTCACACTTGAAAACGTCATTTTTTAAGCTACTGCTCGTTCACTACGCTGACCTCTCCGAGAAGAACGAGCAAGAAACTCTAGGGATTGCTCTTTTCAAATAAACTTAAATGCTATAGAATACATTTTGAATCATATTTATTATTATTGTAAAAACGTATACAGTTCCCCGTAAAAGAATCGTTTACCTTAGTTAAACGAAAACGTGGTACCATGAGTTGAAAGGTTAATATTATGGATATCTTCTTTCTTAACGAAATTATGTATATTTTTGTGTGCGAGGATGCGTTACGGACTCTTTTCAGTTATGCGCGGGCGGGGTACGGTGTGGTGGGGTGAGCAGTGGCGATGTGTCGGTGTCAGTTAGTGTAGTACTTTCAGTAGCTTTAGTTTCCTACACCGTTTTGCACACATTCCTCGCCCGCATCCCTCGCACACATTCCTCGTACACATGTCTCGATATTTTGTATGTACACATACTTAGCTCGTAGAACTGCGCTAGGCGAGGCTCGGAAAATGGAGTAATCCTATTGGTGGATTTTTTACTCACACACCGCCTCGCTACGTCGCACATCTCTGGTGGAAAGACAGCCTAAAGCTGTGTGTGTATCACGTATAGTACTATAGCAAGTTCAGTTTTTTGGCGCGACAGACAGTACTGTGGCGTGTACGACACGCTGCCATATCTATTTAAATTAATAAATAAATAAATTACATGAAGAAATATACGTAGGTTAAAATAATTAAGTTAAATAGTTAACATAATATGTAATAGTAATATAAGCACAGTAATTATGTAAATTACATAGTTAGATACAATAATGTAATATGTATAAAGTACTTACCATGTCGTTCGATGGCGGCATTAAACTTACATTAATTAGAATGTTTTATTCCGTTTGGTTTTTGTTACCACTGGCAACCTACTGGGATATTTTAAATTCCATTTGCCACCAGTCGCAACAACAGATCTTTTTATCCCGTTTGTCACCACCTGGTAACATATGGGTTTTTTTCCCATTTGTCGCCAGTAGAAATCACCACTGGCAACAACTGATATTTTTTTATCCCGTTTGTCACCACCTGGTAACATATAGAATTTTTTTTCCCATTTGTCGCCACTGGAAATCACCACTGGTAACAACTGTGACTTTTTTATCCCGTTTGTCACCACCTGGTAACATATAGGATTTTTTTTCCCATTTGTCGCTAGTGGGAACAAAGCCATTGGTGACAACTGGGAATAAGCCGTTGATCGCAGGTATTGTTCTTCAAGGCTGCTAATGATAAGTCCGTTTGCGTACACTATTAGTTTATTATACACTATAAGTTTATCAGAGAAGGGCACAGTCACAGCACAGGTAAGCACATATTTCGAATATTTCCAAAATGCAAATGCATTCTTTGAAAACTTTTCTTCACTCAGGAGATGTTGCTATAATAATTGAAATTTTTAAGTTTATTGATTATCACAGTGTTTGACCACCATGATATTCAATTATTTTTGTAAAATTACTTCATTAGTTTGTAATAATTATTAGTACAAAGATCGAATACTAAAAAAATTCCTTTGATCCGGCTGGATTTGAACCAACGCCTTACAGCAAACCGTGGCAGACGCTATGTCAATTGAGCCACGGAAGGAACTAGCGGACCTTAGGAATTTTTCTATGTGCTTGTTGCAGATCTTTGTTTATGGTTTTTTTAACAACATTTTTACCGTAGCGCCATCTATGAATTTATAACTATAACGCACACACTCAAAATAGCACCCGCGACACAGGGTTTCCCTAATGCGGGACCAGGGAAACCCTGTGTCTCGGGTGCCATGGACTCACACATGGACAACTACAAATTACACCCAAACTCGCGAGAGAAATAAAAGTAAAGCATTCAAATATTTCTCCCGGCTCGGGAATCGAACCTAGGACCTCTGCGTGGCAGTCCGGCATGGTAACCGTTCGGCCACGAAGGCAGTAAAAAATTTCATATGCAAATGCATTACTTAAGACAAGCTATAATGCCCGGTAGCTCTGCCGCGCTGACATGTCTGCCATCATATTCTAGATACGTCAGACATACTGGAAACACAATTTGCACGTCATTACGAAGAGGCTCTTTTCATGCGCTGTCGTGTCGTTCAAATAACGTTTGTTATGTTGACACATTTTTAAATATTAACGACATTTTAAAGTGTTGTAACATTTTATGACTTTACAATGACATCATCATATATATTTTAAATCAGCCGCAACAACAGCAAAGAGTAACCGATTATCTGCAAAATCTAGATTTTGCAGTACAGCGTGTTGAAAGTAAAAACTTCATATTTTCGATGTAACGGATCGGATTAGCTAAAATGTTGAGCAATGAGGCAATATAAAAAGCTAATGTCTAAGGGATATTCAGACATTTGGTATATTATTCTCTCAGGTTTTTTACCAACTTACGTTTATCAACTTACGTCTCAGGGTGACGGGCGCATAGGCAGTGTCCTTTAGATCTCTGCGACTTAAAGCTCTGAGCGGCACTGCGACTGTTATGAACAGGCGTGTCGCTTACCACCAGGCGCACTACCTATACCTACCTACCTATTTGTTCGCCCTGTTAATTATTATCATAAACAAAAAATCATAAACTTTCTAAATACTCTACTGTAAAATCGTGATTTTGCAGATAACCAGTTACTTTTTGCTGCCATCGATTTGAAATATACTTGAAGACGTCATTGTAAAGTCATAAAATGTTATTACAATTTAAAATGTTGCTAATATTTAAAATTGTGTCAAAAAAACAAACGTTATTTGAATCTGTAGCCTTGAACAGCTAACGGTAATTGCAAGTCTAGATAATGTAAACGCTAGAGGTTTTCTATGGTAACCACCACATTTCATATTAGTAAACTGCAAATTTGAACATTATATAAATCATCTAAGACGCAATTCACAACAAGGAATTTTGACAGGGAATATGTGTGGGCCAGCATACTTAGGTATGGGTGTAATTTGCATAAACGCCATACCCTATTCATGTCCTGTCATCTTGTATAATAAGTAAGTAAACTCAAAAGCGATTAAACCTCTTACACTACAATTTGTGAAGTACTAGGTAATTTAAAATTAGGTAATTGAATACTGTAATAATGATAACTTTTCAAACTATAGTTTACAGTAGATTGGTTTGTATTAATATTAAACATAACTGGTTGATGAGTTAACCATATCAGTTTATCGTGACCATGGGACCTGTAATGAGCCCGAAACGTTGGTTTGTTTTGAAATACAAATAATACTATTTAGATCCGAAAAAATAGTTTCACTTCCTATTTGTAAGACCGCTAAAATCTAAGAACTCGATATAGACAAATGGACATAGTTATGCAAACAAGAACCAACCCACACCTCGAGTGAAATAGAGTTATGTATTTAGGTAGAACACCAGACGTGTCCTTTACCCGCTCGCAAAAGATCCTGGCAATATACCAAGCCAAAATGGAGAAAATAAAAATCCTTCAGGGTGCCCACCCTAAATAAGTAACTTTTTAACAGCTAAAAAGAACCATTCTGCTTAACTTCATAATGTATTTTTTTAAATATACTAAATAGACGTCGTTTTCATTACGAAAACTAGAACATAGTTCTCGTTAACGAAACAAAAAGATACATAATTTTTTCTATTTATTGCTGTATAATATAATAGCTTCCCTATATCATTCTCAATGCTACACATAACTCACGTTGTTTGTCTCAAATAACTTACCTATTTATTTCTTCACACTGTATTTACAAAAATGCAATTATCTCGTAAGTGGCCTATTGTGGGTTGGTTCTAGTTTGCATAACTATGTCCAAATATACGTTCAATAGTGTGTATGCCTGACATTTGACCTGTTATATGTAAACTGTACGTATTTTGCGATGTCAATTTCTATACAAAGTGTGTTTCTTAAAATAAAATAAGTTTTTTTTATAATATCTTGTGACGGGACGAACAAGTCGTGCGCCTGATAGAAAGTTACACCAGGCGTATAGTACTATCAGGCTTTTTTTATGTACTAAGTGATGGCGCCTTATGGTAAGCTACATGTCCACAATAGTTGCAATGCCACTCAGAGCTTTAAATCGCAAAGATCTGAGGGCCACTGCTACTGCGCCCGTCACCCTGAGGTATAAGTTGACAAGACCCATATGTCCGTAATTTCACCAGCACCCTTGCTCTTCAAAACCGGAACACAGTAATGCTCACATTACTGCTTGGCGGCAGAAATGGGTAAGGTGGAAGTACTATCCTGGACGAACTCTTTCACATGGAGCTTTACTGCTACTAAAATTATGAATTATGAATAATGGACTACTTCTTCTTGACTTCTGGCCTTAATCGTAAGTCTAAGAACAATTCGAATAGAAATTCCAATATTTCCAAAGTTTCATTTCCAATGCGTTCAAATGCTTATTATAATAGATTAAAATAATCTCCTTGAGTAAGGCGGTACGTTATTCACATTATTTTATGTTATTTCTGAATAACGGTCAACAAAATGGACTTTCGCCGAAGCTAATTGATAAAAATGACATTTAGACAGCTCTTTCTATAAAGCTTAGTTCACACTCTAAAAAACTGTGACGTTCATTGGTGGATATAAATGCGCGTAGGAGAAGAGCGATTGATGCGAATGGACGAAGCATTACTAATAACACGGTGTGAAAACACGATTACTAAAAATGTTCACAATAGGAAACAAAAACAAACTTACCTCGAAATTTTACAAGAAAACCGATGTATTCAACATGTACCAATTTTTTTTTATATATCAACTGAACTAAATAGTACATGTATAGTATACGATATACATTTTTGGCTTTAATGTCGTGTGTAAAAAAAAAATTCTGAAATAAAGCCAGTGTCCCTGACACTCGAGTCGCGCAATAGAACCGATTTAGTACGGGGAAAAAAAATTCATTCAAGCTGAGATAATATCGACTCTAATATCACAATAGTGGCACGTACAAATTCGTAAAATGTACCTAATGAGAAAAATTCAGTTTTATAATGTCCATGCTTCTTTCATTTTAAAATAATAGGCTTTTAATTAAGATACTGCTTCCTTTATAGCGTTATGTGTAGTCGATTTGAGACATTTAATCGTGTAGGTGGCGCGTAATAGTGCACTAGTAAGCGCCGCATGGTCTATGAGGTGTGCATTTACGGGTATTTGTAACCTGAGAATAAATAAATAAATAAATATCATACTTACTTAACAAATCTCTTTTAGACGAAGAAGAGGCAACTCCATACAAACCCACCTTGCAATCCGGTGGATTCTTACTAACAAGGGCGCGTTCCCATTCTTCCGTGACGACAGATCGTCGTGCAGTTTAAAGTGTTGTGACTTGTATATTTAAATGAAGTTGTTCACATATAGTACAACACGATTAACTGTCGTTCACGACTTTTTGACGTTACCACGATAGACTGTCGTGGCAATGGGAAGAGCTAGATAAATAAAACGTGACGATAAAAATGTGACGATAGATAACTGCAGCTTCAAACTATTCTGTCATGTAAATGACGAGGCGGCTGCCGTGAACCGATAATTGTCGTCACGATCTAGTGGAAACAGCTAGACACGACAGTCATTCAACGACAAAATAAACGTCCACGACACAGTTACGACAGGCTAGACGCGACAGTCGTCCAACGATAAATAAAACGTTGCAACATAATGGGAACACGCCATAAGGATGCATGTTAACGATTCGATTTTTATGAAGATCGATTCAAGTATATACGATATAACGATTTTTTGTATCAATTTATTTCTATGTCCAGTTCATAAAGCAATAAACATTTTGTAATAATATCATCAAATTTGAACAAAGCTCGATTTACAACAAATATTCAGGTTGTAAATTGTTTGTGCGCTCGATTTCGGGCGTTAATGGGTTTTAACTCGATTTGAGTCTTAACAAAGCGCCGGGTTAAAATCCGTGCGGTTGCCAATCTCTGGTAGTATGTAATCAATTGGACAATCAACTAATCAAGTTACTTATATGAAATAAAGATATTTTGAATAGGGATCGAATTGTACGATTAATGTAAGGAAGTTGAAATTTTGTTTTTGCAAATCGGATATGGGTTCTGTAGGAAAAGTTATTTGAATCATGGGTTGGGATCACCCTATTGAATTTTACCCGTTACCTTTGTGTGTGTTATTTGGTATTGTTTCGAGAAATCGAGACCCAGAAAGGAACCACACGGGCCTTTCATCAGGCAGACAAATGAAAAAAATACACAGTAGAATGTTTTCTATTACAGCTTTGCCGTTTAACAATAATGTAGCATTTGCCCGTATACTTTGTTTCTGAGATCTTTATTTGTCTTATACATTTTTTATTGCAAACCGCTTATAAAATAAATGGGTAAAATGTTTTGTTTTATTTTGACAACTTGAATCAGCGGTTAGCAGTGGAGCTCTCTTGCTCGATTTCCAATGAGACCAATATATTATGTAAGCAGCGAACTTTTTAAATTATTTCTGTCCCCGTAGAATGCTGTTGCGATAAAGCTATTATATCCACATTTAGCTGTCAAATTCGAGTGATAAACTGCATTTTTAAATTTGTAGCAGCTAACATGGCTAGTACCGTGACGTCATATTGAATGTCGCAGTGCCAAACATGGCCGCAGATCTGATTTTAAAACATATTGACGATTCTGTACAATAATTTTATCAACGTAAAAATTAAGCGCGACAATCGAGATAAAAAAAATAAAAACAAACAAATATAAGCGTATAAATTATTGAAAAAAGGTGAGAAGAATATTTTTAATACAATTCAATACATGAAAGTAATTAGAAATACCTTAATAATAACGATATAAACTATGCAAAAACTGAAACTAAAAAGCTGTGCATTTTTTGGTTCATCGTACGCAATACAATACGCAATGTATAACAATAGTTCTTTACCAAATATAGAGTAAATATCAGAGAGTGACTAAATACGAGTTTTAGACTAGATAATCATGATATGATTTTTTTTTAATGAAAATGTCTTTATTCAGAAAAGAAACATATATCCTATAACAAACTCATATATTATTTACTAGGATTAACCTGTGTTATAGAGCATCAGGTTCTCACTCTTCCACTTTTAAGCAGACGTAAGACGGAACAGGACAGTAAGTTATATGGCAATATATTGCTATTTTAATTATATAAAAGTGTGTACTGAACCTTATTCGTAACAGGCAGACTCCATTATTCCGAACTAATGGGGGGCGGAATATGGAATGCCGGTGAAAAACGCGTCTGATGTCCAGTTGCCAGCGAATATGCGACAAAAAGATATTATCTCGTTGAATTACGCTATATGAATTGTGTCTGCAACAAAGAGCCTGAGACAGGCATATAAATATAGTTGTTTTGTTATAATGAAATTCACTCATTGACCACGGTCTTTGTTGTTTCACAAACGCACATGCTGTTGTATGCCTACACACATACACACACACACACACACAATCAAGTGCACACGTATTATGGTCTTTTAGTTTGTCTCTGCCATAAAAATAAGTGATTTCAAGAAAATCACCACTACGTCATAAATAAAAGATATGTTATACATTTTATACTGTTAATATAGCATAACAGTACAATGACATCATATGCCAATTCAAAATTTACTACCTAATATCATATAAGGCAAGGTAACCTGACAGGCGAAGACACCAATGACACAGATATGGATTTGCCTTCGAAAAAGATCTGACTGAAACTGAATGAAGAACTGATGAGCTAGAAATTAAAATGTGAAAAAACACATTAAAATAATTTAACTGCTGTAACCTAATACTCCTACAGTTAGTTCCATCGCGCATCGCTGGATGGCGTTAGTAGTACTCTGAAACATATAAGCAGTCTGTTGTTTTGGTATGAATCAATCAACTTCTCTAGTTTGCATGAAGAAATGCTTCCGCGTTGTACGGCACTCAAGTTATTGAGAATTTTCGGTCTTTATTCCACTACCTTAGCTTCGGCAGTAAAGACACCGCGTTGGGTCCCTTGCATGGGTTGCGTAGTTTTTGTTATTTATTTACGCTGGTCGTCACAACATAAAACTTCGTGGAACAATTGGCATCTCGATTCGCCTTTCTGCGCATCCCTCACCGCTGACCCCACTACATTATTATACATAGGTAGACCTCAACATACACATCACGACCAGAATATGAATGTCCTTAAAAAATACAGGATAAACGTAAAAATGTAAAAAGGAAGGGGATGTGTGAAGAAACTGTTAATAGTGGAGGCGGCGAAAGAAGTTTGCCAGATACGTAGCAAGAGGAGATTCATGATCTCTGCTCACCCCAGTGAGAGACAAATGTTATGATAATTATGTTAACTTCCATTACATTCGAATAGCTCAAAAACTTGTATTTTAATAAATAAAGGGTTTAATAATAATAATAATAACGCACACACTCAACATAGCCCCGCACTAGGGAAACCCTGTGTCGCGGGTGCCATGGACACACACATAGACAACCACAAATTACACTTAAACTCACGAGAGAAATAAATGTAGGCCATACAAATACTTCTCCTAGCCCAGGAATCGAACCTGCGACCTTTGGTAACGCCACACATGAATCATTTTTATTTTTAAATTTTCCGTATAATTTGTATTGGCTATGTTTAACTTTCGCATTCAAACCAATATCCGCTTCTTTGGTGATACGTTAATTTCATTAGTTAGGCATAGCATCGAATCTTTCTCTCTTCCCTTTTGCACTGTGCCAAAATGCCTTTGAGTGAAGGGGATAGAAGACAAGAAGTCGCCACAAGAGTGCGCTGGCTTCGTATTTGCTGTCTCGCGGTATGGCAAGAGAACCTCGCCACGACCACCTCGAGAAAAAGAAAAAAAGAAATAAAAAGAAGATCGAGACGCTACGCTGTTCTTGCGGATGACGGACATTTTTTTCATTGAAAATCCGCGTTATTTTAAATGATTTGTTTGCGTGTGAATATTCCACTGGCAACGTACACCTCCAGCCTATACGGCCCTAGCGAGGAGTTCAAGGTACGGCACAGTTTTTCTTCATAATATTTCTTTCTATTTTTTATTCTTTATTTTCTCGATGCTATAGCCGTAAATCCGACTTTCCTTACCTTCTTCTAGAACCGCGCCTTACAGTCCACACCACCATCAAATTTAATAGGTTGCAGAACCTCCCAGCCGCTCGATTTTTGCATTGCTCCTTACGAGCCGGATCCTTTAGCTCTCGCTTTGTACCGTAATTGCTACCGCCCGCCAACTAGTTTCATCTTTAAAATAACTTCTATTTATTTAATGTCGGATTTCATTCTTACAGTTAACTAATCTGTCGAATTACATAATTATAGATAAGATATACAGCGTACATCTGTATGGATACACAATTCCCGCTAGTAATCTCGCTTACTCGCTCCTCGCTCCGGTACAAAGGTCACTTTGCACATTTCTTATATTGTTTCGCACGCATAATTCGTAATTTTAATATTTTATTGAACTACTACCCGCTTTCGTATTCATTCCGCTCCGTCCGGTAGTGCACCTATGTTCCTACCGCCCGTCATCCGTGTCCCACTTTGCTATTGTTTCCTCACACCGCCCGCACTCGCGCTGCATATTATTTGCAACGCGGCGTGAAATTTACTAATTTACTAAACGTCGATAGTATTTGTTGCGAGTTATAGTTATTTTCCCGCGACACTGAAATTATTCACTGATATTACATATTCTCGCACATACTTTCCCGCAGGTATTTTCATGCTGATAATACTAAGCTGGTATTAATGTTTTATTCGTCATTGCTTCGTCGCGCGTATTTGTTATTGGTTCATTCTGCAAATTTGTTAATTATTCGCTTGTATGTGTTCATATTTGTTCGCCCCGCGCCTGGTCTATTATTCGTTTACCTGCTTTGCCATATAGGCAAATAACGCTGGTAATACATTAAGCTGGTACTCACGTGTTTGGTATTTAGTTGCATATTCTTGTTCGCTTGTTTAACTGTTCCGTTTGTTCGAGCTTGAAGTTAGATACTGCTCTATCGAGTTCTTAGGTTTTCGTGATTGTTACACATAGGGAAAGAAACTATTTTTCCTGATTTAAATTGCGTATATTTGTTTTTTCAAACAAACCGACATTTCACATTGTCACACATTGTCCCATGGTCACGGTTGACTGAGGTGGTACAGTCTTCAACCAGTTATGTCTAATATTGATGCAAACCACCCTATTTTTTCACTATAGTTACAATAGTTATTAATTAAATACCTTATTTTTAATTTTACAAAGAAAACATTCCAATTTACGCTATATTAAGTTTTACAAATTATTTTATTGAATCTTTTGAATTGAACATCAGGCTATCTATTGTGGAATAATGAATTCTACCTACAAATTGACGGTATAGCAATGGGCTCCCCGGTATCTCCTGTTGTTGCCGATATTTTCATGGAAGACTTCGAGGAGCGAGTTTTACCCATGGCCCCAGCTAGGCCGAAGATTTTCAAACGGTGCGTTGAAAAAATAGGGTGGTTTGCATTAATATTAGACATAACTGGTTGAAGACTGTACAACCTCAGTCAACCGTGACTATGGGACCTGTAAAGGGCCCGAAATGTCGGTTTGTTTGAAAAAACAAATATACGCGATTTAAATCCGGAAAAATAGTTTCATTTCCTATTAGATACTGCTCGTTTTAAATATACATAATTAAATATGTCTAGGAAGACAGAAAAACCCTCAGAGGAGGTCGTTGGCCACGTAGAGGTCGATATTCAATTGTCGTTGTCTCTTCGCAATACGTTGTATGCAAGTTTGCAAAGTATTTTCGATTTGTTACAAAAGATAAAAGCTGATATTGAGCCCCAAAAGGTATTTTTGAGCGCTTGTGGCAATTTAGACACGCTTCGCACTTAATTTCGTGAAGCATTAGATAAATTCAACGCTCTTAATTTGCGATTGAATCCGCGTTTCGATGTTGAGGAACAATCTTGGATGACATTCGAAGATTTATATCGCCGCATTAAATATGCCCATTCTATTTATTCTGCTCTCGCGCCTTTCCCGACTGTGTCGCACTCGCCGAGTCATAACCTCGCTAGACAGCAGGCCCGCTTACCACCTACGCTAATTTCAAGAGCACAGTGCACAACAACTTCTCTCTCATTGATAATGAGAAGTTGTATTATTTATTGGGTAAATTGTCACGTAGTGCTTAGTCCGCATTTTCAGGTATTCGTCCAGATGGAGATAATTCTGATCTCATTTTTCAGTCGCTTGTAGATAAGTACGAAGATAAGCGTATGTTAGCTTCTTCATATTTAAATCAATTATTTAATTTTAAACGCTTTAACGGACCATGCTCTAGTAATTTTGGAAGGTTTACTGACAATTTCGTCTCCGCTGTAAAAGGTTTGAAAAACTTAAAACTTTAGATGATTTTATTTTATTGTATATCGCGACGCAGAAGTCGGATTCTGAAACCACACGTTTATTCGAAATGTATTCGTCTGATGACAAAATTCCTAAATTTGATAATTTAGTGAAATTTATTAAAGAGCGGTATCGGATTTGTTAAAACACCGCCGCTTCTGATAGCAAGAATTATTCCAATCCAAATAGTTATACCGCTAATAAAACTTATAATAGCAATAAAGGACATTTGAAACCCGCTCCGCAACCCCACTCATATCCCGTTGTTATTGATAGCAGTAATAAGGTGCAAAAATGTTTGAATAATAATTTTACACACAAACATCTTTATAAATGTCCCGCATTCACTAATATGTCACCGTGTGATCGATTCAAATGTGTGAAAGAGCTCGACGCGTGTATTAATTGTTTAAGTATTAAACATAAAGCATGCGGATGTCAGTCCGACGTCAAGCGTAAGATGTGTTTCAATAAACATCACACTCTTCTACATTTCAACAGTCCTTCAGGACAGAGACAGGCTGCGCCGATCTCACGCGCGACGCTAGCACCTACAAAGCGCACGGACGCACAGCGCTGTTACGATGAACCGCCCGCACCGTCGTCGTCGTCGTCCCGCACGCGCAGACGAAATGATATAATTATCACTCGGCCGACGCTCCACTTTGTAACGCATCCATTGCTGCTCCGCGCCTTTATAATAATATTGCTTAATCACACACAGCAGGCTCGTACGCGGCCGGCAATGTACTGCGCCCGCTACAGTGCTGTTGTCAACCGCTACAATTGTGATTCGGGATAACGCTAATAAGGAACAATAATTACGTTGTTTATTAGGTAGTGGTTCGCAAGCTAATCTTATTACTGTTGATTGTTGTGAACGTTTGGGTTTAATAAAAAGCTCCGCTCAGAAGGCCGTTAAGGGCTCTGTTACCTTTCAGTTTTCTTCTCGTTTTAATTCGCAAGTTAAATATAACGCTTCGCTCGTTGTTGACAATATTACTGACAACTTGCCTACCGCGCCTGTTGATGTTTCCGCCATGCCTTATTTACAAGGATTACCGCTCGCTGACATGTCGTTTGACGTTCCCGGTCGTATTGATGTTTTGATCGGGACGCAATTATTCCCGCTTCTTTTGTTACCGCGCATTGTAATGGTAATTCTGCATCGCCTCCCGCTATACAAACATAATAACAGCCCATAATAACAGCGTGTCGCTCACTTGTATGCACGCTCTTTCTTCTTCGGATCGAGACTCTTTGGAGTCAATGTTAAAACAATTTTGGCAGCTCGACGAGGCCCCTATTGCTCGCTCGATGACCAAGTCACTCGATGAAGAGGAGTGTGAATATTTTTACACTCCACACGCGATCCGAAGACTGGAAGGTATACAGTCGGATTACCGTTTCGAGACGTTTTTAGACTTGGTAAGTCGCTCGACTGTGCTAAACGTAGCTTCTTTCACTTGGAAAGAAAGTTACATTCCGCTCCCGAATTACGCTTTGCGTATGATAACGTGATTCGAGAATATTTAGATAAAGGTTATTTGTCTCCCTCCCTTGCCTTTGCCTCCCTTGATAATTTAATTGAAAATCATCCCGCTTATATTATACCGCATCACGCAGTTGTTCGCTTAGACAGAGCGACAACTAAGTTAGGCTCGGTTTTAGACGTAAGCTCTAAGACCAGCTGTGGAGTCTCGCTTGATGATATTTTACGTAGCGGTCCCAATCTACAAGATGACTTGTTTACTATTCTTTTGAATTTTCGTTTGTTTGCCGTCGTGCTCTCTGCCGATTGCCGGCAAATGTTCTTACAAATTGGTGTAAGAAAATTGTGATCGTCGCTTTCAACAAATTTTGTATCGCTTTTCAGCCGATGAACCTTTGTTATTGTATCAATTTAATCGCGTGTGTTTCGATCTTAAATCGAGTCCATATCACGCGCTTCACACCGTGCAACAGTTAATCGAAGATGATGGTCATCTGTACCCACTCGCTCGCGCAGTCGCTTCCGGCTCACTGTACATGGACGATATCGTTTTCAGTGAAAAATCTGAACCGGTTGCTATTGAAGTAGCCCGCAAACTTATACAGCTGTTTAAAGGGGGACAGTTCGACTTAGTCAAATGGACTAGTAACTCTCAGAATGTATTAAATAGTATTCCCGCGCCGCATAGGTTATCAGAGCAAATTGAATTTGATAAATCAGTTGAACAAAAGGTTCTCAGTATTCATTGGAATAAATCTAATGATGTCTTTCAATTCAACATTACTTTACCCGCTGAAAATTATACTAAACGTACTATATTGTCCACTGTAGCCCGCTTGTGGGATATTATGGGTTTTGTTGCGCCATATTATATGCATAATCATTAATTCTAGGGTCGGCGGACTTAAGCCTATAAGTAAAAAAAGTGCTCCATTTGTTAATATATAATTATATATCTTTTTGTGTTGTTTATAGTCTTGGAAGATGTGAAAAGAATGATAAATTTGAAAAAGACGCATCTAGAATAAAGTTACAAATTTACGAAGTAACAAATGAATTTGACCTATGCGCTTAACCGGTAGATGTATTAATTTAAATGAATGATTTTGGATTTTGACTTGTGTGCTTTAGTCCGCCGACTCTAGAATTAAGAGCTCTCATGCCAAAAAAGTTTTGACGTTGGCTCCGCCCAAATTTGTGAAACAAATATATGCCTGAAGTTCGCGTGACATGCGACAGGAGATGTTGAATTTTGCGCATTAAAAGTACCAAATCCGTTTTAGCGGAATAACTCTAAAACTAAAGGGATTAAAAAAAAATCCGTAGTGACAGTTGTCGATCATGCATAAATATATACTTTTGTCCTAATAACCTGTAGCATTTCGGGGATAAATCGAAAAAATGCGAAAATTAGAGGTCATTTCGTGATTTTTATCTATCGAGGAAACTTTATTGTTTTATGTTTCTGATTAATGTCTATGCTTGAATACATCGTGTAGTTACTCATACAATATTTTATTTTTAACTTTAAAGTGGATATACCCCTCTAAAAAATCAAATCGAAGATTACGAATTTTTCCTCTGCTCCCTCTAAAACTTGATTGGGATGACGCTCCGCCGCAATATATTATAAATAGTTGGAATCATTTTTGAAACTCGCTTCCTGTTCTAAATGGTTACAAAATACAGCGACATTTAGGCCTATGTGAAGGCTCTATTTTCTTGTTCTTGGATTTTCAGACGCCAGTGAAAGGGCGTATGGTGCCGTTGTATACAAGCACGTTTGTCATGGAAATAGTGTTACTGTGCAGTTAGTCTGCGCTTAGTCAAAGGTCTCACCAGTTAAACCTTTGGCGGTCGCTCGGCTTGAACTTTGTGGCGTCGAACTACTCGCCAAACTTCTTCGTCGTGTATACGACACTTATAAACCGCGCTTCGATGTTTATGGTTTATACGCGTTCACTGATTCAAAAGACGTAACGCTTTATTGGACTAAATCCTCGCCGCACCGTTGGCACACTTTCGTAGCCAACCGAGTTGTTCGTATTGTAGACAACATTCCTGCGCCACATTTGTGTAATGTGGCAGGAGAAGATAATCCCGCGGACTGCTTATCGCGTGGTTTAACCCCGGATACACTCGTAGATCATCCGTTGTGGTTGCATGGACCCACCTGGGCTAAACTTTTCCCTTCCCAGTGGTTTATCAATAATATTGATTGGGTCGAATTAGATATAATCCCTGAAGAGAAAACTCTTTCGCTCTCACCGACTCGAACTACTCTGACGCTTCCATAATTCTCGCGCTCGCAGAACGCACGTCATCTCGGACAAAGTTACTACGAATCGTTGTTTTTATCCACCGGTTTATGAAAAAACTGCCGGGTAGGTCTAACTCTATCATCGCTAGCGATTTAGATTACGCTGAAAATGTTGTGTTGCGTCATGTTGAAATGAAACATTTTTCTAAGGAATTTTCAGAAGTATTAATTAATGTTCATCGCCTGCTCTTATGAGGCTTAAACCTTTAATTGACAATAATTTGATTCGCGATGGCGGTCGTTTGGGTAATTCTATCGAGTGTTATGATACTAAACACCCCTTAGTTTTACCGCAGCGTGATAGAATAATTGAACGTCTTATGGATTATTTTCATAAAAAACATTGTCATGCCGGCCCCGAACATACAATGTCGCTGTTGAGAAATAAATATTGGATTTTGTCCGCTACAAGAATTGTTCGTTTTCGCATTTTTAAATGTAATGTTTGTTATAAATTAAAACCGCGCCCTCAAGCCGCGCCATTGACGAGTGATTTACCTTCGCACAGAGTAAGTGTAACTGATAAGGCTTTTACTCACACAGGCTGCGACTACGCCGGTCCTATACAATACGTTCCTATACGTGCTAAGAGTTGTAGCTTACTTCTGTATTTTTACTTGTATGACGACCCGTGCGCTTCACATTGAAGTGGCCACTGATCTTACTACAGTCAATTTTATAGCCGCTCTAAAACATTTTTTAACGCGCCGCGGCCCCGTCCAGTGTCTTTATACTGATAATGCGTGTAACCAATTTTCGTGGAGCTCATGCGTACTTACGTGACTTATATAATTTTGTTAATACGGTTTACCGGCCACGAATCGAGGAGGAACTTGCTGAAAATCGCATTGATTAGCAATTTATTCCCCCCGCTTCGCCACATTTTGGTGGTTGTTGGGAGTCTTTGATTAAGACTGTTAAGACTCACCTTTTTAAATCAATCGGTCAGCAGCTGCTTTCCAATGAAGAATTAGAGACTGTTCTTACACAGATCGAGTGTCTACTCAATTCTAGGCCACTTACCGTCCTTAGTGCCGATCGTTCAGAACCCAAGGCATTTTTTACACACCGCGCCCCTCTACTCGGTACCCGGTGGCGAGATAGAGGTCACTGTTGACAATCTTCTCGGAAGGCATTCACTTATACCTTCATACTTTACAAACGCGCCAAAAATGGAATAAATCCAATGAAAATATTAAGGAAGGTGCGGTGCTAGTTATAATAAATGAAAACGCGCCGACTCTATCATGGCCGCTTGGAGTGATACAGAAGTTATATCCCTCTAAGGATGGACTTGTTAGAGTTGTTTCTGTTCGTAATTCAAGAGGAACATTTGTGAGACCTGTGGTCCGCTTGTATCCCTTACCAACTCAATAATTTTCCCTATTTTCGCTCCTTTATCGTGCTCCTCGAGCTTATAGTTTGTTTTCTTTGAGCTTATTACCTGATTGTTTTAACTTTCTTTAAATGCGACCCTTTAAGGTGGGGGAGTATGGTAACGCCACACATGAATTATTTTTATTTTTAAATTTGCCATATAATTTTTATTGGCTACGTTTAAATTTCGCATTCAAATCAATATTAGCTTCTTTGGTGATACGTTAATTTCATTAGTTAGGCATAGCATCGAATCTTTCTCTCTTCCCTTTTGCACTGAGCGAAAATGCCTTTGAGTGAAGGGGATAGGAGATAAGAAGTTGCCACTAGACACGCTAGCTTCGTATTTGCTGGCTCGCGGTACGGCAAGAGAACCTCGCCGCGACCACTTCGAGAAAAAAAAAGAAATAAAAAGAAGATCGAGACGCTACGCTGTTCTTGCGGATGCCGGACATTTTTTTCATTGGAAAACCGCATTATTTTAAATTATTTGTTTGCGTGTGAATATTCCACTGGCGACGTACACCTCCAGCGTGTACGGCCCTAGCGAAGAGTTCAAGGTACGTCACAGTTTTTCTTCATAATATTTCTTTCTTTTTTAATTCTTTATTTTCTCGATGCTATAGCCGTAAATCCGACTTTCCTTACGTTCTTCTAGAACCGCGCCTTACAGTCCACAACACCATCAAATTTAATAGGTTGCAAAACCTCCCAGCCGCTCCAACCTTTGCGTGGCAATCCGGCATGATAACCATTCGGCCACGGAGGCAGGTTTAAAGTATATACGAATAAATTATTGCATTATTTTACTGATGTACTTTGTTATTATTTATTTAATAACTTTACCAACGTCCGTTTACAATATTACTTATTATATCGTATCATACTTTACGAATATTCAATTGCCGCAAACATTTATAGGTAAACACAGCATGCGCTAGAACATAACCATGTGTAAACAAAAATATAAAAGGAAATTAACGTTTTCAATCTTGACAAATCACAATATAATAGTGATGGATACTGTAGTAAAAGGAATTGTTTATGAGACTGAATTTAATAAACTAAGAATTTTTTTACGCGTCTTAAGAGGTGAGTCATGATAAATATCAATAATGTCACTGTAATTATTTATCGTCCTACACAACCTTACAACTGGCGGATTTAGGCCAGATACGGTTTTGCAAAATAGAACACTAAATGGAGTAACTTTGTTAAGAAAATACCTTAGGGGAACACGCAATTTAAGTTTTTGAAGGAACTGAGGACAATCCACTTCACGATGAAACATTATTGTCACAAGTGATATGTCCACAAAAATTCCACGATTATGCAAAAACTGATATTGAAATGTAATAAACGCTACTGGTTTGATGAGAGTTTTTTCTTGGAGATACCGTAGGAATACACTAAGGGTCAATTTTTTTTGTATAATGTGGTCTCCAAATGACACTTTAGGACTCCAAAATAATACGTACTAAACTATATTAGAACAATGTTTTTGTTTTACAACTTCGAAAATGTACAGTGTACTAATTATAAATTGACACCTCCATAGTTTATAACTACTAACAAAATTGTAACTGCTTCTTTGTTCCCATTTATTGTAATACACTAGAGTCCCCAAAACAAAGTTTCCATTGTGATTTCGGTCACGACCACGAGTTAACAATTTAAATCATATTTAAATGAGCAGTTTGTGTAAGGATGTTTTGAATTTATAGATATATTATAACCAACTCATTTATTCTCTCGACTAACAAACACTTCATACCCTTTTCAGAGACCACAGCTTTCCATATGCTACGGACCATCGTCTTAATCTCTACATTTATTCTCACTTGTCGTTTGAGACTTCTATTGACCTGACCTTTCTTTGGGACATCCTCAAATTGAATTTGGTCATGGTAGGTTCCGACCGGCGATAGGGTTCAGTGGGGTAGGCCCTCCAGTCTGGAGGGAGAGTCCCCACATAACCCTTGAGTCTCCCTGGGCTCAGTGGTATCTTTAAAGATTTCCACCCTGTAAAAAAAGAGGTTCATCATTATCAAGTTGTCTGCTCACTTTCGCCTTTATAAACCTGTTTTGTCAACCTTCTTTCATTAATCCTATCTACATATTCGAACCATCGGATAATAAGTACGTATACATATCTTGTTGCGTGGTAAATATGACACAATTTATTAGCCTTACAGTCTACCACCTTGATACATGTAGAATTTTGTAATGAAATTAGAATTCTACTAAATTAAATATCTAATAAATTGTGTCATATTTACCACTCAACAAAATGGGAATGCAAAAGGGTTGTTTCTGAATGGCTTCAGACACTCAACTGTGATAGGACTGAAGATCTTCTAATAGTCGCCTGCTGTTTGATTTTTGGGAATATTGCGTTCTGTTACTCACTCCCTTACCCTATCACTGCACACTCACACGCACGCACGCACGCCCGAATAGCACAGGTATAACCTAGTTTGGGCTTCTGTCTTCCAATCTTTTACTTCCATGGTATTATCTACATCTTCTACTTATTGGGAGAAAAATAAATGGTTATTATTATTATATATTTAACGTTATGGCACTGATAACTTTAGCTAGTGGTACATACACACATCAAAAAAAGTTTGCGATCAGTTTGAAAACTTAACATATTTTTAATATGTGGAAATATTATTAAGAAATATGTAATAAATAGTTTTTTTGTTAAAAGTACAACATTAAATAAATAATTAAAATTAAAAACAAATAATAGTATCACTAAAGAGGTTTTTGAAATATTTTTAGAAATTAAAAAATATTTCAAGTTTTAAAAGTGATCGCAAACTTTTTTTGATGTGTGTACCCTAAAGAAGAACTGTTTTGCCGACTGCTTTATTTAGTGTTGTGA
Source organism: Hyposmocoma kahamanoa (assembly GCF_003589595.1). Taxonomy (NCBI): domain Eukaryota; kingdom Metazoa; phylum Arthropoda; class Insecta; order Lepidoptera; family Cosmopterigidae; genus Hyposmocoma; species Hyposmocoma kahamanoa. Next base: position 845,526 of record NW_020653581.1, on the reverse strand, counting down.
CATAAGTCGAATGCAAATTAAAAAAAATGGCAGTATACATATAAATACCATTTCCTTTATTAATTCACAATGTACGAAGTAATAAAAGGGATCGATGTATGCACATAAAATTCCTTACTAGCCCATACATTTTATGATCTCATTCTAGCATCTCAAGTAGTCTAACTACCCGTTTATAGGCATTTTATGGCTTCGCAACGTTCTACGTCTACAATATTCTCTATCTTTTACGTGTGTCAGCCCTTTTTAACCGACTTTAAAAATGAGGACGTTCTCAATTCGGCTGTATTTTTTTTGTATATATGGTACACGATTACTCCGGCATTTATAAACCTATATAATTGGCCCGATTTAAATTTGAAGAAAATATTCCACCTCTAACCGCTCACGCGATGCGCTCATCCCACCGCAAAATGGCGGCTATTTGGTTACGCAAATTAGAAAAGGATTTTCTTTAAATACAAGTTTTTAAAAATAAAAATTATTATTCTGCATTGCTAAATAAATACCCTCCGTACTACAACAAAAACATCTCAAATAAAATGCAGTAATACACCGCAAATCCTGCACTTAAAAAGCACTAATGAAATTTTTGGTGTACATGGGTAAATATGATAATATTCCGTTTGAGTGGTTCTAATGTTTAACATTAAATTACTCCTTAAAGTATATAAACATTTATATTGAGGGTAAACTTAAAAAACGCAACTTACGGTATGTTTTCAATAAATAAACACCGACATCACCAGCTCAAACAATAACACACACGATTGTCGTGACGTATTTTTGAAGTTGTTTATTTTTTTTTAAATGACAGACCCAGGCATTAAAAACTTTATGGTTTGCTAGAGTAGTTACCGAAATAGCAATTAGTATTAGTTCTTTTACCTATTATAACTTCGATATCCGATAAATCGATATAAAGTCATCACCGGCACCTCTAGGAGTGGTATGCTTCCAGAGACGCATGAATCGCGTGAGCGGCTAAAGGTGACAAACTAGGGGATGAATCCTGTTTTGCGTAATTTCCGGTAATAATTTCAATGAAACTTGGCTAATAGGTGTAATGCCACTGGTTTTTTTTTTAAGTTGTTATTTTAAAAATAGACTGTAACACAATACACACTAAGCAACTCACATATATAAGTATACATGTGTATTACACAAAAATAAACATTATTATTTACTCCTGTGAGGTATCTTAATCTTTAATACCAAAATTAGCGACTGTCGGGTACGTGCGAATGACAAAACAATCGGCGACCTTCCCGTAACTCGTATTTAATTAAGATTAACCGTTTTAAACAGAACTAATTAATGTCTGACCGAAATACATGAATCTCCAGGAGTGTGGTTCCAGCAGTCGGTCTATGTCACAGATGTTTGTTTGTTAGTGTTCTAATGGGGTCTTATAATAGGTATAATAAATCGTAACAAAAATGAAAATCCTTGTAATGTTTGATGTTTTATATTTTTCACATTACTAAAAAAAATGTTTATTCTAAATCGGCGTTGCAAACAGGTTGGGACAAATCTTTAAGTAGTAAAGGACTGAACTTAAAAGAAAAATAATTCAAATCGTAATATTAAGTTTATTGAGTATCACGACGATTTACTACCATGATATTTATATTTTTGTGAAATCAAACTCCTTTGTTTTTATTATGAAGAAAAACTTTCATATGTTTCTCACGGATAACGCTACGGCAATACAATCGTTAAAACCAAAAACAAAGTACTCACACAGAAAGAAATGAAAGAGAAGAAAATATTTTTTTAAAGGACTGAATTTAAACAAAAAGAGGAAATTAACCCAAATTGCAATATTAAGCTCATTGAATATCACGATGTTTTATTATCGTGATATTCAATTATATTTGTGAATTTACTCCACTAGTTTGTTTTTATTATGAAGAAAAGCTTTCATAGTTTATCACAGATAGCGCTAATGCAAAACAATCGTTAAAACAAAAAATATAGACCTGCAACACAGACATTCGTAAGATCTGCTGGTTCTTTACGTAACTCGGTTGGAAGAGCGTTAGCCACGGTAAGGCGAGGTCTCTAGTTCAAATCCAGCTGGATCGAAGGGTCTTTGTGTTCGAACTTTGTATCAATAAATTAATTATAATTAGCTAGCACATGACTAAAATGAAACTAGTATGTGAGTGTGTGTGCGCGCTTGCGTGTATATGTTAGTATGTATTTATCTCCGCGTGCGTGTATGTATTGTGCATGCTCATATAGTATTAGCTGTAGAGATCCTTGAGAAAGAGTTCGTCCAGGGAAGTACTGCCACCTTATCTATTTCTGCCGCCAAGCAGTAATGTCCCGGTTTTGAAGGGTAAAGGTGCTGGTGAAATTACAGGCAAATGGGACTTGTCAACTTATGTCTCTGGGTGACGGGCGCAGTGGCAGTGCCCTTCGGATCTTTACGATTTAAAGCTCTGAGTGGCACTGCAACTGTTATGGACAGGCGTGTTTACTTTGCGACGTTTACTTACACACTAGTGCATTATAAATATACAATTAAGCTTATGTTCGAAATTTTAGATTATAGTATATAGTCATCTGAAAACTTGAATGAAAACTAAAAAAAACTATTTTTAAAATGCATATATACGGATAATGTGATCTTTATTTCTAGAAGAAACAAATGTTGAAAAAACAAAATTGTCTCTATTTATAGAAATATTAAATATTAGACCTACATATAAAGGGAAAGTGAGATAACAATATGAAGGGTTCATGAGAAAATCTGCTATAAATGTAGCGTTGGGATTCTGACTCTGAAGAACCCAAGAACTGACCAAGAACACTTCTAAAGTGCCAAATTCATTCGTATATTAAAGACTAATCCTATCGAAACTCAATTAACAAACTTTCATTCAAAGCTTTTTCTACCTAAATGTTAATGGCAATTCCTACCAATAAACTTTCCAAACATTTTAAATAGGAAAGTTCTATTACAACCCTTATAGGCTTGGTATATAAATAGATGGATTGATATTATCTCGTATATATCTAGTGTACATTCTAAATATTTAATTTCATAACTAATTTATTTGTAGAAATGCAGGTTATATGGAAATTAAAACCGTAGGCTAGGGTTCCACCCCTATCTTGTGGATACACCTAGGGCGGATCCACACCTGTCACGACGCACGAAGAGTGCAGTTCGCGTACATCGAACATAGACACATTTGGTCATGTTCGCGAGTGGTTCGCGTGCAAGTTATAATATTCCCGACGTGCGCATATTCGTGGTTACATGAATGAGCACAAACATTGTATGTGGACATGGACGCGTTCGCTAACTTCGTTTATTAATGTACATTAATAATCAAAGTTAGTAAGGGGTATAAAATATGTCAAATATATGAGTTGCAGTAGTTTTTGTGACGTCAATATATTCGTGGATTAGTGCCTAATGCTATTTATTACTTTTTTTACATTACAAGGAAAATTGTTTCAGGGAACCTTGATTTGTGTTTTTGGCTCTTCTGTAAAATTTTATCTAAAGCACTTACTTGGTTTTGCGCAGGGGCAGCCGATTACAGTTTGCGTGCATTTTAACGCGGCAATGTGACCAATTGACTGACGGTAGCTTATTGACATATGCATGCACGCAATCTGCGCATATTCTGCTCGCGGCATGCGCGTGCATCCACTGTGGTTGACACGTCAATTGGCGCTCGAGGCGTGTGTGGATCCGCCCTGAGGTTGGCCATTTATATGACGTACGGCTATGGACTGGAATTTCCTTCCTGTAGACTTAGTCCCTGTTGGTGTGCATGCTCATCATCGGCCTCACTTTCCATCAGGTGAGAGGCAGGTCAAATACAAATTTTATGAACAGCCGCCGTGGCCCAACGGTTACCATGCTGGCCTTCTACTCAGAGTTCCCGGGTTCAATTCCCGGCTGGGAGAAATATTTTTGTGACCTACATTTATTTTTCTAGTAAGTTTGAATATATATGATACAGGGTTTCCCTAGTACGGGACTATAGGTGAGTGCTTTCTTTTTCTCAGCCTCATTATTATTATTTTTTTATTTTTCTCAGTAAAGATGTAAGCCGTAATCATCAGCCTTGGCAAGCGAGTTAGCGGTCGCAGTTTGTGTTAAGAAATGTTTTCCATCAAGCACCGTAGTCTCTGGACGCACGGACGCACGGCCACAGCGACGGCGTCGGTAGGTAATTTCTGTTTGTACATTTCCAGGTTAGTTAACTCATAGGACTGTAACAAATACTTAGTTTACCAAGACCTGTTCATACTGGTTAACTATAGCGCATATGTGGCCGTTCGTACATAAAATTACTTCTTTGATAATTTGTAAATAAATCTATCGTCTGTAGTTCTACTTTTCCCAGCCCCTACTAATACCGTGTTCAGTACAGTATTGCCGTGGTATAATGATCTTACCGCTTCTCAAGCAGAGGCCGTAGGTTCGAATCCGAGTTTTCGAAATTTATCTGCAAAATTTAATTTCAAATTTACCATGAACTTTTCGATGAAAGAAAACATCGTAATAAAACCTGTACCTGGAAGAAGGCTCAGAACGGTTGAAGTCCCCAGCCTGCATTAGGCCAGCGTGGTGGACTGTGGCATAAACCTTCACCTGAGAGGGACCTGTAAAACTGTGGGTTGATTTTCACTAATACCTGCTTAATATAAATCTACCAAGATGTTACTGTTTATCAATACAATGACATGCATTGCATCATGTCCACACACCGAACGCGACGTGGTTGACATACGCTGTTCAATGTACAATACGGTAATACGCCGCGTCGATACTCTTTTACCAGGCCAGCTACCTCAGTACCGTCTTCTTGGAAGGATACGTTATGTATGCTATTTCTAACTAATTTGAATTTAGATTCTTCATTTTGCATAATATTGGGTCACCCATTCAGTTACATTAATACAGCAGGGAAATATCAAAGTTAAAATTACAGCCCTTTATATAATCTGGTGAATTATTATAGGCCTCGAATTCTATTCCTCCATGTTTAACATTACTATGCTCTTTACCACTCAGTGTTCTTTACTTATGCTCTCAGTATCATTGTTAAATCTATAACAATGACTGTAATTTCATTCGAGAAATTCTTCTTCTTTCCAGCCAAAAACTGTTGCAGCGCTCTTTGTGGACGTGAAATTATACCAAGTTGATAAGAAATATTACTATATTTTCCGTAACTGATCACACGTTCCTCAACAATGTAGTACAATCACTTTATGTAAGTAATTTAGTCGTTTAGCCTTTCGGACTCTTGCACACCACTCGACTGAGCCCCGGCCGATTCCACCACCCCGTTAACTTTAATCTTAACCTTACTTTTTAGTAGCAGGGTGGGATGGATGGGATGGGAAACGGCCGCAGATTGGCTGATGAGAAAATTAAGTAAAAATGAATACTCTTTATATTGAAATACTTAAAATTATAAATAATATAAAAATGTTTGGTTAATAAAACATATTTGGTTGTAAACCATTCCTTCGAATTAAACTGATATTGCAATTTAACATTATGCAACTGTGAATAGTGACATCTATTTTTCACTAATATTCTATACAATACAATGCCATCTAGTGGTCACATATGATACCATTTATTATGTGCTAAGAATCAGCTAATTCATTAATGTACTATGTATGAATACATATGGAACGGAAATTCGTTGGATTACTCATATTTAAGTATACTATAATTGTATTAAATTAATAAAATAATTTTTGTTTTTTATTTAATAAAAATAAAATAAAATATAATAAAATAAATAAGTAAATATAAATAAAAATCAAATAAATAAAAAATAAAATAAGTAAATAAGTAAAAAAGTAAAAAGTAAAAAGTAAAAAAAAAAGTAAAAAAGTAAAAAGTGGTTGGTTGGGTGGGTTTGAGTGAGTGGGTGAGTGAGTGAGTGAGTGAGTGAGTGAGTGAGAGAGAGAGAGGACAGAGAGAGAGAGAGAGAGTGAGCGAGCGAGCGAGCGAGTGAGTGAGTCGAACGAACGAATGAACGAACGAACGAATGAAATAGAAAAACGAAATATTTGACAGGAAATGAGATGTAAGATTTTATCTTGAAGATTATCGTTCTTGACCAAATTAATTTGCAACTTAACACGTTTGTGACATTTTTGTATTATTGTGTTGTGGTAGTCTGATCGACATTATATAACTACACATTTGCATGCTATTTAATATATGCAAAACATCAACACAATCACAATCAAACACAATCTCTTGTAACATCATCTGTTATACCATGTTTTAAGCAAGTAAACGAATTATTATTATTATTATTATTATTTACTTATTTATACATTTTAGGAAAATTCACGGACAAATAATACAATTATAGTATACTTAAATATGAGTAATCCAATGCCATTTACGAATTTCCTGATTATTGTTATTGTTATCGTTATTGTTATTGTTATTGTTATTGTTATCGTTATCGTTATCGTTATCATTATCATTATTATTATTAGCCATATTGCTTATGCATATTGGGTTCGTCCCGTTTATGATATCAAATAAGAAAAAGCAATAAATATTACCTGTTTAATAATAATATAATACGCTTATTCTATTTATATATTTGTTATCCTACATGGAATATATAATAACAACAGTACGAAAAGTTTAAACTGCAGTGTTTTAATGACCTAACACAAAAAGACACTTTGTACAGAATTCTCATAACAATTGTTCGCCGTATCGTAGCCAGTTACCGAGCCGGTTATAATAAAGTCTATCTAGATTAAGGGATTTATTTAGAAGATCGCAATTTCGTTTCACTTTATTTACTTTGTACTGGGATTTGTACGGCAGCGGTGTAAAGTAAGTGGAGTTATAACAAAAACAAAAAAATTGAAAACATTTCAGAAACTAAACAGGTGAAACATTTTTAGTAGCAGTAGAGTAACGGACTCGTGAAAGAGTTCGTCCAACCTTACCTAGTTCTGCCGCCAAGCAGTAATGTGAGCATTACTGCGTTCCGGTTCGGAAGGGGAAAGGTGCTGGTGAAATTACAGTCACATCGGTCTTGTCTCAGGGTGACGGGCGCAGCGAGTGTCCTTAAGATATTTGCAATTTATAAGCGTATCGCTTACCACAAAGCATCCTGTACGTCCCTTTACTTGGTATATTATTTAAAAAAACTTACTTTTTTATATAACATCAAGGAATGGAAGGGAAGGGACGGGACGAACAAGTCGTGCGCCTGATGGTAAGCTACACGCCTGTCCATAACTGTTCAGGACGAAAACGTGTTCGCGCCCAAGTTATTTATAAGATTGTGATTTGTTATTGTTGTACATATTAAATACGTTAAGTTCTTAATTATGTTACTTTTGGTAAATAAATGAGAGGCGGGTCTTGCTTGGAATCTTTATAGTTCTCCCGTCCCGCTCCTACATTGGTGCCGTCCCGCTCGCACACTTGAAAAGAGTTTGAGCGGTAGGGCAGGCCAACAATTATATAAAAGACAGAGCGTTGGGAGCGGGACGGCATTCCAAATCTGACCGCGATCCAAGCAAGATCAAGAAGCCCAAGAAGAATTCTCAACTAGGCATTTTCTCTACAGTCCTAAATAATCCTCATTCAAGTGTGGGTCGTCGAAGGAGCCCACAATAACAGTTACAGTGCCACTCAGAACTCCAAAGATCTTAGTGGCACTACCACTGCGCCCGTCACCCTGAGACATAAGTTGACAAGTCCTATGTGCCTGTAATTTCACCAGCACCCTTACCCTTGAAAACCGAAACGCAATGATAATACTGCTTGGCGGCAGAAATAGGTAAGGTTGGACGAACTCTCTACTGCTACTGCTACTGAACTTTCTACCAACTATTCTACTGACTACTCTTTTTATTGAAGTCAGCAAACACCAGACTTTTCACGTACCTCTATCTAATATCTTTTATGCGCTTAAGACGCGCTGTCTTGTATAGAAATTCAAATATAATACGTAATTATTATCGTCTGCTAGGCATAGACCTCCCGAAGTTTGTGCCATCCACTGTTTCCACAATAGATGCTTGCTATGTGTCCTGCCTAACTCCATTTGAGTTCCATGATCCGATTTCCAACATCTTGGACTTTCATCTCAACGATCGGAACTAGATCTACATAGTTGATACCGCGCATGGCGCGTTCCATGGCCCTCTGTGTAACTCTCAACCTGTCCATAGTCTCCTGTGAGGCATATCGCCTGCGTCTCGACACCAATAGAGGCAGTGGTCTCCTTCTGTGAAGCGGTGATGCTCCAGAAGGAGGTTGCCGAGCGTGATTGCGAGAGGGCTGATCCCGCTCGGCGGCGGCGTACCTTCGCGGCTGCGGGCGATCGCAGCGGGGGCTCCGTTTTATATAACTCTAGGTCATCATAAAAAATCGGTTAACGGAAAGTGGGAGAAATTAAAAAAATCGAATTCATCATCTGAGCCTCATTATAGATGGATTATTTTCTTCAAATTTGAATCAGGTTAGTACTGAGTGACCCCCTTTCCAACAAAAAAAGAATAATCGAAATTGGTTCATAGATGTCGGAGTAATCGCGTAACAAATACATACAATACACAAAAACATAAAGATATAGTGAATTGAGAACCTCCTTCTTTTTTAAAGTCGGTTAAAAAGCAATGATGTTGTTGTAGTGAATATTCTCTTTATAAACCGAGGCCTTCGTCAATTTTGAACTATACTTTAACTCTGTGTGTATGTGTATTTACACACACTCTTAAAACTTTCTTTCAAGTGTAATGTGCAGTTTCAATTATTTTGTTATCGTAATGTCGACGTTAAGTAAGGTAACTTAAACTTTCGATTCGACAAAAGAATTTCCTATTGAACTGACCTATTGCCAATTCCCACATAATAAAAGCGATTTAGTAATTTATTGCCAAACACATTGTACTCTGTTTCACCCGACACGCCCTCTCTCGCCTTAGAACCAAAAAGCCTATTATTTTTCCTAAAACAATGGCACACCCAAAAACGCCTGGAAGCGATTCCCATCCAAAACAGATTTATGGCAAATTGCTCTACACCCACCTTCAGGCGTTTCTAAGTAAAACACATTTTGTTACTGAAAAGTGCCTAACAATCTTTTCTTTTAAAAATAAACAATATTAATGATGGCATCTAAATATTTATGTGGCCTTATTAACGTATAATAATGGTATAATTTTGTGAATAATGGATATTGGTTGAAATAAGTGTAGACCACTTAATAAATTGGTACTTTTTTTAGAAACAGGTGAGAAGGAAACTAGGTGCATGAATTACGTTATTTGAAGTTTGGAGCTAGATAGATCTCGAGTGGCCTCACCACTCCCAGGTTTGATTCCCAATAGAACGAATTTGAGAAATTAAAGTAGTTCTGGTCAGGGTATTCGGAGAGTAGCCCCGCAGTGCATTTCGTTGCTATGGTATTCATTGTACAAGGATTACCTTATTTAAGGAGAGCAGGTTATTGGTGTGGTTGTCTATTACATTATTATTATTATTAAAATTACGAAGAAAAAGATGTACGTTGAGTAGGGCTTAGAAAGAATATTGTGCAAAATAATATTTAAAATAAGAAAATAAAAACTTTTATTTTCAGACACCATAGGTCCATAGTTTGTTAGTAGCAACGTTATACTATATTGGTAACAACTGACTTTATGATAAATTTATGGTGCATTGTATATGAAGTGAACATTAAAATTTTCAAAATCGAGATATTAAAATATTCAAAATACATAATATAAAATTCATTGAAATAATAATAATTATGTCTAAAAAAATTCAAAATACTAAAAGTTACTTTTAATTAATTAATTAATAAAATCACAATTAAAATTCAAATTAGCTAATAAAATAATAATAATGAACATAAACACAATTAAAATTTTAGAAATTACTCGTCATAGGGAAATCCATTGCATTACAATTACCCACTTAGTCACTATTTTTGTGAGCGAGATGCATCTGTCGGGGAATCATGTCGCCCTACAATTACCCTTTTTTTTACGGATTTAACTAAAAATTGTTATGTAATTAAAAAGGTAATTTTGTTCATAATATTAAATGACTGGATAAACAAGTCGTGCGCTTGATGGTAAGCTACGCGCTTAAATTTAAACATTACGTCGAAGATAACTGTTTAACTGCCTCCGTGGCCGAACGGTTACCATGCTGGTCTGTACGCAGAGGTCCCAGATTCGGTTCCCAGGCCGGAAGAAATATTTGTATGGCCTATATTTATTTCTCTTGTGAGTTTGGGTGTAATTTGTGGTTGTCTATACGTGTGTCCATGGCGCCTGCGATACAGGGTTTCCCTAGTGCACGGCAGTTGCAAATGTGAAAGTTAGTCTACTTGTTCTTGTATTACTGTACGCTCATGTCAATAAATGTTGTCAACACTGTGACACCCAAACAATGTAACCTTAATTAATATGACATATTCATAAACGCTATCATGCCGTTTACTTTCTACAGTTAAAAAGTCAATTATCAACAAAGCGTCGCAAAATCGACACTAATGTAATGAATATTTATTTATTTAATTTTAATTTATTAAAAATAATGCATGAAAGTAGGGGAGTGTACAAAAATTAGATCATTGCGTTATTTAAGTGAAACACCTAGATTACATAATAACACACAATGTCATAGGAGAGTATTGTGGTATGAACAGAGATGGGCAGTGGGTTAAAACCTAATCAACCCGCCCGTGGCTTTACCCAAAGCCTAAAATCATGGGCAAAAACGGCGAGTACGGAATTTGGTAAAATTCCACCGTACTACTGTCGGTACCAGGGCAAAGCTGTCAAATGTGTCTGGCCGTGCTCCTGGTAAGATCCGATTCCAGAAAACCAAGGGAGCAGTCAGCGGTAATGGCGACAACTGACTGCAGCCAATTCACAGGTCGCCGCCTGACAAGGTAACCAAATTTAATTAAATGGTAAAATAGAGACGGTTGGCGTTAACTTCACCGACAAGAACCTAGTTCTTAAGTAAGAAGAAGAAAGGTGTGGATATAATGATGAAGGAACGAAACAGGTAGGGTTCAATTATCTTACAACCCCATTAGGAGACGAGAAGGGGATGGGGATCCCTTCTCACCTGTGAATCTTCGGGAACTCAGACGCCCACAACATCTGGCTAAGGTCGAATGGACTTTATCATCTCAGTCGCACGTGATCATGGGACCTGTAAAGGGCCCGAAACGTTGGTTTGTTTGAAAAACAAATATACGCGTCTTAGATCCAAAAAAATACTTTCATTTCCTAGCTATATAGTTAGTATATTTGCCTTATAAATTTCTCACTATCTCCCAGCGAAAACTATAGACCGCAGAGGTGATTCCGAAGCGCGTCAATAAGAACAAGCAGTAAACAGGATTGCTATACAGTAACAATTGATCTGGTTTGCTATAATTCTCACCCAATCTTCTGTATAACCTATTATAAGCAATACCCTACTGACCTCATTGATTCGAAACCATTTTCTAGTCAGTAATTGAAACAGACAAAAGACCGGACACAATACCTAATTGAGAACAAGGGTAAGTTGGAACAAACAACTGTATCTTGAACAGAGTAACTATCTATTGATATATCAACCCCTTTGTCATTGTGTGATTGTCTCCATCTAACTTAGGACAGCGAGCAGATTGAATCAATTGTATTATATACTGACGTAATAATTATAGGTTTTCGTTGTATAATTGTTGGGTATGGACCACTTTTCCCTTTATATTAAAGTTTTAGATTCAACTTTATGGTACATACATTAAGATTAAGAAAATAAAGCCCAGTCGGGAACATTCACATGCCTGCACAAGTAAACCCAAACGCACACATACACTACACACACAAACGTACACGCACACTTGTTCACGACTAAGTAACACGCACACAATCACAGGCGCGTGCATACACAAAGAGAAAGAGAGAGAGACAAATAAATGAATCATTACATCATTCAATCAACCAATCAATCATCATCATTTATAAACCCTAAAAAACACTGTAGAAAACGACTATAGAATAACTGAGTTTCAAAATAGTGGTAGTCAACGGTATTTATGAACTAAATAAAAATAAACCGATATCAGATATTTTAAACACGTTTCGAAAACGGGTTGATAAACACGTGCATCCTGTGTTTCTTCACAAATCTATAAGAAAAATAGTTTTCTCTACAAACCTTCATTCACCCTTAAGCTTTCTGTAGAATCCAAGTTCGATTTGAAGAAAATTGGAAGGAAAAGGGGATGATAATAATAAAAAAAGTTTATGAGATCCTTGAGAGGATTCCCCTCGGACTCGAGGCAATAAAACCTTGGCTCTGTATTACATAAATCATCGTCCTTGGTAATAAACGGAAAAACGGAATTTGGCATATTTAGCTGCGTGCAAGTTATGGTGTGTAAGCGGGTATTAAACATTTTACTAGTGGCGGTTGACCACCAATTTCTAATACCGCTCTCGCGCGAGGAGCAATAACATAGTATACTGACACAAGTATTGTAACTTAAACAAATGTAGCAGCGCGGCTTGTATGTGTGCACGCCCGACGCATACATTCGCATAATCTCGCGGTGCACTCGCGTTACAAAGCGCGGGTCACCACTCGAGCCTTTACATTTTATAGAATTGAAGAGATCGCTCCGTGTTTTAAAAATGACATCAAGTAGATAAGGTTATTGTAGAGCTTCTGGTAGTTTGAACAAGAGTGCCTCAAAATCAAAATTTTTAGCATTTTATTTCTACTTTATAATTTAGCCCGCCTAAGATCTTATTAAGCCCGCCTAAGATCTCAGGAAACTGACTGAAAAACGGCGCTGTCTGCGACAACAACAGTTTCAGGCAGCACAAGCTGAGACACCTCCTTTTGTTCTCTGACATGTTTCGCGTACCGTTTAAAGTAATAAAGAATTTTTGTATTTGTGTTTGTAGAACCATACTTCATTATCACGATACCAATCTGCGATTCTGGTATAAAAATATCAATACATAAGTATCTACTACTTCTAACAAAAGTTACTTCAACATAACACGAGAACAATGTAATAGACACCTTATTTTTTTCAATTATGTTTACAAGCTAAAAAAATATAGTAACAATCCTACGCTCCGCGCGAAGTGTATGCATTTACGCTCCGAACAGGCGGAAATTGCCCTACTTGTTCTTGTTGTACTATGCCAATAAGTTCCTTGAGTTCGCGACTCCTACCCATTCCGCAATCTTAGGAAGCCACCATATTTGTCAACGCTTGGCTTGAATCGGTCAGAAAAAGCCTTACATCCACACAAGAGTGCTGGTAAAATAACGGGCACACACAGCTTGTCAAATTATGGATCAGGGTGACAGGTGCAATGGCAGTGTCCCTCAGATCTTTGTAATTTGAAGCTCAAAGTGGCACTGCAACTGTTATGGCTAGGCGTGTCGCTTACCATCAGGCGCCTTAAGTCGCACTCGTTTTGTGCGTAATGTTTTTGTTTAGAAAATATACTATAAAACCGTAGCTTTCAAACTATTTATTAGTAGCAGTAAAGCTCCTGCCACCTTACCTATTTCTGCTGCCAAGCAGTAACGTCAGCATTACTGTGTTTCGGTTTTGAAGGGTAAGGGTGCTGGTGAAATTACACGCAAATGGGACTTGTTAACTTGTGTCTCAGGGTGACGGGCGCAGTGGCAGTGCCTCTCAGATCTTTGCGATTTAAAGCATCAATAAGTGCCACTCAGAAGTGGTACTGCAACTGTTATGGACAGGCGTGTCGCTTACCACCAGGCGCACGACTTGTCCGTCCCGTCACTTGGTATCATAAAAAAAATCAAACCACGGCATTCGCTTATATTACAGAACTTGTAAAACTATTTAAAGCGTTGACTATAAAATAGTATCGATTCTATGAGTATCATGGCCCCCAATTCATGCTCTTCGACTTACTTTTTATAATAACCAATAAAAAACAGCCCAAACTTTATTACTATTTCGCGACTACCGTTTAACAGTAGAAGATTTTATCTCTATTTAGTTTCCGTTTCCGTCTAATGGCGTAAAAGTCATCAGTACGTTCCTCGGCGAAAATCCCTGAAAGCGCTGCAATGACGAGAGAGCCCCAATAACATTCAGAAGGCATTATTGTATTGGACGCGGAGGGCACTGTATGCCTTTTGAGTGTAATTGACCCACAGACTGCACGTGTAAAATACTTGACTGAATGCCTTAAAACGGGCAGACTTAACTTGCTTAGAGCAACGAGCAAACCTACGGGCCAACATATTACTCCGCACTGCCAGTGCCTTCCGTTCCCTATCTCAACACATTAACAGGTAAACATAAATATAAGCTCTACACAATGTTTAGTACCAACAATAGTGGGGTGTGTGAGATAAAAAGGTCTGTAGCTCACAGTTTCACAACGCCGCTGATATCCTGCTACAGCCTGTCATGTTCATAAAAAGAAGAAGAACTTACACACATTTTCATTTTGGTTCTGAGATTTCAAGTCGATTATTAAAATACTTACTATACACATCCTCTAACCGCCTAGCTACCTCGCACAGCTTTGGTGGAAAACATCACACCGTTTCACCGCGCCGCTACAGATCCTCACACCACCTCGTAACCTCCCACGTCTCTGGTGGAAAGATTAAAGGTGGCGAATTAATAGATGAATCTAGTTTATTTAATTTCACCCACTTTCCGTTAATCGATTACAATAAAACTTGACACATAGATGTTATTCCAATGAAAATAAAATATTATGATGAAGGAGAACTGATCTGATGATGGAAATGGCAGACAAACGAGAGGAAATGCTCAACAGTGTACAGCAGCTACCTTGTGTCATATTACTCGTTTTGACGAGGTCTTCCATATCGTCGCGTTATATTCTCAAACTCGGATCTTATAAAGAGTGATTATTCAGGAGATGGCAAAACTTGTGATAAAAAAGTGACGATGAGGTCGACGATAGATGTGTGCATCACGTAAATAATGCCTATTCACTCTCGCTTTGAAAAGGTCCAAGTTATAACGTTCAGGGAACAAGTCTGCAGGCAGGGAATTCCACTCCATAGCCGTCCGCCAAATAAATGTGGAAGCGTCACGCTTTGTGCGAACCTTAGGAATATCCACAACATAGGGGTGGAACCCAAGCCTACGTCTAGCTCCCCGGTGATTGAGTGAACTTACAGACACAAGAGACTTGTCAACTTGTCTCAGGGTGACAGGCGCAGTGGCAGTGCCCCTCAGATCTTTGCCATTTGTAGTTATCGACAGACGTGTAAGTTTTCATCAGGCAAATGACTTGTTCATCCCGTCACTTCATATTAAAAAGAAACATTTTCTTTACTGTACCTACTGAGATGTCAGTGTCAATGTAAATTTATTTACATGTATCAGAGACACTCTGGAGCCCAGGTTGTAAATCGACCTGGCAGCATGCTTCTATTATACGCAACCTTAGCCATAACCCAATAATATCTCCATTAGACATCTAGTTCCACCCGAGCTAAAATTCCAGTAGGGCTAGTTTACTCACTTACAAAAATAAAACGAGGTCACTACTCTATAGAAACTGTGACATAAATCCAAAAAGCCATTGACACGCCTTCGTTGAAATGTATTGCCTCATTTAGACACAAATTACTCGAGTAGATTTATTTTTTCTCCAAATAATGCTTTTAAACTGATTTGTTGTCGTGTTATGAAACCACTGAAACCTCTTTTATTTTTATTTCATTGTAAAAAAATTTGTTCCTATTACATATGTATTTTAAATTGTCGAGGTTATTAATCATAGGTTTCATACCACAGTATATCAGAAATAAAGACGAAATAAGGGCCATTCATCCCTGGCAACTCATCAGGCAAATGGGCTTTATATCACTTTTAATTATGAACTCTCGTTTGCACTGAAATCATAAATTAGAAAGCTGAAATAGTACACAGTCAACAACTGACATGTATTTACGTCTCGTCATCGTTAGACTCAACTCACACGGGCGCAGAATCGAAGCGTCGCGTCGCGTCCTGTTTTTCAACTACACCGCCTGGCGACGCGTGACGTCTCTCGCATTGGCGCGGCGGGATCATAATTGCAAAACACAAATTTGTACCTTAATAATGGAAAAATAGAGATGAATATGCTATAGGCGAAAAACATGACGCATCGCGATGCTTCGACTCTGCGCCAGTGTAAGTTGAACCTTAGGGTAAGTTCCGATAAGTCGAACACGTTAACTAATTTGAGCTGTTATTAAAAGAGAATTTTGTGCTCTGTTGTTTGCTGTTTAAAACGGTTATTTAACCATTTGTCACTTAACCGCGTTTTAGATAGTGGACGGCAGTATAATCCAGAAATATTCTGTATATGTTGTAATAAAGATAATATCGCTAACAATGCAGGGCTGTTCCATTCAGTGATGTGGAAAAAACAGCAAAATATCTAATTACAAAACGACGGTATCACATTTCGTCGGTAGTTAGATATGTAATTTTAAAATTTTCGTCCATTATAGCAAACCTCAAGTTAAACTGGTCGATTTGAAGTAAAACAATTGACGACACTCGTCAATTGTTTCGAATTTGGGCTGGCCAATCGGAGCGCAGTTATCACGTAATGATTTGACATATTAGTTTTCAAACAAATTAAATAACATTTCGTCTCTGCTTCTGGTTATATACTCGATGTCACGGTATAACTTTTCTATCTGTATGCATGGAAACCGCTTTTGAAATGTCGTACTAAGTGCGTCTTAAAACTATAGGAAGACAAACATTATTTCGAATTTCTATTCAAAGTGTTCTTCGACTTACAGTTACGGCCAGAAGTCAAGAAGAAGTAATCCATAATTCAGAAGTGATTCATAATTCATAACTTGTTTATTTTAGGAAAAAGACGTTGTATGCAAATAACAGAGCAAAAAACTATAGTTTCCCTATGACAGGCACACACACATCATCATCATCAGCCTATCGCAGTCCACTGCTGGATGTAGGCCTCTCCCAATGCGCGCCATTTCTCCCGGTCATCGGCTCGTCACATCCATCTGCTGCCAGTAAGCCTTCATCGAGCCGATCGGTTATCGGTTCTTCGACAGATATGGCCAGCCCACTGCCACTTCAGGTTGCTTATTGAACTAGCAATGTCGTCGACGTTGGTTCTCATATATATACACACATATCGAAAGTATATATAATATAGTCTATGCCCAGTTCTTAGGTTTTCGCGATTTTACACATATGAAGTGAAATTATTTTTTCACCTCACTAGCTCGGAAAAGCTTTCTTTCTCATTAGAAAGAGCGCAAAAGCGTTTTTTGCACGCTAGTGCGGAAAAGGTTTTTGAAATTCGAACTTGGCGATGGACTGTGGTGCACATGTTTTGATGAAAAAAAAAGATAATGGCACGTTCAACTATGCGATTCATCGTACATCAAATATTGGAGTATTTTATTCTTATTATTGTTGACATTAAATTGAAAACGATAAGTAATTGTGTTTGTTAAATTATTTTAACTCGTCGAATACTAAAATGATATCAATAATCGCTTAATCACACAAAATAAAAGTACAAGCAAGAATAAAAATTGATGAGGTGTAAATTCAGAACGCATCCGAAGATAAACCTTTTCCTTTTATTTAAAAAAACTGATGTTTTATAGTTCTACTGTTTTTCTTTAATCTACCATTTTCCTCGCTATGGTGAGGTGAGAAGTTGTGTGTTTCGCTCGGTAGCAAAATTTGTTTGCGTCTCGTCCCTTGAAACCCAGGAATCTATTTTTCTTCTTTCGCATGCTCAGGTTTCAATGCAGGCACTCGCGTCAAACAACAACTTTGCAGCCTTGCATAAGAAATAAATAAATATCATATTTTTGTTTTTTTTCAAACAAACCAACGTTTTAGTCCTTTTAAAAGTCCTACTTAATCACGGCTGATTGAGATGGCAAGGTTTGAATCCATAAATTCGTTAAGAGTGATCCTCAAAATAAAGTTTCAGATGGAAACGAGACTAATTCTGCAAATCTAAGTCACGTATATTAGTATTTTCAAAAAAACCTACGTTTCCGGCCATTTACAGATCCCATGGTCACGGCTGACAGTTGTGTTATTTCTAAAAACAAAAACACTCGATTTAGATCCGAAAAACTAGTTTCATTTCCATGTAACAATCGCGAAGACCTAAGACTCGATTAAGTTTGTTTTTTATTGAATGCAGCCATTTTCAAATCACTTATAGATCTTTATTTTGTATTTATACCTTGTTTTTACTAACTCGTTTTTATTTGTTACTAATTTATATTTATTTCTAGTGTTATATATACGTTTGTATGTCCGATCTTTTCGCTATATAATATTTTATTTCGTTATATGTCTAATGGCATAGTATAAACAAGACAAATATGGTAACTCTACACAAACGTAGCAGCATGGCTTGTATTGCAATCTCGATGCTCTTGCGTTGCATAACATTGGTCTATTATGCGAATGTGTGCATTCAGCCGCGCCGTTAGTTTGTACGGAGTTATCATACTTCTCTTACTTTACTATGCTAATAGTATTTAATTCCACTACTAGGCTCAGATATGCATTAAGATTTCCTCACGACGTTACCCTTTATGCAAGCAAATGATAATTAGTACAGATTTTTGTTAGAGGAGTTGTAATACTAAAGAAAACTGTTTAGGTTTAAGAAAGCTAAGTAAAATCATATTTAATGCTTTTGTAAGTATTAAATACAGCAAACAGAAACAATAAAATTCAATAAAAAGTATGTATTCATGAATGTATGTAAACACGACGTTATTATGCACAAGATAAATTACATGTTTTAACAAACATTAGGGTACAAAGGCGACCCTAACCTATAAAGGAATTTCTTCCAACTGACCTTCAAAGTAGAATAACCCTTTTTCCGAGACTCGAACACACATAGTCTTGCCATGAAAGGCAAACGTTCTCTCAAATTGTTATCATAAGTTATCACCGCTGTTGTTTAGAAAGAACAAGTAAATAAATAAGTTTATTTACGTAGTTGAATGTACCGGGAGCGACACCAGTCAACTTGTCACTAATAGACACGCCGCCCACAGTAATTGAATGTTAATCCGTTTGACGGTGAATTGCCTTGTACAGTCTGCAGCGAAAATTTGTAGAGTTGTCATAAAATATTGACCGCGCCTGTTGCTCTTTGTGAACAATAATGTGTCAGAACATAACAACTATTTCTTGGATTATAAGCAATTTGGATTATAAGAATGAATGATTTTCTGATGAATTCTTATAGTATAAAATAAACTTGCGATTATTTATTTATAAAATACTAAAAACATCACTAGCAAAAAAAGTTTCATCAGATTCCTACACAGGCTTCTCGAAACGATATTAGTTTAAACTGATTTGCTAACAGTACACAAGGTCCAAAGTAATCAAAGAGGGGTGAGGCACGGTCACTCCTATAGCGTCACGGGCGGAGCCTAGGCAGACCGAGTCTGAAGCTAATACTCTATCTGTCATTTGCACTATTAGCGTGGCTAACACACGGGCGGTGAATCGTCGCGAGTTTTTTTTTATCTATAAGTTGAATGCATATAACGCCTTTAGCTGCCACAATGAAACCGAAAACACGTCCATGTGTTATTTACCTAAAAGGGCACTCCTACTTTAAAATTTTATACGGATTATTATTCCTAAATGTCAATGAGTTTGACTACCACATTTTTTTTGTTTTGATTCCAAGTGACGGGACGAACAAGTCATGGACCTGGTTGGAAGCGATACGCCTGTCCATAACAGTTGCAGTACCTTTCAGATCTTTAAATAGCAAAGACCTGAGTTGCACTTCCACCGCGCCCGTCACCCTGGGATATAAGTTGACAAGTCCCATGTACCTGTGATTTCACCAGCACTCTTGCCCTTCAAAACCGGAACACAGTAATGCTCACATTACTGCTTAGAGGATAAACTTTGAGTTTGTCAGTACACAATGAGTTTTACTGTTACTCTACGGTTACGTACAACATTGACCTTTTATTTGCTGCATTGATATAGTCTAGTTCTATTTTTATTTTGCTGTAGTAAGATGCACAGGTTCTAGTAACTTTTGTAGATGTGGTAAATCGTTTTATGATATGTTATTGTATTTTTAAGACAGTTAGTTACCAACATCAAAACATTTAAACATCAAGAACATTAATTTTTAATATTAAACATTAACATATTTCAAACATTTACTTTATTTTACATTTTTTATTTACAATTAAACAACATCACTTTCTGCCATCCACTAACTAAAGTGCGGTTAGGTGACCAAATATTTTATTGAGATATCATAAAAAACCATAACCCAGTTTTACAATATTGAAATTGCTTAATAATATTTCTAAATTTTAAATGTTTTTAAAAGATAATTTTGTGCTATTTAACGGATATTTGACCATTTGTCACTTATCCGCGTTTTTCATCTTCATCACATTCTTTAATTCCATCAAGTACTCTAAAAACCACCTCGTGGTAACGGCTACCGCGTCGCAATCACGAGGTACCTAACGTCCTGTATGGACAGAGTCGCTATTCTGCCCTTACAGTTACCTATACTAAAACGAGTGCGACCTATGGCAAATTTCACTGTTCTATAAAGCCCGGTGATGTGTATTATGTAATCATAAGTTCTATAGCATTATTGGGACACCTCAGGTATTTGTAAACGTCCAAGTATATTCTCATCACCGTTTATTGAGGCACCAGTAACACGCCAATGTACAGAATATTTTTTCTGACAAACTATTCACATTCTGCTTGTTTTTTCGTCGCACATCAACTGCTCTGACACTAGAGATAGGAAAAACTGCTGTTTTATCGTTGTGATTTTTTTTTCTAAATTGTTTAGAAAAACGTTTAAGCGCATAGACTTTTATGTTAAAAAAGTTTGCAACGTTGTGTTGATAGCGAAAAGCAAGAGTAGACCACTAAAGGTTTTAAGGTAAGTAAGTTTCTTTGTATAACAAGTGTGTTATTTTTATTTACAAAATTATTGTTCACATTGACGAATTAATTTGTTTACAAAACATAGATGGCGTGACTTGAAACTTAAGCACGTTATAAAAAATCAAATTGTTGAATAATGAACTGACCAACGCTTACGCTTAAATGGAAAAGTGTGCTTATGTTCTCATTTTAAAAAGCAAACGTTTTTAAGTACTTTTCTTTCAAACGACCACCTCTACTGAACACGATTGCCGATCCGCACCTCTCCACCACAGTGGGATTTCCCTACTCTCAAAGTGGGGCGTCAGTGTTGCCAATTATTATTAAGAAGATGTTTGGACGATAGTCAAAACAACTGCTGTTTTCCGTATTTATCTTTTTGGATTTATATAAAAAGGAATAATTCGTTATTGAATGAATGAAATAAATTAAAATACTTATTGTTTCAATGGGCTAACAGTATCATGTAGCATTAAGTATCACATTCCATAATATTACAGTCCTTTATTACACCCTGTAGAAAACCACGCATAGTGAATTTAGATCTTACAAGAAATTGCATCTCACTTACGTTCGCTTGTGTACAGTACATATTCTTAATACAACCACAGCGTGATGACTTGCATCGAATAAAAAGCACGTCTTTTACTAACTGTAATCGAACCGGTGCGCGTGCGCAATTTGCTCTACGGTGCATTTGTGACCTCCCACGTGAGAAAGTTGAAGCTTTAGGGGATCAATTTTTTAAATCACTCGTTGCGAATTATTTACCAGATGTATTTTTTACAATCATACCTACTTTAATAATAGAACTCTATGCTGTCTAAAACGATACAGGTTCATCAGAGAGCTTAGTGCGTCAGTATGAAACGTTACCGCCCTCCGTCATTCAATCTTTTTTAACCGACTTCAGAAAAGGGAGTAGATTCTCTTTTGTTTTGTGTATATTACTGATTACACCGACGTTTGTCAACCAATTTGGATGATTCTTGTTTCGTTTAAAAGGGGGTACAGTGGTGTTCCCATTTATTCTAAGGGTAGTCAAATTAGGGGATGAATCCGTTTCTTTTATTTCACCAACATTCCGTTAACAGATTTCAATAAAACATGGTAAATACTAGTAACAAAGACAGCAAATGCGAATAAGACTTACTTACTTGAGATCAGTTTTTTTTAAGTTATAATACTATTGATGACAATTAACTTAGAAGGTCTCGCTGTTTTCTACTAGGTAGTTTATGAATTATAACATAAGGAAGTTTCTTAAGTAATTGAACGGGGAGCCGGAAGGTCATAACTGGAAGTACAGGTTGTAAAAAAAAGGTGCTACCATATAACATCCAGTGAGCTTACTCATAATAATGAACAGCAAAGAAATAATTATAAATTCGAGAGAAAAACGTTGCTTACCTAATCATATGAATTTACGACTGACCTGGTGCATTGAACATAAAAAATAAAAAACCTTTTAGGAAATTTAATTTGCTGTCAATAGTATTGTAACCAACTGATATTTTCTTATAATGCCAAGTGATGTGATGAACAAGTCGTACGCTTGATGGCAAGCGACACGCCTATCCTTAGCAGTTGCAGTGGCACTTAGAGTTTTTAATCGCAAAGATCTGAAGGTGCCACTGAGCTCGTCACCGTGAGACATAAGTTGACAGTCCCATGCGCCTGTAATTTCACCAGCACCCTTACTAACTCTCACATTACATCTTGCTGGTAGAAACAGGTAAGATGCCAGTACTTCCATGGACGAACTCTTTCACAAGGAGCTCTACTGCTACAACTGCCTCCGTGGCCGAACGGTTACCACGCTAGACTGCCACGCAGAGGTCCCGGGTCCGATTCCCGGGCCGAGAGAAGTATTTGTATAGCCTATGTTAATATTTATTTACCTCGTGAATTTGTGGTTGTCTATGTCTCTGTCTATGGCATCCGTCATACAGGGTTTCCCTAGTGCGGCGGCTATTGAGTGTGTGTGTTGCTTCTTGGTCTTTATATTCAACTTTCTCATAAAGATAACTTTTTAAGTATTCCTTTTATTTTATACAAAGCGGTGCAAAGCAGAAAATATTGGCGTAATTAAAAACATTGTAATTGCAAATTATTTTTCCATTACCATTTTAATGAATAAATAAAATAGGGATGGCTTTATTCACCGTTTAAGTGAGCGGTAGATAGATCTTTACATAGATACACCCCATTTCCAGTGTAACCTGGCACACGGCGTCAAAATGGCCAAATTATATTATTATATTTGACAAGACCATACTTATAATGTATAGCGCGTCAAATGACCATTTGGACGAGTAGAGAGCAACAAAGTTCGTAGTCGTTACAAGTTCGCGTGTGTCATAGATCGGTCTCTTGAATAGCTTTTTTTTTAATATTTACACGCACATCGGGAAATATCTCAGCGTTGTTATTGTTTAGTTTGTGAGAAATAAGGTAGTGTTATGATCTTGAATGATAAGCAGTTTTAGCATAAATAAGAGCAAGTAGGGCTCCCGCCTGTTTGGCGCGTAAATGTACACTTCGCTAACGTAGAGTTGTCGCGTTATTTTAGTTGTACTACCCACAGGTTGTCAACATAATTTGACAAAATAAGGCGTTCATCACAGTATTCTCGTACTATATTATAATAATAAAAAGTACGCCTTTACGTAATGTAATGTAATAAATAATCTTAAATTTATTAATAGGTATGCTTAAATAATTAAATTTTATTTTTATTTATTTATTTCTACTACAGTGTTAGTCCCGAAAGAAATAAAACAATGAAAATGCCTTAAGCCTCGATTACTATAACGGATGTCTTCTTAATTTGAAACTGTGTACAAAATCTTGATAATGATTGGTCGTAGTTTCAAATTTAAAAAGAAATAACAAATTCTGGATTGTTTATATAAGTTATTTAACATTTACATTATTATTAGTTACATTTACATACTATAAGTTACATTTGCACATTATAAGTTACATTTGCATATTATTAGTTATACTATAAGTAACATTTGAAATTACATTGGTGAAATTACGGTCACATGGGACTTGTCAACTTATGTTTCAGGGCGACGGGCACAGTGGCAGTACCCCTAACTTGCGATTAAAGGCTCTGAGTGCTTGCAACTGTTATGCATAGGCGTGTCGCTTACCGCCAGGCCCACGACTTGTTCGTCCCGTTAGTAATTTTTTCGCAAAACATCTTTCGAAAACCTCGCCACCGATCTAACTCTGCAACTGGACGCTTAAAGTTTATATTTGTATCATAATTACAACAATATCAAAACGTCCATGCGCACCAAAAACCACATTTCGCTTCGAAGGTGAAAACAGAAACAAATGAAACTTTAAAATCCCCTTTGAGATGATTTCAACAACTTTTGCGGCTGTCTCATTTCGAATTGTTCATAAGCATGAATTTTGATGACTATTCCAAATTCAGTATTAAATTCCTTTTCAAAACTGAATGTCAAACTTGTGGACAACAGTTAGGGCTTAGTATGGGTTGATATAAAATTTTGGTAAATGTGAAGATATAAAAATGAATGTACATAGATTATTGTGTGACACTGGAATATACATAAACTGATGCTGAAATATAATTTAAATTCGTTAAAAAATAACATAATTAAGGGCATTAAAAAATTAGAAGTCAGGAAGTAACTGTATAGTTCTTTAAGACGTTACAGACGTAATGGCTACTGACCGCCTTGTTAAAAAAGTGCTCGTGATGCAAAGATCATTACGAGTTTAAAAAACAACATTAATGTTAAGATTTAATTACAAATCTACGTCGCTTATGATAAGAACGGCCCAAAGGCAAAATTGTCAAACATAATACACTTCAAACAGCAGTAGAGCTCCTTGTGGAATTCATCCAGGGAACTATTAATGCCAGTTTACCTATTTCTGCTGCCACTAAGTAATGTGAGCATTACAGTGTTCCAATTTTGAAGGGTAAGGGCGCGTTTATTCGACACAAATGTCATTGCGCTCACAAAATAGACTCTATTTATTTAGCTTTTACGTTTCAACTTAAATGAGCACCCCCGCGCGCGGTTATATTGTCCCGAGGAATTCAAATGTTGTCTAGTAAATAGACTTCAGGTTCGCCAGTAATATACGTGAAAGCGTGGCAACCGACCGGACACCGCGCAGCGGGCGCACAGCGTTCGTGTAATTGGGTGCTTGTTGAAATTACTAGTTAAGTATATACTGCAATTTCCTCTTGTACCTAGGGAAGTACATACCCACCTTTTTTATGCTTCCAAGTGACGGGAGCGACCCGTCTGTTCGTAGCAATTGCAATGTCACTCAGAGCCTTAAATCGCAAAGATCTGACGGTCACTCCTGCAGCGTCAGTCATTTTGATTAAGTTGACAATTCCCATGTGCCTGTAATTTTACCAGCTCCAGATACCCTTCAAAACTGTAAC
This sequence comes from Hyposmocoma kahamanoa, assembly GCF_003589595.1. NCBI lineage: Eukaryota > Metazoa > Arthropoda > Insecta > Lepidoptera > Cosmopterigidae > Hyposmocoma > Hyposmocoma kahamanoa. The sequence goes on along the minus strand of NW_020653581.1, from coordinate 820,080 downwards.
AGTAATGTTCACATCAGAAATGCGAACGCGAACTCTTTTACAAAGAGTTCTGCTGCTGTAAGTTAAGGTTACTCTATCCAAGAATTTCATTAAAAATTACAACGCATCTACAATATTTTTTTTACTCTTTGGCTTGCGGCAGATTACCACAACGACAAATCTATTCCGCAGCTTCAAATTGTGGCTCTCTAATTTCGATTAGCTTCAAGTTGTTCTTGGATTATTTTGTATTTGTTCTTTTTTAATATGACGTCAAACTATTGTAACTTAATACTACAAATTATTAATTAATATTCATTCAGGACATAACATTTTTTCTAATTCTCCATGAAAACGGACGGAGATACCATTAAACTCGACATTCACCAGAATTGTCGCTCCGTATTGCGGTTAGAGCGAAAAGTTACGACAGACGGAGTTATGCAAAATGCGAACAGTTGCTAGTAACTATATACAAAATGAGTTCCGCGTCGGAATTGTTAAAATATAAATACTTTGCATTACATATTAAGCCTTATTGAATTTAAGTTAAGCTTTATTGCGTTTCAGGCTTATGGTTGTTTCAAATTCAATTAATTTCCACGTGTTTTTAATAACGTTTTAGATGAATATATGCGTATAATAAAATGTTAAAATGGAAGTTCTATAGAACCTGACGTATAAAGCTACAATCAAATATTGCACATAAAAAGCGCTGGCTAAGTCAAGCCATTCCAGGTAATACTAGTTTTTAATTTAAGTTAACACTTTCTAAATAAAATATCACTATAATATACACAGTAATGATAATACCCATATTGTAATTAGTTACACCTAATATCAGCAGGTATAGATACTATTAATTTTGTCTGAAAAGCTAATTTCGTCACATGGCTACATGGCTGTTTCTTAATATAAATTATTAATATACGAAACAGGACTTTGTGACACATAGATATTCCCCCCGTATAAATGTGCTATAGATGATTTTTTTCACGTAAATGTTTTTTTTTCTATTAGACCTCTAAGAAGCCTGAATGTTTATTTGTTTGAAAAAACAAATAATACTCAATTTTACATCGATAAAACAGGGGCTTGGATGTCGGCGATAGAAAACTAACCAATCTTCGGTTCGCCGATGATATTGTTCTTTTTACCCAAATAGCCTAGAAACTTAAGTTGGACTAGCGATGAACAGATCAAAAACCCAACTCATGATCAATAAGCACAAAATTGTAGATTTATGTGGTCTGTGTGTAGAGTCATAGTAGATGGACGAATAATACAATATGTTGACGAGTATATTTACTCGGACCAGGTAGTCTCTTTCAGTAATAGGCAAGATATGGCGGTTGAACGACGCCTCAAAAACGCCTGGAAGAACTACTGGTCCATGAAAGAGCTTATGAAGGGAACCTTCCAATCACGTTTAAGCGAAGCCTCGTCGACATGTGTATCCTGCTTATTCTTACCTACGGTGTGCTGACGAAAAGTCAAAAGTTGATCGAAAGTCAAAAGTCCAAGAGCAGGGTTTGCCAAAGAGCGATGGAATATATATGTGCGGCACATTAGGTATAAAGAGGATGGACAGAATCCAGAACACTACTCTGCGCTCGAAGACAAGGATAATCGATGTTGGAAAAAGGACTGCCAGACTGAAATGAGACTGCGCTGGACACGTCTGACCCACTCACTGAGATGGGCTCACAGCCACTTGGTGGGTGCCGGAGAACGGTCAGCGATGACGAGGTAGACCAAGAAGGAGATGGCGGGATGACTTGGACGCATATGTAAAGTACTCGCCTAACATTGCATCAAATGGGGAACTGCGGAAGTCAAGAGAGGAGAGACCTTTGCCCAGCAGTGGGACACGGTAGGGTATTTAAAAAAAAACTCGATTTTAGATCAAAATAAATAATCTTGTCATGATTTTGTCAAGTTCATTGTAAGTTTCGAGTTCTTAAGTTTTCGCGATTGTTATACATAGGAAAGGAAACTATTTTTCCGGATTTAAATCGCGTATATTTGTTTTTTTAAACAAACTGACGTTTCGGACCCTTTACAGGTTCCATGGTCACGGTTGACTTCCGTCAATCCGCTCAACTTCGCTGGCTAGGGCATGTGGAAAGGATGCGAGAAGATCGAGCTGCCAATAGAGGGTACTTGAGGCAACCTATGAGTTATCGTCCAGTGGACCGTACGACATATCTCTGGAAGGATGGAGTCGCCAAAGACCTGAAGGACGTAGAAGTAGGCTGAGGTTACACTCTATATTGTGGATATTCCAAGGATCCGCACGACGCGTTTCACTTCCACATTAATATGGCGAACGGTTATGGACTGTAATTCCCTGCCTGCAGACTTGTTCCCTGAACGGCATAACTGAGGTGTGCACGCTCCATGGTCGACCTCATCATCACTTTCCATCAGGTGAGGTGGAGCTCAAATGCGTACTTATTTTTTTAATAAAAAAAAGGAACTGAATATGCCCGAATGGTTGAAATTGACACAAGACCGAAAGAAATCGAGTACTTTGGTATCGGTCGCTGAGCCAGCGAAGTAAGTATTTGTTTCATGAACAGTCACCTTTTTTACACTCCATGGTTAGTAGGTAGTTAATCTCTACGCTTTCTGAAGTCACTTTTAATTAACATATTATTTGTGCCTACGTTTTAAACATTTTCGTAACAGCCTGTATGCAAATCGAGTACCCATAATAATATTAGAGAAAGCATGCAAAATCCTTTATTACGACAATTTCTCACATGTTTGGAGAGCCAGGTGGCTGCGGTATGTGGTTTTAAAGCCTCCGCCTTGCTATTGTCAAGTACCCTGTACATCTTTGCATATTACGCGATTGTAAGCTTTAGAATTCAAGACATACGTATTATATTTGAATACCTGAATCTAAAAATTTTTGCTAACATTAATCTATAAGCCCTTCAGTCAATAATAATATTTCCGGGATGAAATTGCATGGTTTTAACTTTTTAAAAGACATACAATTATTTATATGTATTTATAAACAACATTTATTACCAACTTATGATAGAGTGGGGAAGCATTAAGGATATAGATTTTAAACTTCCTTTTTTCTGTGTAAGTACTATAATAAAATCAATAAAACTTACAAGTTAGCAATATAAAAAAAAATTAATTACACTCATCGTATGAAATGGAAATGCACAATTGTTACGTGTTACAAAAGCGGTGGTAGCTAAATTAATTCCAGTACAAATGAAAAATTACGTACAGGGAAATACTACCACCTTACCTATTTCTGCCGCCAAGCATTAATGTAAGCTACTGCGTTTCGGTTTGGAATTGTAAAAGTGCTGGTAAAATTACAAGTACATAGGACTTGTCAACTTAATGTCTCAGGGTGACGGGCAGTGACCGTGCCTGCAACTGCTATGGCCAACCGTGTCGCTTACCACCAGGCGCACGACTTTTTCCGTCCGTCATTTGATATCATAAAACTTTTCAAACATTTCAACTGCCTCTGTGGCCGAACGGATTCCACGACGGACTGCCACGCAGAGGTCGCAAGTTCGATTCCCGGGCCGGAAGAAATATTTGTATGGCCTACATTTATTTCTCTCGTGAATTTGGGTGTAATTTGTGGTTGTCTATGTGTGTGTCCATGGCACCCGCGACACAGGGTTTCCCTAGTGCGGGGCTATGTTGAGTGTGTGAATTATTATTATTAAAAAAAAAATTAAAATATTTATTTGTTTATCCATTGTTATTTTCATTTCTTCACTTGTAACATATTTTATAATAAATAAAAATCAATGAAATAAAATACGTTTATTTCGGACAACAATTGATCCATAAAATGTTAAGTTAAGAGGTCTACAGACCGACCTGACGTCTCGGGTGAGATTACGGAAGAAAGAAAAGTGATCTGTGGGTGAGATGGTGTTGGCGGCCTCGTTTCCAGAAATATGTCAAAAGACTATTATATTAGGATAGGATCATTACAAAGAAGGTCGCCGATTTATTCGAGAAACAAGGCAAATGATTAAATAATCAAATTCATTAGTAAGGCTAAATTAAATAAATTTAATTTTTGTCTCTGTGTCAGGGTGCTCGAAGTCCTACCTGGTCTATATGGCTATGCTAATAAATTTCTAAAGGCAACTGCCACTCTCAAGAGTTCCGATACAAAAAGTACACAAATAAAAAAGAATGTTTTTGTTACAGCAACAACAATAATCATCTTCGTTTTATTGTATACAATAATTTTGAAAATGAATTTCAAACGCTTCTATAATATTTTTGTTATTATTAAGAGTTGATACTACCTCAGCTCGAATTCATTTTTTCCCGTGCTAATACGGTTCAGTTTGCTTGGGTCGAGCTGGACACTGGCTTTATTTCAGAATTTATTATATTTCATACGAAATTGAAGCCATTTATAGAAGAATAGAATAGAATAGAAGTCGTTTATTACTACGCCACAACAAAAATATACACAGTAATAAAATGAAGACAAAAAAAAAGATGAAGCTACATTAAAACAAAAAATTAAAATAAAAATAACTGGAAAAAAAAGGAATAAAAATAACATCATACACATCAACTAAGCAAACATAAAATATTTAACACCATTAGACTAAGTGTCATGTGCGCGGCTGTGGCGTAAGTAACAGGATCCCACTCAGCTATTGTCACCACCGAGGAAAGGCTGTGACGCTGATTTTCAGTGGGCCCTAATTTGAAGAATGTATGTCGTATCATACTTATACGTGTTGTATTTAGTTCAGTTGATGAATAAAAAACATTGATATACGTAAAGTACCTATTGAATTTAAAGAAACAGTTTGCTTACACAGTTTGCTTAAGCTTTTTTTAGGAATTATGTTTTCACGCCGTATACGTAATCAGTGTACATATCCTCCATTTTACAATATGTATTTTTTTCAAAGTGATTGATTCAACACTTCAATGTTATGCGGAATCAACCAAAACCATTTGAAGTTGTATTGACTCGTAAAACAAAAACTGTATATAAAAGGTATTTCAAAGTTGAATATTAACATAGAGCAAACCTCTAGAGTTTCTTGTTCGTTCTTCTCGGGTGAACTTGCTTTACGAGTTAGTGATAATCTTTTATCAATTTGATGATTTAGGGTTCGAAATGATAATTATCATTTTTAAAATTATCATGATAATTATCACGTTTTATAATTATCAAATTTTGTTAATATTTGTTTGTTTTTCTCACTGTATTTGTTTTTCTCCAAGTATGTGTTTTACATAAATGTTTATCAAATTAATAAGGTATGTTCTATGTCATTTTGTGTTGTACTTTGTGAAGTGATTGTTTTGTTTCTGTTTGTATTTGTGCTGAATAAACGTGTTATCTATCTATCTATCTAAATATGTCTTGATAATTATCACTCTTAACACGTATGTAGTGATAGATAAAAAATTATTGGAACAAAATATGCTAACGCTAGCAATGTTATGCCATGTGTTTGTATCAAAGACGTATTTAAACGTCTCAAACATCAACCTCATAAAAAACACAAACCAAACTCAGTGTTTTCGTTTCGTATTTTGTTTTCTCACTATTTGTTATTTTAGTCAAAAAATAATTTATCAAACAGTTATCAGACGATCATCAAGATAATCATCAAAGAAAATAAATATCGTAATTCATAAACAAATATAGTATTATGATATTTTTGAACCCTAAAATAAAACAATGGTAGTCTTGTTGGTGCCAACTTTAAAGAGAACATCGTAATGTGGTCTGATCGTAACCTTATTACGTCTATTCCAACAACAATTTACTCATTTATAACATTAAAAAACAAAGTCCGTTCCGGTCTTACAGACAGAATGATAAATAGCGTAATAAGAGCGCTACAGTGTCAAAGATGATGTAGTGACTAAATAAAATTGCAACGATGGTTTGAAAAGAATAGGTTTTAGTAGAATAACCGACACAAATTTATAGAGCGAACGTGGAAGCTAATGAGTGGAAAAGTCGACCTCTGTATACATATCGTCACTAACTGCCGTACCTGGCGTTTTTGTCATAATTGATTAAGTAAGGTATTACTTGACTTTCAAAAGGGTATATTCCCCGTTAACCGTTGTAAGCTTACCTTTCTACATATGAATAAGAAGTAGAGTTACAGTGAACAGTATAATCGGCCACACTGGCCGAACAGCCGAATATTCGGCTAAACTATTCAGCGTGATTAATTCACGTACGAAAATTCGCACGACATTACCACTTAATAATTACAGTTCAAAAAATACCAACTAGCCACCCTGGAGAATCCAGGGTGAATTGTGTTTGTGTTTCAACTGAATAGTTGAAAAGCGTGGCAAGAGGCTACTACAGGATATATCACGGAGAGTGTACGATGGAACCCCTTTGCATTATCGAAGGACTAGACGTAGGCTGGGGCTTCAATCGTATGTTGTGTATATTCCAAGGATTCGCACGCTTCTTGTATGTATATGACTTCCATATTTTAGTAACAGTAGTGCTCCATGTGAAAGGGTTAGTCCAAGGAAGTACTGCCACCTTACCTATTTCTACCGCCAAGCAGTGACATGAGTGATGTGAGTCACCCCGAGATATAACTTGACAAGTCCCAAGTACCTGTAATTTCACGAGCACCTTTACTCTTCAAAATCCTTAGCGCCAGGCAGTGTAAGCATTACTGTGTTCCGGACACAGTAAAGGCAAGGTGTCCGTACTTCCTTGCCACAGGCGAACCTTCTAGCGAACGAGCTGTCGGATCGTCTCGTAGAAGCCTCCGGTGACCACAAGGCTGGCCGTTATTTCCGCCAAAGAAAAGTTTAGCAATTCAAAGGGAAAATGTTGGTAATGTGATGTCTTAGGGTACTCGAAGAAATTTTCTATAATATCCATGAATATTTAAATAATAAAAACTCTTTCACAAGGAACTCTACTGCTACAAAAAAAACAATAGCATAACCTCACTAATACACAAGCGTGAAGGTTTGCATCTATATATCTTCCACACAGAACATCGTATGTCGTACCCCCTAACTTTAACTAAAATGTAACTTCCCAACTTAATAGAGTAAAATAAATACGTTTTACTTCTACTAGTAATGTTCCATGAAACCAACGCTACTTTCTTAATTAAGTACTTTGTTAGTTTCAGACGTAAACATTAATTTAGCACTTTAATTAAACTACAAGTTTTAACTTGGAAGAAAAATGTTGCTAGAGCATAGATACTAATGTAAAATGTTGGTAGAGGGGAGGTACTAAATGTTTATATGAACAACTAAAGCGAATAATGTTGCTAAAATTAATGACAGTGCCAGCACCGAGTGAAAATCCTCTAATTAAAAAAGTAATTCTACTTTCTAGGTGCACTTTTAAGAGAAAAAGGTGTAGAGGCAGGCAAACCAGACCCACAGAGATGACGCGCACGGTGGTGCAACGACAACAGACTTCATGCCTCCGGTACATAGTACCGGAGGTGACTTATAAAACAGACAGACAGGTTACTATAAAAATTGTAAAACAAAATAAGAAAGCTTTTGTGTTCGCCGTCAAACACCTGCTTCGTCAAACTGAGGGTGACTATACGAAATAAACTACAATAATAATAATAATAATAATAAACAAAGCACATTCTAATAGCCCTACCCTAGGGAAACCCTGTGTCGCGGGTGCCATGGACGCACAGATTGGCAACCACAAATTACACCCAAAGTCACGAGAGAAATAAATATAGGTCATATAAATAATCGGGCAGACCAGCATGGTAACCGTTCAACTACGTAGGCAGTTTAAAACTGCAGTTGAAGCTCGTACATTCGTACGGGCAATCAAACCTGTGAAAGATTACATTTGAGGAATAAAAAACAAGCACCAGCGGACCTCACGATTTTTTCTGTGCTTGTTTTGTCGGATCTATGTATATTGGTTTTCAAGGACTTTTAGCCGTAACACCATCTATGAGAAATATATGAAGTTATTTCGTCACCCAGTTAAGTAACGTTACAGCTACCAGCCCTGGCTAGAGATGTCGCTATTAATTGTAATAAAATACTAAATAAATAAACACTTTCATAGATTTCTAATAGATGGCGCTACAGCTAGAAAGTCGTTGAAAACCAAATACAAAAATCGAAATCAGAAACCGAATTCAGATCACACAAGTCGGAATAATCGCGTAATATACACACAAAAAAAAATACAGACCAATCGAACCTACTCTTTTTTGAAGTCTTAAAAACAAACATGGAACGACTTTAGCGTGTAAAGACAATAAGTATGAAATGTCAGAAAAAAGTGAGTGACAATGGTAACGCCGCAAGAAGTCGAGACAAGGGGTAGTCATAGAGAACGAAAGAGGGTAGACAGGTAAGTCTGCCCTTCAAGCTGTCATCTACGTCTCGCCACTCAATACGTGACCGTGGAGTGCGTAACCGTCTTGAAATATCGAAAGAAAAAAGATCTCACATTATGATAACAAACCTGTGTCTAACAGTAATCGTTTTAACAATGAGTTTAAAATAATTTTCTAATTTTGTGACGATGCTTATTATGTTGGCCCGCTGGTTTGCACGGTGTACCAGAGCCGTAAGACTCGTGCTTTGCTCCTTATCCTAAATCCTTTTACACTTACAACTTATGGGTGACTAGACTTCCCACGGCCGCCACGACGACAATGGTTAGGCGATTAGACGATGGTTAAGCGATCAGTGGCCGCACTGACGCAGCACGCGACAAATAGTCACGTATGTGTTGTGGAAAGAGGTGCGGTGTCTTCTTCGCAACTCTTCGCTCGAATATGTCGCGCTCTTTCGCACGAACACCGCGAGGCAGTGCGGCCGCTCTGGTACATCACCGCATATTTTGTCGCAAATCGTGACAAATCGCCGTCGCACCGCTGCTTGTCGTACGAAATTCAAGTGTCGTCGCGGGTCGCTGAATAATTTTGTTTAATGCGGACACTCAGTACTTGTAGAACACTTGAAGTTTCTTTATGATATGAACAAATAAATTTCGCTTGTCGTTTCTGCAGTGCGGCCACCGACATATGTTTATATGAGTTTGTTTTCGCGAAATCGCCGTCGCGTCGCAGTCGCCTTAGTAGTGCGGCCGCGGCCTCAGAGTTGCCACGCTACTGTAGCGCGTCGTGAATGTCGTTGAGGAACGAGTAAATAGCTTCAGTGCTATACAGCGGGTGGCGCTCAGGATGCGAAGCAACCTCCATGGCCTCCTTCGGACGGTGACCGAGACAGAAGATGGGCCAATACTGAGTCACTAGGTGTGTTAGAACTGTCCTCAGAAAGTTTATAAGAATGACTTGACTAACACTATATGAATCTGTTAGGTTGTTGAATGCAAACTTTTAGAGGGTTGTTTCGTAGAGAAAACATTTTTCGAATAAAGCTCGACGGCAACTTGTTTATTCTGGATATATACGGCACGTGACGGTTAGCCGCTGTTTTTAAGTAGTAAGTTTTGAAGAAATAAAATGTTACTCTAACCCATGACGTTAACACAGCTGCCTGCATTAATATTTAGACACAGCAAAATTGCAATCAAATAATCATCAACAGCAGTAGAACGTCTTGTGAAAGAGTTCGTCAAGGGAAGTAACTGCCACCTTACCTATTTCTGCCGTAATGTGTGCATTACTACGTTTCGGTTTTGAAGGATAAGTATGCTGAAGAAAGTACGGGAACATAGGACTGGCCATCTTACGTCTCAGGGTGACAGGCACAATGGCAGTCATATCTTTGCAATTTAAGGCTCTGAGTCGCTTACCACCAGGCTCACGACTCGTTTGTCTCGTCACTTAGTTTCATAAAAAAAATAGATCGCATAAACCTGTAATAAAACAATTACAAACGAGCATGCTTTATTATCGACCACTTCTCCACTTAGTATGGTGACATAATTTTTGTTTTTAAAATGTAGGTATTTTTAAAAATACAGCCAGCTGTAGCTAAGTTTCATATCGAAAGTAGTAGAAAAGATGAAGTAAACATGACCGTAAAGTTGTAAAAGTAAAAGCGTAGTTATGTTGTGAAACTAAGTATATCATAACTCAGGTAATTTCATGGTAGAATGGTTTCTTTTAAAACTGCGTACTTATTAATGTAATATTTTATTCTTCTTTAACTGGCTCCGTGGCCGAACGGTTATCATGCTTGTCTGCCACGCAGAGGTACCGAGTTCGATTCCCGGGCCGGGAGAAATATTTATGTATGACCTACATTTGTTTCTGTCGTGAGCTTGGGTGGAATTTGTGATTGTCTATGTGTGTGTCCATGGTACCCGCGACACAGGGTTTCCCTAGTTCGGGCTACGAGTTTGTGTGTTAATATTTGTTTATTTATGTAGTAAATGTAGTGTTTCTCACTTCTCATACCTAACAAGCGATACATGTGACCTTCACTGGCTGAATGGCTGGAAGTTATTTGCATCAGACACTGCGCGAAGGCTGTTGGAAAAAGTCAACTGGGCGCGCCTCCGCCATTTGGGGTAGTATAAACTATTAAGATGGCCTGTTGACACGGGTAACCATTTTCCATTAGTCTAACTTACATATTTAAATACTTTAAAAAAAGTACGTCAAAGCCGTAAAATAGTTTTTTCTATTAATTTTTCCATCATTTTTATCAACTTACTAAAGCTTGTAAAAATACTTTTTCGAATGAATGAAATATTCTTTACTGCACATTAAAAATTACGATGACAACACTAATCTAAGTAAAACAGAGTAAGCTAATCCATTCAATAATTTATTCATTTACTTTGTGTAACCTATAATTATCAGTCAACAAATTGGGCAATCAAAGCGAAATAACGCAACTCCAGCCTTTGCAAATTCACACCGATTCCACAGTACAGTAAAACAGTTAAAACTACCCGCAATTTATATCAACGTCCATTTTCAAATGAACACGAGAGGCGAGCATTAATTTCAACATATATATCACGAGACGTAGCAGCTGTTTTAGTTTATTCTGCGCAGTGCTTCCTCGCTTCCTCTCGAAGCTAAAATGAGGGACCGTTATTTACAGCATCCCTTTATAAACACGGGTTTGTATGGAAATTCGTTTTCATAATTATCGTGTACTGAAAAGTGGATATACGTATTAGGTACTTACAGGTCCCCTACCATGAGTTTGCAAAATTTAAGTTGCTAGTAAAGGCTTAAAATAAATGTAAAAAAGATAATTTCAGTTCAACTTTTGATCGCTAGGGGCACTGTACAATTAGCCAAACCAAAATATTAAATATTTTTAATGAATGAAATATTCATTATTACACATTTTATTTTTTTATATTTCTTAATGTCTTACCAATAATATAGTATTATAATAAATGTTAATAACTCTGTACTGCTATTACAGTTGCTTTAAATTTTTTTAAATGATAAAATACAGATGATCATATATTATTTGCATGACAATTTTTTTGAAATATGACGACTGTCCTATTATTATATATTAATGTGTAACCATCTTTTGTACACAATATTTCAGGCAAATAAATTTTATTTCATTTAATTTCACATTAAAACAACAACCACAACACAGAACAGCAATGTAAGTATCACTGAGTAAGATAATGTAAAATAGGCGGCCTTAATGCTAAGTAGCAATTTTTTCGAGGGAACCTTATGATAGAAATTTCACTATTTATGCTGTCGCTAGCAAACTCCACATTGTAAAGCACAGTGCGTTTTTTTCTTATTCTAAGACGAAGTTTAGACGTCAAGTGCAGAAACAAAACTTAAATTAACATTATATTTTTTTAAAGTCAAAACAGTGTCACTATCTATTAGCTTTGATCTGTAACCTGTAACCTTTTACTGTAAGTAGTTGAAGAGTTGGGTGTTTTTTATGATACCAAGTGACGGGACGAACAAGTTGTGCGCCTGGTGTTAAGAGACACGCCTGTCCACAACAGTTGCAGTGCCACTCAGAGCTTTAAATCGCAAAGATCCGATGGAAACGGCCACTGCGGTTTTTCACCCTGAGACATCAGTTAACAAATCTTATGTGCCTGTAGTTTCACCAGCACCCTTACCCTCCAAAGCCGTAGATTAGTAGCAGTAGAACTCCTTGTGAAAGAGTTCGTCTAGGGAATTCGTCTTATTTTATTTTATTTTTTATTTTTTATTTTATTTAAATGTCTAACCTAACCTAACCTTACCCATTTCTGCCGCCAAGCAGTAATGTCAGCATTACTTATTTCCGGCCTTTTTTACAATATCAAGTGACGGGAGAGTGATTTGAACAAAACGCCCTCAATTTCAGGCGTTAATGGGTTTTAACCCGATTAAAACCCGGCGTTAGCAAAGCGCCAGGTTAAAACCCGGGCGCGCCCATCTCGGTTACCGTCCGTCCACGGCGCGCTGCAGGCGTGCGCACACATACAAGTCGCGCTGCTACGTTTGTCTGGAGTTACCATAGTCGTCTTATAATACAGCCCTCCATTTTTTGCGTTCCTTACATATTGCTAAGCAATAAGGTACCCTCGAAAACTTACCCCTATCTTTCTACCTATAACTAGTAAATGTCGTATATATTATTCGTTTTCCAATATCAGTACATTGCTTGTGAATACCATACAGGTATCACGCAAATCGATCGACATTTTGAGATAATGCGAATTTAACGTTATTATCATTTTTCATATACTTATGTACTCTTATTTATGGCCTTTCTAAAATTTTTTTTAGCAATAGAGCTCCTTGTGTGAGAGTTCGTTTAGGGAAATACTGCCACCTTACAAATTTCTGCCGTCAAGAATTTAATTTAAAAATTAAGCATTAGCAGTAATATTTCTATGAAATTATGACCTTCAACCCTTTTATATTGTGGCTGTTACGTCATGTTATAACCCTTACTTAATTTCGGAACATAACGCCCTCATATTCAAGAGCATATTTATTTCATCTCATTCTCCTTTTTAACGTACACGTCCGGATCAACACTTGAAATGCAAATTAGGCGCCATAAAGTTTATACACGAGTAAATTTTTAATTTCAATGTTGTCCTCGGCTTAAAAAGGTTTGGACTGTTTTTATTTTGTGCTATAGTGCAAATACAAATTTGTTATGCTTTTTGATGCGTTTCTTGACACACAGGCAACATCTCACTTTGCCCTTAAACATTTAATAAGACTGTCCAAAATACTACTCTACATTGACTGAACGACATATTCTTCATTGCACATTAAAAATTACAATGACAATACAGAACAGTAATGTAAGTATCACAGACCGATACTTCATCTGAGTCAAACACGATTTTTTTATATACACTCCCTCCATGATATTGATGAAACTAACATGTAACGGACACTTGAGACAATAAATTAGTCTCACAAGCCATTCATTAAGAAAAAAAGATACAGAGTAAGCATTAGTTTACTCATGGCGCTCAATTCGCACCGAACATGTTGAGCTAAAGCCAATTTGTCGACTAAATAAAAAATTAAGGGAATACACAGAGTGAATGAATGAACGAATGATAATTAATCCCTTAATTTATTCGTCGACGAATTAGCTTTAACTCAACATACTCTGTGATAACTAGTGATGGGCCGCATCGGTTTTCTACCAATACGATTAGTCGACCAAATGTTCGGTAAACAATTTACACGCTTTGTCCTGGAAAATAACAAGTCGGTGAGAATTGAGCGCCATGTTGAATCTGATTAAAATAAATAAACGATTTATGGTAACATCTATAACTTTATGCTTTCAATAACTTACTTGAACTTAATCGACATGCGGCTATCTAATTTATAAAATCGTTGAACAATATTTCGTACGCTAATAAAAAGTTAGATAGGTATATACCTAAACGACTTAATTTTTAGTAAAACTATTAACTAATATAATATTCGGAACAGTCGGCAAAGGTTGGCCGAATACAAATGTTCGGTAAACCTGTCGAACATACCGAAAATCGAACATAAAACGAATTTTCGACCCACACTTACTGAAAACGTGATTTTTAAATTTCCTATGAACCGGTATTTTTTTTAATTTATTTTAGAACAGCGCGTGACAAGTCGTCGGACCTTGTTTTTATTAGTATAACAATTAATATTAAGATTGAAAGGGTTTTTTAGCAAGGTTGCGCAAAACTCATTTTAGGTCAAAATCCATTGAGCATTTATTAATAACAATACACGAAAAACAGGGTACTCCCTTACAATGCAGGGTTAAATTCTCCGACAAAAAGAATACGTAAACTGTTAGGTTTATTGTACGTAAGCCTTGCAGTTTACGACTTCATACGTTACGTTGCGTCATAGCTCCAAGTGGCCTGTTTTGCATACCCCTTTCAACGGAACGGAATGGAAGTCATATTTTGTAACCATAGCATTATGAACTTTATGTCAATTGCATAATTTTGTATAACTCGATATGACCCCAAAAAAACAGGTCACACTTCTTATGGATAATTCTCGCTTAGTCTCAGGAATTCCAGCAGCGTTACACAATTGACATAAAATTTCGTAAAATTTTGTTACAAAAGTTTTTTCCATTCCCTTCCGCAGTAATATGAATTCAGCCTTAGAATATCAGAAAACCGTAGTTGAATCTAGCGGCGGTGACTTGATGGAATCTCATAATTAAGGACCACGAATTGGTTCGAAACATGCCGAGCAAAAATTCGACTTAAATGCGTGAGTTATCCGTTATTTTCGTTAATATGTCTGAGTCTCGCGGTGGTTTTCTATTTAAAATTACAGAACGATTCAAAATTAAAAAAGTAAAAGTAAGTAAGTGGCCAGGAACCAGAGAAAAGATGATGATGAAGGAGGTCGCATCGTCACAAGGTAATTACAATTTGAGACCAGACAAATCAATCATAATTGCCTAATACATTATATTATACTATAGGAACTACATAAATAACAAGAAATGCCTGCTAATTAACGCAAGCAATCTAAATTAAAAATCTAAATTTTAATTAACAAAATGAGATACCTAAAGATTTATGTGCTAAAAGTGGTGTGGCACCAAATTCATAAAGTCCTTTAGGCGATAGTAGTATTCTGGGACACAATTTTTATGTGAAAATGTCCCAACTGTAATTTTGAAAAATCATGGCGAATGTCTATCGCGAGCGCATATTTAGCAGCACTTGAGAGAGTTCGTCCGGAAAGTACCGCCACCATATTTCTGCCGCCAAGCAGTAATGTAAGCATTACTGCTTTCCTGCTTTGAAGGGTGTTGGTGAAATTACAGGCACAAAGGACTTGTCAGTTGTATTTCTCAAGGTGACTGACGCAGTGACAGTGCCACTCAGATCTTTGCAATTTAAAGTTCTGAATTTAACTGCAACTGTTATGAGTAGGCATGTCGCTTACCACCACCATTCGTTCTATGTACCGTTTAGGCTCTCGGATTTCTCTTAGAGAAAAGTTTATGGAGACTGGTATCGTGACTGTGGCATCACAATACATATACATAAAAATATACATAATTCCGTTGAGAAGAAAGATATCCATAATATTAACCTTAGAACTAAGTCCAAACTTATGGTACCAATATTTAACTAAAGTAAACGACTCTTTTATGGTGAACTGAAGATTCCGGAGCATATATTAAGATTATCATTTCCTAAGTTTAAAACTTACATTAAAAGTATTTTAATTGGAAAGTCATATTACAAAATTGTAAGCTACGTGTTAGATAAAGATGTAAAGACAACGTGAGTCTAGATTCCACACAAATCTGATTCAAAATGTATTCTATAGCATTTAAGTTTATTTGAAAAGAGCAATCCCTAGAGTTTCTTGCTCGTTCTTCATGGGGATGGGATGGGATCAGCGTAGTGAACAAGCAGTATCTTAAAAAATGACGTTTTCAAGTGTAAAAATTTTATCTATGGAATAAATTATTGTTTGACTTTGACCACCAGGCGCACTACTTGTTCATCTCGTTAGTTGATATATTTTAAAAAAAAACAGTTTCTGATATTCCCAGTATTTTCACGTTAGATAGATGAAAACGTTTATTCACCACAAATACAGACAGAAACAAACATTTACAATCACATCACAGGGTTATAACATTTAAATATAAGCACATAATGTAGATGCTTTTTATATGATGTTCTACAACATGAATCGGTAAGATTGACACAAACACGTATTGGCAGAGATAAACATAAATGTTAGACATTAAAATTCTAGAAGCACATAAGTCAAAATCCAACATCGTTCGTTTAAATGAATACATCTACTGGCTGAAGCACAGAAGTCAAATTCATTTGTTACTTCATAAATTTCGAACTTTATTCTAGAGGTTATTTAACTTCCAACACTAAAAACAACACAAAAAATGTATAATTATATATTAACAAATGAAGCACTTTTTTATTTATGTGCTTCTTTTTCTTTGCAAATGGCCGTTTGTGTCAATCTGTGTGTGCGCTGCTTTGTTGCCAGGACCATATTTTGTGGTGAGCGACCGCATCCTAATAAGCCATGACACCAAAGTGCATAACACGCAAAATATACATATAGAACATTAGAATAATTCAGTTATATCTTATAAAAAATCATAACTAACATTTCATAACTTTTTCATAAAAAACCGAGCTCAAAGGTTTGTGGAATAGCGTCTATTTGCCAAATGTTATTGAGTTGGTTAACGGAAAGTGGGTGAAATTAATAATTTGCCACCCTTAAGGATAGCATTATTTTTTTCACATTTAAATGGGATCACTACTGAGGTACCCCTTTACCAATAAAAAATAATCGTAACCGGTTCACAAATATCAGAGTAATTGTGTAACATATACTTAACAAAAAAATTGTCGAATTGTGAACGTTCTCCTTTTTTAAAGTCGGTCAAAAAGACATCACAGCTCTTACTAATTGATATTTTAAATTTTTTCTACCTCGAATCTTTACACATTGAGCGCTTTAACGCATTGTGAATCCAAGACTACAAATTTAGAAAACTGGGACCCACTTCGGATGTCGCTTGTGCACTTATCCGAAAAAATGCGAATATCACTTGTCACCTAGAGATAATATGATCCCTGTGCCTGATCTTGATATCGCCGCATTGATAAGGACCGAGATTAAAGCTGCCATACGTTCTGAATTTTCCCCTATTAAAAGTCAATTGAATGATCTACAAAAATCAGTGGAATTCATTACTCAGCAATATGATGACCTGTTGAAAACTACAAACACTATTATGGACAATTACAAGACTATCAAATCTGATACAACACACCTGAGCACAACGGTAACGACACTTACTGAGCGCTTAAATAATTTGGAACAGCATTTACGTGAGACCAATCTTGAAATTCAAGGAGTCCCACAGCGTAAAGATGAAAATATTGTTGAAGTTATTAAGAAAGTCGCTGACGTCGTATCATTCAGGCTTGACGATAGAGATATACTGAACTGCACGAGAGTAGCCAGCATGAATAAAGATAGTAAGAGACCGCGAGCCATTGTAGTTAAACTATGTAGTACTCGTCGTCGTGATGAGTTTTACTCTGCTGTGGTACGCTACAACAAGGCTCACTCCAACAGTAAGCTTAGTTCCTTGTCATTGGGCTTCGGAGGCGATCCCTCTATAATTTATATTTCGGAGCATTTGTCGCCGGTAAATAAAGCCCTACACTACGCCACTCGCATCAAAGTTAAGGAATTGTCATATAAGTTTTTGTGGGTTCGTAATGGCCGTATTTTCGTTCGGAAGGACGAAGTATCAAGATTTATTCACGTTAAGAACCAACAGACCTTGGACAGCTTAGTCTAATAATGTGCATTTTTAATATATATTTGGTTACTACTGTATGTTCTTTGTGATTTTTTTTTTCTAATTATGGATAAATTATCGATTTTTTATCAAAACTTGAGAGGATTAAAATCTAAAACTACTGTTGTACTTAATTCAATATTAACTAGTAATTTTGATATAGTCTGTTTAACAGAAACGTGGCTTGACGATTCAGTGTCGAGTAATGAATTGTTTGATAATCGTTATACTGTGTATCGTAGAGATCGTTCTTATGAGTTTAAAAGTAAATACAATAAGGCACATGGGGGTGGGGTATTAATTGCTATAAACAAACATATTTTAAGTACTGAAAAAGCTCAGTGGAAGAGTTCCGTCGAGGATGTTTGGGTTGCTGTCCATCTCCATAACTTTACTTTGAATGTATGTACTGTTTATTTACCTTCTTTATATTTGAGTCAAGAGGATTTTGTAGAGTATTTAGATAATTGTGAACAGATTATTATGTCGTCAGGTAGTCAACAAACACTCATTGTTGGCGACTTCAATTTACCAGAACTAAATTGGCATGAATCGTCTAGCGTAATTTCAATTAGTAATCGTAAAATCTGCGCTCTTAGGGACTTTAGTAGCAGAGCTAACCTTGCCCAGTATAATCATATTTTGAATAATAACAATAAAATCTTAGACCTCGTTTTTACTCACTCTGAGACATTATGCAATGTTGCTGAATCCCAAGGTTTGAGTCGCAGTGATGAACATCATCCTCCTTTGGAAATAATATTCCCCATTAGGTATTTTAAACTTTCATCTTTAAGAGAAAATAAGGCTGTTAAGTATAACTTCCGCAAGGCAGATTTTAATTCATGTATACGAGCGCTATCTCAAATTCCTTGGGAGAAATATGCTAATTATAGCTGTGACGATTACTTGGATGTTTTGTATAGAAACTTATGGGAAGTAGTTGATATGTATACTCCAAAGTACTACCCTAAAAACGAATGGCCAAATTGGTTCCCATATTCTCTAATTAAAATTTTAAAAGAGAGGAATAAGTATCACAAAAAATTCAAAATGTACGAAAACCCACGTGATTATGATACCTACTCTATGCTAAGATCTAGAGCTAAGTATGTTTTTGAAAGTAGCTTTAAGTCATACATAGCTAATATTGAATCTAGCCTTAAACATAACGCTAAAGCTTTTTGGAGTTACGCTAAATCAAAAAGAGTTACTAATTATTTGCCAAAACAAATGCATTTCAACAATATTACCGCAGGAACTGGGCAAGATATTGCGAATTTATTTGCTAAGCATTTCTCTACTGTCTACTCTGAACCTTCTGGGATTCCATATGTTTCCGACTTTCCAGAGTCTAACTATAGTATATCTTCCATCGTTATATCTGAACGTAAATTAGAACTAGCCATTAAATCACTTGATCTATCAAAAGGACCAGGCCCGGATGGAATACCTCCGTTATTTATAAAGTCGTGTAGTAGAGCCTTTTTGAAACCACTATGTATTATATACAACAAAAGTCTTAGTACTGGTTACTTCCCTAAGATCTGGAAATTGACTAGAATTACGCCAATTCATAAGTCTGGATGCCGGTCTGATGTTAGAAACTACAGACCTATAAGTATAATTTCTTGTATGGCAAAAATATTGGAGTCTCTAGTTGTTGATCATTTGTATTTTCATGTGAAACATGTTATAAGTCCCAGACAGCATGGTTTTATCAGGGGTCGCTCTACTGTTTCCAATTTACTTACTTATTCACATCACTTAAATATGGCTTTTAATACACGTACACAAGTAGACTCTATATATACGGACTTTGCTAAAGCATTTGATAGAGTTGACCACGGGATACTTTGTAGCAAGGCATATCATCTAGGTATTCATGGTTCGCTTTTACGTTGGCTTAAGTCTTATTTAAATAGACGTTCTCAGATTGTTGCTGTGCATGGTTATGATTCTGTTCCTTTTGACTCTACATCAGGTATTCCTCAAGGTTCTAATTTAGGCCCCCTATTATTTACATTGTTTATAAATGACCTTATTACCTCTGTTGACTCTAATTGCCTTGCATATGCTGATGACATAAAAATATATTCCTTAATAAACACAGAAAATGACTGTATTAACCTACAAGCTGATCTTGACCGGCTCTACTATTGGTGTATTAAAAATAATATGTCCTTAAATATCGAAAAATGTCATATTATTACATTTACTAAAAATAAATCATATATTCAGTACAAATATAGTATAGGTTGTGTTAATTTATTGCGCAAAAACGTGACTAATGACCTTGGTGTACTGTTTGACTCCAAACTGAGCTTTTCATATCATTACGATCATATCATATCAAAGGCTAACAAGATGTTGGGATTCATTCAAAGAATGGTAAGACCGTTTCGAATGTCGGACAGTATACTACATTTGTTTTTTTCCCTGGTACGCAGCTGCTTGGAGTATTGCTCAGTAGTATGGTCTCCATCTTACAAAATTCATATTGATCGAGTCGAGGCTATCCAGAGGAGACTACTTAAGAATTTATGCGCTAAATTTGGAATGCGCCGTAAACTGGTGACGTATGAGGAGAGACTCAATTTTTTTAAGGTTACTCCTCTACATGCTAGGCGGGTTCTGCAGGACGTCTCTACTTTGTATAAAATCGTTAATTGCAATTTAGACACTAGTGAACTGTTAAGCCACATTTCATTTAGGATCGGCAGCATGCGTGTTCAAAGACTGTTTTCGTTACCTTGCTGTACCAATAATGTCACGTATAATAATCCAATCTTTCGGATGTGTAGAACGTACAATGATATATGTAAAGATGTAGATATGTTCTCTCAGAGTCATAAAATATTTATGAATAGCTGTACACAAACATTAAATTATGTTCCTGTGTAGTTATATTACTTTTAAGAAGTGAGGTACTTAAGTATTTTTCCCCCCTTTTTTTCCCCCCTCTTTTTTATCTAATTTTAATGTATAAGAGTTAAGCCTTTAAATGAATTTATCTTATTCAAATGTTGTGCATAGCTGTTATAAGGAATGCAAATTTACTTACTGTTTTTATGTATCTACCTGTATAGTCTACTTATTAGTTTGTGCTCTGTAGCTGTGCCAAATAAATAAAATAAAATAAAAAATAAAATAAAATAAAATAAAATAAAATAAAAATTTCGGACGGTCATTTTTCGGATTCGGAACTGATACGAATCGGATGTAGTGCGAACACGCTCTCCGAATTACCTTTATTTGGCCAGAATAATTACGTAAAACATTAAGGACGCAGAACGTTGTGAAACCATTAACATGAACAGGGTTGTTAGACTACTTGAGAGACCAGAATGAGACCATAAAATGTAAGGACTAACTAGGAATTTTATGAATATTGATTCCTTTTATTAGGCTGTGCATTCCTATTCAATGAGTGTGATGATAGATGTATGTTGGTAGGTATATGTAATATTCCACTAATTGTTACTATGATACATCGAGTATATAACCAGAAATAGAGGCGAAATGTCATTTAATTTGTTTGAAAACTATTCTGCCATATAATTACTGTGACAACTGCGCTCCGATTGGCTAGCCCGAGTTCGAAACAATTGACGGGTGTCGTCAACTATTTCACTTCTTATCGACCACTTAACTTGAGCTTTGCTATAATGGACGAAAATTGCAAAATTACATATTTAATATATAATTACTGATGAAATTTGATTCCGTTTGTTTTGTAATTAGATGTTTTGCTGTTTTTCCCGCACCACAGGATAGAACAGCACGGCATTATTAGAGATATTATCTTTATTACAATAAATACAGAATATTTTTTGGAATATACGGAGACGTACACACAGGTCAGTAGTTGGCCTGTCTATAATTCAGTGCAAACGGGAGTTGATATTTATAAGAGTTGTATCGCTAATGTGTTACAAGGAATATATGGCCCTTATTTCGTCTCTATTTATGGTTATATACTCGATGCTTTGATACAAAGGACTAAAATTCATTAAATGCTTTAATAATTATAGAACGGCTAAATTAAATACATAAAATTGAATCAGGGCGGGAGAATTTTCATAATGTTGGGAGTGTTCTCCCTTTGTGTGTGTGGACATGCTAAAGCACTGTGCAAACGCAATTACTTTTTTTTATATTTATTTATTTTTTGCATTGCCCACTTTTTGTCGTATAATTTTTTGGGTAATTTTCAAATAAAACTAACTCTACCTAATTTCGGTGGCAATTTTTAGTAATTAAGTATGCGAGTATCGTGAAATATTAATAATATTTTAGGATACAAAATTGGAATATTAGGTTACGTTTCATGATAATATTCTAGAATATTTAAAATATAAAAAAGCCACCGAAATTATATTGAGAAAAATAACCTGAAAATTATCCCAATTTTTGTTTTTATACAATACCAAATGACGGAATGAATAAGACGTGGTACTGGTGGTAAGCGACATGCCTGTTCATAACAGTTGCAGTGCCACTTAGAGCTTTAAGCCGGAAATATAAGATGACAAGTCCCATGTGCCTGTAATTTCACCAGCACACCTACCCCTCAAAACCAGAACGCAGTAATGCTCACATTACTGCTAGGCGGCGCGAATAGGTAAGGTAGCAGTACTTTCCTGGACAAACTCTTTCACAAGGAGCTCTACTGCTACTAAATTAAATTGACTAAAAAGTAATTGTACATGTACTCTTCCAGTGCAGGATTAAGATCTCTTTTAATTCACAAAGGTTAGTTGGAAGAAAACTCTTTTTTTATTTAAATAATTTGACGGCCTCCATGGTCGAGTGGCTTGCACAACGGTTTTCATGATGTCGCCATCTCTGAGGTCCCGGGTTCGATCCTGACCGGGGAAATGTCGAAACACTAACTTTTCTATATTATCTCGGGTTTGAGTGTTTGTAGTACCGTCGTTGTTTCCGATTTGATAACACAAGTGCTTTAGTTACTTACATTACTTTCTTATATTAGAGCAACGTCTGTGATGTTGTGTAGTATTTTATTTATTATATTTATTAAATTTGTTACCTCCTTCAAGTCATCATTTAAGAATTTTTTATTATTTACTCAGGTGTCTAACGGTACTGGCAGCTGTGCAGAACCTTCATGCCATATTACTACTGACATTAATATCCCAGCCACAAATATACACACACAATCAGATTTCGTTTTTGATTTTGGTTTTGGTTACTCTACATGTATTTACTATTACTGCATGCATTTTTATTTTTCTTTATTTGAATTTGCATTTAATTTGATTTATGCCTTTAATTAAGTCTATTGTATTTTTTTTAATGTTATCTGCTTGTACGAAGCGACATCATCCTTGTTATTTATTCGGCTTCACTGAAAACCAGCCTAATGAGGTGTTTTCACACGTCTTGTTACAAAAGCTGAGTGGAGTGGAGTAACTATTAACTGATCCTTTTTTCACCATTCAATAGCATCACCAACACGTTCCACAGCAGTATCAGTTCCTCTAAGAACGAGTTCTCGCCTTTGTTATAGAAATATTCGCAATAAAAATCTTTTTAATCAAGTGTCAGCCCAAAAAAGATGCGTTCATCAGCTAAAAAGTCTCTTAATACAGAATACGGCAGCTGGTTAAAAGTCAGAGGGTGGCTACAAAGTTTAACAGTAAATCGCGGGCAGTTTTTAATAAAAAACCAGACAAGTGCGAGTTGACATTATATAACGTTGACGACACTTAAAATCTTCAGTTTCCTTGCTGGATAGACTCTAAAGGGTTCTTATCATACGGGCAGTGTTTCAAATACATCGCAACTGCCAAACTACAACAATGGGAAAAAGATACGGTAGCAAAAGCATAACAATTAATATTAAAACTAAAACAAACAGTTCAGAGGATTATAAAGTAAAAGTCCGAGCGCTGGCTTTAAACAAAAAGAGAACTTTTTTCTTTTAAAATGTTTTATTATCTATGGTTATTTTAAAAATAATATTTTGTCACGAAATTAAAAAAATGGGGGGGGGTTGTAATGTAGTGCCTTTTTTAATTATTAGCTAATAAATAAGTTATGAAATGTTGTGACGTAAATAATTAATTTTCTTCAAATTTATTTGTTAGCCAAAAAATGCGTGCGCGATCTTCCACTGGCTAACTTTAACCAAAAACAAAAGTTTTTTCTTTTAAAATATGATATTGTCTGTGGTTATTTTAAAAATAACATTTCACTTGAAAGTTTAAGTTTGTAATTGATGAAAAGTGCTAAAACTAGTATAATGTACAGGTGTCGTATTTCATAATAATAATATTCAAAAACCATTGCATCGGAAATGCAACTATTTTTCCGGATTTTAAT
Source organism: Hyposmocoma kahamanoa (assembly GCF_003589595.1). Taxonomy (NCBI): domain Eukaryota; kingdom Metazoa; phylum Arthropoda; class Insecta; order Lepidoptera; family Cosmopterigidae; genus Hyposmocoma; species Hyposmocoma kahamanoa. The sequence goes on along the minus strand of NW_020653581.1, from coordinate 795,972 downwards.
CGCGTATAAGGTTGTCAACCGACATATGTGTAACAATCGCGAAAACCTAAGAACTCGATAAAAACTATTGCAATTAAATTCAGATATTACTTCAGATTTTCACTTGTCTCATCATAGTCAGATAAATATAAATCCAGCTTTATTCGTCCCGTTATTAGATATCATAAAAAAAACATCAGTTAGTCACAATATTAATGATAAGAAATGAAACTGAATAAACTAAAATGATTTTGGTTCCTGGTGTAAATGTGCCAGGTCAGTCATAAATTCATAATATGAGTAGGTAAGCAACATTTTTCTCGCGAATTTATAATGATTTCTTGGCTGTTCGTTATTATGAGTAAGCTCGCCGGATGAAATATGGTAGCACCTTTTTTTACAACCTGTACTCCCAGTTACGACCTCTCCCTTCAATTACTTAAGGACTTCCTTATGTTATAATTCATAAACTACTTAGCAAAAAACAGCGACAATCCTTCTAAGTACACTGTCATCAATAGTATATATTATGAAAAAGTGAAAATGAAATATTTTCAGAAATTTAAATGGGGCCACAAATTGAAATAATAAAAAAATCAAATAAAAAATAATCATTGTAATCGGGTCACAAATGTTGCACACAAAAAAAAATTGTTTAAGCCATACTTAAACTATCATTACAGATTATTATCCAATGCGATAGTCTAGACAATATAATTAAGGGCGCATTCAAATTAGCCGCTGTTAGACGCGCTGCAGCAGCGCTGCAGCCGCGCGGCGGTCACGATGCAACCGCGCGGCGGCCGCGCGACTGTCGCGCTGCTGAAGTGCGACCAAATTTTTAGTGATGTTGTATGTTTCGACTCAGTTACACGATGGATTCTGACGAAGAAACGTTATTCTTAGTTATTTTGTTAAAACTGAAGAAAAAAATTTAAAAGGAATACCAGAACGTAATAAAATCCGTGCATTACCTTTATTTTGAACGCTAATTCGCTACATTTATGTAGGTTAACTTCGGACATTTTATTCGTGATTTTTGTATTAGACCCTCACGTCCATTTGTTGGTAGGTCAATGAAGAAACGAAACATCACGAAACTGTCTTTTCGGTTCCGTGAAACGGTGTCCACGCAATTGGAAGGTGGGTATTGTGTGGGATTATCCTACAACACGATTAGCAAAACAAAAGACCAAAAAAAAGAAATGATGCCGCCCCAATACATGGTTTCTAGTCTATACAAAAGCACATTGTAACTCGATTTACGAAAGATATTTGTAAATTGTTTTCGCCTTATTTACGGGTGTTTATGGGATTTTTTCGTTAGTAAAAACGTTTTCTTCACACTTGTATTCAGAACTAGTTAGAAGGGTCAGAGTTCTTGGGGCGCACACTTTACGTAAAGGTATTAAAAATGACTCATCTGCTATGTTTTTTCATTTGTAATTTTAGATTCAAAATTTCCCCACGCCTTTTTTTTCAGTCGATTAGTATAACTGACGGACTGATATCCCATATTTGCAGGGTGTTGTTTTGTCGTAGTAAATTTGTTAAAAAAAGTCGCGCGGCCGCCGCGCGATTGTCACTCTTCATACAATTTCTAGAAGCGCTGCAACCGCGCGGCAGCCGCGCGACACTCGCGCTGCAGTCACGCTCGGTTCCAGTCACGGTTAGTGACGTGTACATGTTAATTTTTCAAATTAACTACGGCCGCCGCGCGGCTGAAACGGACGGACTCTTTCACAAGAAGCTCTACTGCTACTAATATATAGTAAGTAACCTTTCATTATTATACGTATATTGAATAATGAAAGATGCATGAGACGACCAGTGCAATGGCGTCGCAAAATTATGCGTATGTGTGCATCCGTACACGGTAAGCGGTGGGCACGTACAAACCGCGCTGCCACGTTTGTTTGGAGTTACCATACTCGTTTTTTATACTATGTATAATACACAAAATTACAATATAAGCCGATAAACAGTAGAGTTTAGTACCAGTGGAGGTCCTTGTGAGAGAGTTCATCTAGGGCAGTACTGCCACCTTACCTATTTCTGTCGCCAAACGGCATGTCAGCGTTACTGTTTTCTGGTTTTGAAGGGCAAGGGTGTTGGCGAAATTATATGGCGAATATGGGAACTATCTCAGGGGTGCGCCCGTCAGGGAGCAGTGGCAGTACCCCTCACATCTTTGTGATTTAAAGCTCTGAGTGGCACTGCAACTGTTATGGACAAGCGTCTAGCTCACTTGATATTATAAAAAAACACAAATTACGTGATGTACGGGAAAACAAAATTGTTTATGTTAGAATAGAATAGAATAGAATGTACACTACATGTACAATGTGTGAAAATACACTACGGAAAGATGATAGTAAAAGTATATAACTCCATACGGAACCCTAAACAGAAGACGCAACGAGTTGCAATGTTCCACAGCAATCCTGAAAGTAACTTAGCGATCAGTGGTTTGAAACAAATTCAATGGTACAAGTCGAAAATGAAAAACCCCCTTCTATTGGGAACAAGATGGCCGAAATTTGTTTTTTTAGAAGGATATACTTTGAAATTAGTTGCGATGAATGGAAAAGACAAGATAATCAGAAAATTGAACCCCAGGGTGGATCATATCTTGAAACCCTCTAAATGCGCCCGTGGCGAACACCGTACTTAGAGAAATAACCTTTTAAATTGATTCTAGTGTGAGTGTACTAGACACAACCCCAGGAAATTATTTTTGTACTCAGGTACTCATAGTTTAATAGCTCCTTGTTAAAGAGTTCGTCCAGTGTAATACTGCCTTAGCTATTTCTGCCCCCGAGCAGTAATATGAGCATTACTGGGCTCCTGTTTTAAAGGGTAGGGGTGCTCGTGAAATTACAGGCACATGGTACTTGTCAACTTACGTCTCAGGGTGACGGGCGCAGTTGCAGACCCCTTCGATCTTTGTTGTTATGGCTCCGAGTGGGTTACCTATCAGTAGTTCGAAATGACATTTTCCAGAAATAACGATTGGTCGAAATTTCATAACCTCGAAAGTAATTTCGAGAGGAAAATGTTTTTTCTTTTAAACCTGACTTAACCTAACCTAACCGAACCTAATCGTATCTTTGCGATAAACATTCAACATATCCTGAAAGAATAACTGTTTCGTTATAATTCGGTTTTCGGTGTAATGAAAATTCGAACAAACGTTATTTCGGACAAAAAATTTTCGACTGTGTGATAGGTTAGTGGCACTGCAACCGTTAAGGATAGGCGTGACGCTTACCACCAGGTATCATAAAACATAGATTCGCATATTTCGTTACCTCCAATGAACACTACGCAAACTTTATTTTTTGGTCATTTTCTGTAAATTTTGTAAACAGCCATATTTATTTATTAATATTATGCTCCCTGAATTTTGACAAAGAAAAACAAAGAAACAAAAACGAAATTAGAAAAAAAACAGAAATAATTTTATGAAAAAAAGAAATAAAATAGAACAGGTCCAAAAATTACGTTGACGTAGGCGTTCATTGGAGGTACCGAAATATGTGAATCTTTCTTTTTATAATACCAAGTGACGCGGCTAATAAGTCGTACGCCTGGTGGTAAGCGATACGCCTGTCCATGTATTAGTATTGACGTAATTGCAATTAAATTTTCAATAGGAATGACATACGGCTAGGCAGTCACCACACTTATCGACACGGAATCACACTAAGTAAACTGCTTTATATCCATGTCCGTTGGCGGTCCGAGGGGAAGCAAAACGTTTAACGTTGTTTTCGCCTTTATAGCATAGCTCTTAAAGCTTTTTCTCCAACCACCAGGTCCAGCCGATACCGCATTAATAATGTGGTAACCCTATGGCAACAATCTGTCGATCTCATAAATTTGCACTTTCTTTTATTTTTGGCGGGCTTCAATGTATATGGATTATTGCTAGTTGTTAGCGCCTCCTTGGACGCTTTGGCTGCTGGCTACGATGGCTTGACGTTTATTATTATTGATTTTATTTTGTTCAAAGGAAAAATGTCATATTTTTATTTTCTCATTGTTATAAGTATTCTTAAAGAAAAACCTTCTGATTTACACTAATAATGGAGTCTTATTTATCGGCGTTAACAATTTGGTGACCCCGACGTGATGTTTTAAAGCTATACAAAGCTAACACCAATAATATAAGCATACCAATAATATAAAACTAAAATAGCATACGAGCACATAGATGAGAGTCGAAGTGGGAATTGCAGAAAATAGCTCTGGAATGTTCGAAAATAATTAATTTTAATTTTCGTATTTACATTTAATCTGGTTCTATTTTTATTTTAAAGGAAATTCCACAAGTTTCGAGTGTAAGCCGGTGAGCATAAGGATTGCTACTTATGGGATAAAGTATCGCCGTTTACCCGAAAATCGTATGTTCGTTGTTATGATTATTCATATTTATTACGTGAAGTCTACGTAAAATACGGAGATTGGGATCATTACTGTAAGTGTTGAATTTCTTGTCACTTTTATTTAAAGTAATTTAAGTGTATAAGTTGGTTTAAATAGTTACCGTGCTCGCACTTACAAAATGTCTGATTTAAGCGATCTCAAACGTAAAAGAGGGACGATTAGAACTCGTTTAACCCTATTTAAAAAATTTCTTGTGCCGTTGTTGGAGCAAAAGAAACCAACACAAGTGTCAATTAATGAATGTGTATTGAGATTATCTAAAACCGAACAGTGCTTTAATTTCTTTGAAGAGGTTCAATCCAATATAGAATTACAGGATAACTCTGAAGATGAAGTAAATCAGCGAGAGGTCACAGAAAACGAATTTTATAGTGTGATTGCTCAAGCACGAGAATTTATTGCCGCCTTCAAGGACAACCACCACCAGGGGGACGAATTCTTCAGTCAAAGCAGCCGCCAGCGCGGTGGCTCTAAAAATATTAAACTGCCACAACTGAAACTTCCTCCCTTTGATGGAAAGACAGATAAATGGTTGGAATTTAGGGATCTTTATCTGTCTTTAATCCATGATAATGAGGATCTTGATAATATATGTAAATTTCATTACCTTAAATCGTACCTTGAAGGTGATGCAAGTGTTGTGATTAAATCTGTGTCAGTCTCAGCTGAGACTTATCCTATCGCATGGTCGCTTCTGCGCGAAAGATACGATAATAAGCGTTTGTTGATTAATCAACATTTAAAATGCTTGTTCGGTATTGAGCCCTTGTCGAAGGAAAGTGATAAAGGCATACGTCAATTAATAGATAACTTATCTAAAAACTTGCAGGCTCTCAAATCTCTTGGTGAAGACACCGAGAAGTGGGACACTTTAATTATATTTATGGCTTCGTCAAAACTTGATAATGTCACGGCTAGGAGATGGGAGGAGTTCAGAAGTGACATCGCTTCTCCGTCGTTACAGGACTTTTATAAATTTCTGCGTAATAGGGCTGATGTTTTAGAAACGGTGTCTTCTGCTAGGACAGTTTCAATAAATGAAAGACAAATTTTATTAAAAACAAAATCATTTATAGCTTCAACAACTGTTGAGCAGCCGTCGGCACCCTCTGGTTACGAATGCAAGTCATGCAATAAAGGTCATAGATTAATTGAATGTCCCAAGTTTAAATCCTTGTCTGTGGATGAGCGCTACCTGCAAGTAAGCCAGTGGAAATTGTGTAAAAATTGTTTACGCCCTGGCCATCTAACATATCAGTGTCGTTTCAATGGGTGTAGGATCTGTAAAAGAAGACACAGTACACTATTACATAAACAAATACTCAACCAGCAACAAAGCGGAGAGGAAGCAGCTGTTGTTTCAACTAAGAATAATCAGTATTCGTATACGTTACCAGCTCCTTCATCTTCAAGTGTTGCTGTTCAACCTGAAACGGCGATTTTATCAAACAGTACTGTCACTATGACAGCCGTAGACTCTGATCAAGTTTTGCTTTCCACTGCTCTTGTCAAGGTGACATATAATGGTAAGGAGTATATTCTGCGCGCATTGTTAGACAGTGGCAGTCAGTCCTCATTTATTACTGAAAGGGCTAATCAAATAATCGGCTGTAATACGATTAAAGTAAATCGTTCTGTTTCGGGTATTAATAATACACTATTGAAAATAAATGCGTCCTGTGTTTTGATCTTAAATTCACTCCACACCTCCTTCACTGGTACTGTCAAGTGTTATATAGTTCCGACTGTAACCGATAAACTTCCTTCTATGAAGGTGCAAACACAATTAAATATACCAAATAATTTATCCCTAGCGGACCCAAACTTTCACTCTCCAGCAGAAGTGGATTTACTGCTGGGCTCAGACATATTCTGGGACCTGGTTGGGTCCAATCAGGTTAAACTGGGTAAAAATAAACCAGTCCTGACAGAAACAAAGCTAGGATGGATAGTGGCTGGCCCTACCGGGGGGAGGCCCAAGGACTCTACGAGGTCTCAAGATATTCGCTGTAACTTTTCTCAGGACATTAAAGAGCAACTATCAAAATTCTGGGAACTCGAAGAGTTGCCTAGTACAAAGGCTGTCACTTCATTCGACGATAATTATTGTGAGAAGTTCTTTATTAACTCTACCTACCGTAATAGTGAAGGGAGATATGTGGTGAGGATCCCTTTTCGAGAATCGCCAGATGCCCTAGGTGATTCGTACAAAAAAGGAAAAAAGAAGAAGATATATCAAGCTGGCCACAACTGAACCAGTCTATGATCACTACGAGTGGTATACCTGAATCAAAAACGTTCACTCAAGTTAATAAAACAGCACATACAAACACTCCTTCTGGTATCGTGGACTTTGAAAAGTACTCTAAATTGACGATTTTGCAAAGAGCCTTTGCGTATGTGAAAAGGTTCATATTTAATTTACATAATCCTTCTTCTAGGCGTTGTGGTTATTTAACTACAGAGGAATTAAGTTCTTCCTTTGACTACCTTATTCAACAATTACAGTTGGAGTCATTCGGTGAAGATCTTAACATATTAAAAAAGGGTAAAGCCTTACCTTCAAAGTCACGAATACTCAAACTTACACCCTTTATAGATGAGGGCGGACTGCTGCGTGTCGGTGGGCGTATCCAAAATTCATCTGTAAGCTATACTCAGAAGCATCCAGTATTATTAGATGCTAAGCATGTGTTTACAAAATTGCTTTTCCAGCGTGAGCATTTAAAAACATTGCACGGCCCTCCTCAATTAATATTAAATAATTTACGTAATCAATTCTGGCCCGTAAGCGGTAGAATTTTAGCTAGGAGTACCGTGAATAAATGTAAGACCTGTTGGATCATGAAAGCAAAAAATATAAATCCTATTATGGGAAACTTACCTGTGTCTAGGGTAACGCCGAGCCTACCGTTTATGATTTGTGGCGTTGACTTTGCAGGACCTTTTCTAATCACAGACCGCAAAGGACGCGGTTGTAAGATTACAAAGGCTTACTTAGCGCTTTTCGTTTGTTTCTCGACAAGGGCTTTACACCTTGAACTGGTGAGTGGTCTTTCAGCGGACGCCTTTATCCAATGTCTCCGGCGATTTATTTCTCGTCGTGGGTATCCTTCCGAGATACACTGTGATAACGGCACAAATTTTGTAGGTGCGAGCAATGAACTTGCTACCTTTCTTAAATCTAGTAACGATCCTATAGCTTCATTTGCGGCTAACGAGGGTATTAAATTCGTGTTTTCGCCGGCTTATTCTCCACACTTTGGTGGAATTTGGGAAGCTGGGGTTAAGTCTGCGAAGTTTCATTTGGCTAGGGTCCTAGGGAATACCCATATGACGTTCGAAGAGTTATCGACTCTGCTTACGCAAATAGAAGCTATTTTAAATTCAAGACCTATCACGTCTTTATCAACTGATCCCAACGATCTCGAGGCATTAACGCCAGGGCACTTTTTGATAGGCCGACCTTTAATTTCCGTACCATCTCCAAATGTACTTGATATCAATCCAAATCGACTAAGCCGATACCAGTACATAGAGTAAATGCGGCAGCAATTCTGGGCACGTTGGCACAAAGAGTACCTTGCTGAGTTACAGCAAAGAAGTAAATGGCAAGTGGATAAAGAAGGTCTTAACATCAACGATATCGTCGTGATTAAGGAAACTAATGTTCCGCCAATGAAGTGGCGTCTGGGACGTATACAGAAACTCTATCCAGGAGTGGATAATATTACAAGAGTGGCGGACATCTTTACAGGACGAGGCACCATACGACGAGCTGTGCGGAGGCTATGTGCCTTACCCAAATCTGAAGCAGCCTTTTTTATTCTCGAGGCTCTACCTCCTCGAGGAGGGGCAGTATGTTAGCGCCTCCTTGGACGCTTTGGCTGCTGGCTACGATGGCTTGACGTTTATTATTATTGATTTTATTTTGTTCAAAGGAAAAATGTCATATTTTTATTTTCTCATTGTTATAAGTATTCTTAAAGAAAAACCTTCTGATTTACACTAATAATGGAGTCTTATTTATCGGCGTTAACACTAGTAATCTATACTGCCACCGTTAGTTGTAAGGGCGCATGCGACAAAAACTCAAAATTAAGAAAACAATGTTTAAAGAAATGAGATTGAACAATATCTGCCCCCGTAGTATGGCTACGCAAGATAGTCGCGACACGCGCGATAAAATAAAAAAAATAAAAAAATTAACAAAAACAGTGACAGATTGGCCCTTTTTTACAGATCACGGCAGCTGATACCTATATATCAAATTTTTTTTTTAAATGTCATATGCGCCCTTTCAACTAACGGCGGCAGCATAATAATAATATTATAATAATAACACACGCACTCACGGCCCCGAATTAGAGAAACCCAGCATCGCAGGTCCAATGCACTCACACACAGACAACCACAAATTACATCCAAACTCACGAGAGAAATAAATGTAGGCGACACAAATATTTCTCCCGGCCCGGGAATCGAACCCGGGACCTCTACGTAGCAGTTCAACATGGTAACCATTCGGCCACGGGGGCAGCATAGTAATTGACAGTTCATTTGACGTATTATAATGTAGTAATGTTAGTTCTTTTTATTGCCATTTGTACACTCGCGTCATATTTATACATCACGGAAATAAAAACTTTTTTTGCAGGATGTGTACTTTGAAACCATAAAATGGTACCCTTGGTATAAATAATATAATAATAATAATAATAATAACAATAATAATAATATTAATAATAATATTAATAATAATAATAACGCTCACAATCAACATAGCCCCGCACTAGGGAAACCCTGTGTCGCGGGTGCCATGGACACACACATAGACAACCACAAATTACACCCAAACTCACGAGAGAAATAAATGTAGGCCATACAAATATTTCTCCCGGCCCGGGAATCGTACATGGGACCTCTGCGTGGCAGTCCGGCATGGTAACCGTTCGGCCACGGAGGCAGTTAATATATAATAAAGCGACATGTGATCATACGTCAAAAGCGCTTTTATCACACGAAAGTCATTAAAATAATACGAACTACATGAAACAAGTTTAATAACGGCCAATCTAACAATTTGGTGTTCTCAGCCTAATTACCGTAGACAATTTGTTTTTCTTGCTTATTATACCTAATAACATAGAAATATATAGAACTTTTATCTAAGCTATTAAAATATCTAAATGGCGTTAGAATAGATAAAGTTCTCGAGTTATTAAGACACAGATATTTTATGGGAACGGTAATTAGAAATTGTTATTTTACATGGCTGCGGTACTTTTTAGTTCAAACATTTTTATGTGGCCATGACACTCGCGTTACAGGATCTTCCTAGTGTGGTGCTATAAGTGTGTGCGTTATTATTATTATACATTTCATTTGACATTTGTAGATAGGCTTTACTTTCCCTACATTAAGAGGCCTATTAGCTGAAACATTATTGTATGACTTTGTATTCGTTCTTTGTATTTAATCACATGTCATCATTACTTACTTATCAAGCAATAATGATTTTCGAGTAGATAGATATACGTTGATTGATTATTTTACCACTTCAAAAAAATACATGCCAATCAACATTTTCATTCCATTATCCACCAAAACTTATAATAAATTGTATTGACTGTAAAGCGACATACGAGTACGGAATAATCACCTGGGCACACGTTTATCTATTGCACCCTGTATAGGTCTGTTATTTTACTAAATAATGGGTGTCTCAATAAAAATGCTTTGTTTCATTTAAAAATAAAAAGACGTAGTTTTTGAGCGAATTGTGATATTTTTATTGCATTGTAAAGTACATAATATGTTCAATTAAGACACGTATAAAAGGCAAATGGCCCCGTGGCCATCTGATGACAGACAGAATTCCGTTATCAAGTTCCTGTAAAGAATGCCATTACAGGAACATGATAACGGAATTCATGTGGTCTCAACTGGACGCTATGGATCTGGATGACGTGTAGTTTTTGCAGGACACCACTGTCCTGAAAAGTTGTCATTCCGAGCATTGACTTACAATTATATGGACGTCGGATCCGCGCTAAAAAGTGTCCGAACTTATAGGGCGTTAAAGACGTATACAGAGCGTCATTCACGCTTTAGTCTTCTTTTGTTCGACTGACAGCGAAGCAAGCAAAATTAGACAGTACTGCGATGACATTACAATTTAAAAGCTTTCTCATATTCCTTTACGTGTCACTACGTTTAAATAGGTTGACTTGGGACATTTTTTTCGTGGTTTTTGTATTAGACCCGTCGTCCATTTATTTGTAAGTTTATTCCGAGGGTGCGATTTAAATTGTAGTCATTTATAAAACACTGTGTATCGTGCATCATCAAGCTACATTTTTCGATTAAGATTAAAACACAAAATGAACAAAAAACTTATTACTTTTTTCATTTAACAAGCATGCCTTTTGTTCATTGAATTTTAATTATCAAAGTTTTTCTCTTATTTTTGCTTAGCAAAGTTTGTTCTCGTGCAAAATGTTTATTATGTCGAATTTCGTTGGAGTTGTTTCAACGTTAGTTAAGCTTGGATGAATGTGCTTTTATTTTTAAGACATTTGAACATGCCTACAACAAATTACTGCTTTTCAAAAATAGTGACTTAAATCACACTTGCATTGTGAAACAAAACACCGAAATTCTTATTGGATAAACTAAACACGGACCAGGGTATGATTCGTCGGTTTTGCGCGTTAAATATGCTTTTTACTTTAGTTACTTCCATAGTATAATGTCCTACGGGATTCTCATGTGGTGTAAAGCGGCAAATATACAAACATATTTGTGTTGCAAAAACGAGCGATTCATTCTGTGTACCGTTTAGGTTCTCGGGTTTCTCTCAGAAAAAAGTTTAAGGAGACTGGTATCATGACTGTGGCATCACAGTACATTTACTCAAATATAATATTATGCCCGTAAAAATACATAATTTAATTAAGAAAGAAGATATCCATTTGGGTGTAATTTGTGGTTGTCTATGGATCTGTGCTTGGCATCCGCGACACGGTTACTCTAGTGCGGGTTACTCTATGAGCGTTTAAAATTTTTAAAATTTTTTTTTTGCTTGTTTTATAATTTCTTGTTTTAAATGTTTTGTTACTGCTGTGTTTTTTTTTGTACAATTGCTTTTATCGATTTTTTCATATGTATTGCATGTTTGATCATTTGTCTCTATCTATCTATTTATCTATATTTGGTAAAAGACGATGAGATAAAGGAGATCATAGAATGCATACTAAACCCACCATAATTAACGGTGGCGAGACATGGATGCTCCCAGAGGAGGTTGTGAGTGTTGCATAGAGAGCCATGGAGCGTGTCATGTTACGATATCGATTTCCGATGACGAACAAAGTTCTAAAATGTAGGAGATCGAATGACGGAGGTCAAACGGATCTGGGCAGTATAAATTGCTAGGCGTGGTAATGACAGAGAACCGAATAGTGGCCAAAAACAGATGATATACGATATCGACAAAATCGCAACTCATTTTTATAGAGCAGTTGGTGAAATTGGACGGGGCATTAAGATGATTCGTTCCTTCCAGTGATCATTCCATACATCTGGAAGACACATAAAATCTTTCAGACTAACCAAAACCACCAAAACCACGAATGGAACATTTTTGCGAATGCAGTGGGTAACCCGTTCCTGGACAGCACTTAAATATACATCATCACCATCCACAGCCTGATCTCTCGTTTCAAACCAAGTTTCGATTAGTTTGAAAGATTTGATGTATCTTCCAGATGCATGGTATAATCAGCGAGAAAGAATCATCGCCCATTGTACACAAAAAATAATAGTCATCCACTCATTCTTATCTTAACGCTTCTTCCTTACAGAAAATAATATTTAAGTATCCCCGCCATTTACAATAAAATAAACAGCTTCAGTGTCCCGCTCCGCTTCTCATTATCTTCAACAGCGCGCGGCTAGCTTCATCAGGTGAGTGGATCTCTACTGTCTTTTTAAAAATTCCTTTTGGATCGAGCTTCTGAGCTAGTCTAGAATACACATAGTAATTTTGGTTATTTACTTTCATCGGTTTTTGGCCACTATTCGGTTTACCGCTTTACTTCACCTGTCAATACCACGCCTCGCAATTTAAATATTACTGCACACAAAAATATCACTACTTTACTTTAAGTTGTAGTGCTCATATTGATTCAATATAAAGTATTCAATGTAATTCATTGAATATTGTCAGTACGCTGTTGATACTTCTGTATGGAAAAGCAGTAGGCGGCTACACAGAAAGTAAATGATTATCACTAATATCAGGTTTCTTACCACGGTATGACTTCTTTTTATTTTCCCGATATTTCGGAACGGTTGCACGCTCCATGACCAAATCGGGAAAATAAAAGGAAGTCATACCGTGGTAAGAAACCTGATGTTAGTGATAACCATTTAGTGAATAACCACGAAAGTCTTAAAATCTACATACACAGAAAGTACTTGGAAATCGCACATAAAGCCCATAATTGATTTTTTGAGGTTCATATAGCGATATAGGATACTCCGTACTGTCATATTCTGATATTTAATTTTACGATAAACGCCGTTACTGTCCATGAACGGGTTAATTTACGAATATTACATATGCACAGCAATTTATCTAAACATAGCCAAATACGATAAAACAGGTCACAGCAATTTAGACACCATACTGCAGAGATCCAATAACATTTATTTATTTAGCATCAGTATTCACGTCGACTTCTTCGCGATTGCGACAAAACGAATTGGAAACTTTTTTTTATCAAAGTCGCGTACATTTTTTTTTTTTCAAACAATCCAACGTTTCTGGCCCTTTACAAGTTACACGGCTGACTCGGTATCTATGTAGCTTTTTATATCCGAAAAAAATATATCAAAAGTTCATAGAATTACATCAATTTGCCAAATTTTATTGAAATCGGTTACCGGAAAGTACGAGAAACCGGATTCATCCCCTAGTTTGCCACCCTTAGAGGTGGAATATTTTCATTAAATTTAAATGGGACCAATACTGAATCCAACAAAAAAGAAGTCGGTTCACAAATGTTAGCCGGAGTTATCGCGTAACATATATACAAAAAAAAAAAACAGAAAAGAATACCGTCCAAATGAGAACCTCCTTTTTTTTAAGTCGGTTAAAAATAGTTTCATTTCATCTCAGAATTCACGTTTCAAATTTTTATTCATTAAAATTTGTTTCGTTTTTTAATTAGTACAATGGTTGCCTTTATTACATGTGTTGCACCTAAACATAGCCAAATACGAGAAGAATGAGAACACCCAAAGCAATTTGGGCACTATACCGCAGAGACTCAATTATATTCATGTATTTTTTACCTTTTAATTAGTACAACAGTTGCCTTTATTGCACATGCAACGCAGTGACCTACATACTAAAAGTAAAAATAGACAATACAAGCCTGCTATGGTTTCTAAGCTCGTTCGTAGAGATTCTACATAATTGAATTAACAATATAACTTCGTCGTAAGCGATTTCCTGCTTAGCCTTTATGAGATTTACTAACAGTACTTGACGCAAGTAGAAACTTGCAAATAGGAAGGGAAAATCTAGGTACTATACTAGGATCAGCGGACTACAGCACATAAGTCAAAATCCAACATCATTCATTTAAATGAATACATTTACCGGCTAAAACATATAATGCAAATTCGTTTGTTACTTCATAAATTTGTAACTTTATTATAGAGGTGTCTTTTTCAAATTTATGATTCTCTTCACATCATCCAACACTATAAAAAATATATAATTATATATTAACAAAGAAGCACTTTTTTGACTTATGTGCTTTAGTCCGCCGACCCTAGTATATCAAACCCGTCAGTTCAAAATTCTATATCGAAAGATTTACTTGCGTTGTTAAAATGATAATGTACCAAATTCATCATCAACCTATTTACACGTTCCACTACTGGGTACAGGTCTCCTCTCAGAACTTGAACCCACCACATCTGCTGGAGAGGCCATAGGTCAAACCATTACACTACCATTGTTCTTATATATTATACAGTTTTTTAATAAAAATATTCATAAAATATTAGGCAGACTTAACTGCCTCTGTGACCGAACGGTTACCATGCCGGACTGCCACGCAGAGGTCCCAGGTCCAATTCCCGGGCCGGGAAAAATATACCGGCCTACATTTATTTCTCTCGTGAGTTTGGGTGTAATTTGTTGTTGTCTATGTGTGTGTCCATAGCACCCGCGACACAGGGTTTTCCTATTGCGGGTCTAAGTTAAGTGTGTGCGTTATTAAAAAGAAAGATAATTAAATATAAACATTTTATAATAATATCATTAAATTTGAACAAAACTCCATTAACAAGAAATATTTAGTTGTAAATAGTTTTTGCCCTCGATTTCGAGCGTTAATGAGTGTTAACCCGATTTAAGCCCGGCGTTAACATCCGTTAAAACCCGAGTGTTTGCTCATTTCTAGTGGTCGAATACGGGCTTGCATCTTTTTAAGTGCGAAATTTAATTTCTGATTCACCATGAGCTTTTCGTCACACGCCTGCACATTTTCTCTCGGTCTCGCGTGGGAACTACAGCCCAAACCCTTCCATTGTGACAATAGGCTTGTGTCCAGTGGTGACTATATATAGGTGAACTATTACATAAAACTGCAGCCTAAAATGTTCCTTTTTAGAACAAAATAGTTTTCCAAAGTTCATATACAAACACCGTGTTATAGTTTCCAAAAACAAATGAACACTAATTAATTCACGACTCATAAGCATAAATAATTAATTTATCAGCATCTGTACATGTCTGTAACTTAATTATATGCAACAATACCACAATCAATTAACGTAAATTAACGCAATTGCAATAAGACATGAATATTAAAACAGAATTCCGTCAATATGTAAAGATATATCATTATGTTTTATCACTTTTGATTGTTACAGTATCTAAAAATAGCCTAGTGCTTCTTTAATTTTCATAAAACATAACTGACATTTTCTTTGTGCCGCTATGTAGTAAGTTACAGAAGGATCGAATAGATACTACTTTATTTAAAATACTGAATAACAGCCATAACTTACACAATGCCTGCTTCACCCAATTTTGGTATAGGAAAGTAATCAAACATTTAGGTGGAAGCGACATAGGTAAAGTAGACATCGAGAGAATAATGTCGTATTCCATTACTAAAGCGATGGTGTAGTGAGATTGTCACCACTCCACCATGCACCTCCCTTTGCTACGCTCCCGACAAACCTCTACGTCTCTATTTATTCTTGGTACTTTTAACCTGATCTTTTTAAGGAAATCCCAAATATGTTCCAGAAAGTTCCTCATCATGTTAAATACAAATTAAAAACATGGCTTGAAATCCTCAAGCATATGGAAACGGAAAAAATATTGACTAGGCTACCAATGTCATAACCTAAAATATTGTGCTCATGACGGATCAATGACTTCTAAGGCGCGTTCTCATTATGTCGCAACGTTTTATTTATCATTGGACGACTGTCGCGTCTAGCGTATTCCCATATCACGACTGTCTGTTGTGACTATGTCGTGGACTTTTTTATCGTTAAATGACAGTCCTGCCTAGTTGTTCCCACTGGATCGTGATAACAATTTATCGTTTCACGGCAGCCGCCTTGTCGTTTGCAGATATAACATAACGACAAATAAAACGTGACCACAATAGTAGCTGCGATTATCTGTCGTCACATTTTTATCGTCCGACGACTGTCGTTTCTAGCCCTGCCCATTGTCTTGACAGTCTGTCGTTGTAATGTGAAAAAAGTCGTGAACGACAGTTAATCGTGTTGAACAATATGTGAACAACTTCATTTAAATATACAAACCACGACACTTTCAACTACACGACTATCTGTCGTCATAACATAATGGGAACGCACCCTAAAATACAATTTTTTTTAGTTTAGGAGCCCGAGAATCGCTTTTGAATTGTTAAGAAAATCTGTACTTACGCTATGTACCACAATATGCTATTTTTGTGAATAACAGTTATTATTAAAAATGTACATCAACGTACACATGGTAATCTACTACCATCCCTTCTACATGACCAAAGCTTTTCTATCCCGGTCCTATATTATCTTTCACACCACAACGCACTTAACATCGCACATACCGTGGAAAGTTCTAATTTCTACAGTAATCACGCATATTTTTTCTGATACATCCAACACTGACCACATTATAACACAATTGTGTAACCTAACAAGCATAAGCTTCGGATGCCACAGACCCTGAAAATGCCATCTAGTAGATATGAAACCGAAAGCGTTCTTGAATCGCTCTGTTCATTTTATTGCGGCACAGTTATCGACATTACTTTATACCGTAAATTGTCTCCTTCAATAAAGAGTGAAACTCGATTAGCAATTCAACTATGTGTGCAAATGGAATTAATATGGTTTTTGTTACAATTACGAGTATGAAGCAGTTACAACCACTTGAACGCGCTTGCATTTACTCATGAGATGGAAAATCGTGAACATCGTAAAGTTTCACAGAATTTCCACGACGTTATTGAACGGATGAAATACATTTCTATGCGTACCTATGGTTTTAAGAAACATACTGGAAAACATTATCACTGTCTACTAGTTTTTAATATGATATTACAAAATGTTGACATTTAATTTGAAATTTACCGAGCTTTGACTGTCACTGCAACTGTTAAGGACAGGCGTCTAGCTTATCATCAGACGCACGACTTGTTCGTCCCGTCACTTGATATTATAAAAAAAAGCTACTCGGTGAAGGAAAACATGGCGCAAAATTACACGTCGAAGAAGGTTCACAGTCCTCGGAAATCGACGTGTGACGTCCCAGACCCGTGCCCAAAAGGCGACATATAAATAACGCACATAATAATACCACACACTTTAGCTTCACATTAGGGTAACCTTGTGTCGCCGATGCCATGTGTATATGTCACACAAAGACAACCGGAAATTACACCCAAACTCACGAGAGAAATAAGAAATGCAGGCCATACAAACATTTCTCCCAGTCCAGCATGGTAGCCGTTCGGTCACGGAGGCGTTAATGGGTTGATGGTGATGATGATGACGATGGTGGTGAAAACTAGACATTGGCGCCGTGCGCCACAATTTTTACAAACTAAAAAAAATGTTACCTTTGCAAACATGACCCTGGCGAAATTCTAAAAAAAAAAGCAAAAAGAATATGGACCCAAATCCTCTATTTTTATTTTACCAAGAGACGAGACAAACAAGTCGTATGCCCGGTGGTAAGCGACACGCCAGTCAGACAGTTACAATGCCACTCAAAGCCTCAAATCGCAAAGATCTGAGTGGAACTGCCGCTGCGACACCGCGCCAGATACTGAGTCATAAGTTGACAAGTCCCATATGCCTGCAATTTCACCATTACTCTATTTAGAGGAGATCCATGCCATTAGAGACTTCAGCAAATGTATGACTATGAACTAACGATAAACCCAATAAAAATGGCAACTGTTTCACCCAATGCTTCGTTTTCTCGTGAAAGGAAAATGCTTCTCACTTTTCAAGAAAAAAGGAAACTCAGATATAAAGAATTCTTTCCAAGAAATGATCGTAAGTAAAGAACATTCACTGAAAGAAAAACATTCCAGGCTACATTATGGCTATCACCTCACTTAGATCAATTATCGTGTGAGGCAAATAAACACGCGACAACTATTTACAACTAAGATAATAATTATGTTCGTGTTCTATTCTCAGAATTGCCCGTTCAAGTTGAAAAAATTACGGGTGCAAATTTTTTTACACATCGAGTTTTGTTCTTTTTATAAGACATGTAATCTCCCCTTAGAAGAAAGACCACAGAAATCGATACAGCACACTGTAAGTTAAGGTATCTCCCATTTTTAATTTTGACGGGATGAGTAAGTCGTGCGCCTGGTGGTAAGCGACACGTCTATCCATGACGGTTGCAGTGTCACTCGCATCATTTAATCGCAAAGATTTGAGCGATCCGGTGATAACTAACGCATTTGCATTTTAGTAACTTTTGATTGCCACCTTGTATTAAAGATTACTTCAGCACGAGACAGAAATTTTTGAATTAGAAGAAATGGTAAAAGTTCTAATAGATACCAGAGATCATGTCCAATCATTGACGATATCAACTATAGTTTCGAAGACATGTCATAAATTAAGATGTTTACAAAATTAACGGCAAACCAATTTTAACTGAAAGAGTTACTCGACTTTGTATTTTTGACGTCACAAACTATATTCCATCTGACGTAACTTCATCGTATGAAGTTGTGAAAACAAAAATTAATAAATTATTATGTAACGTCATTAAGTCGAAAAGTGACTTATCAATGATTTGTGGATTTAAAAAATCGTATGTTAATGAATTGTAAAGGAAATACGAAAAACAATTGCTGTTTTAGTTACCAAGCCATAAGGCCTCGATAAAGCTAACGTCGTATATAGGTTACACGCGCAACCTAGTAGTATTGCTTATGTGCATTTGGTGAACTGTAATTTAATTTTGATTTATAAATGATCTTGTAACAGCTCTCCGAGAATAAACATCTGTTTTATAATCAAATTAGTTTTTAACCGCTCAATCACGCGATGCGCTCTTCCTACCGCAAAATGGCGGCTAGTTGGTTTCGCAAATTAGAAAAGCATTCAGTTTAAATACAGTTTTTATAAATAAAAATTATTATTCTGCATTGCTAAATAAATACCCTCCGTACTACCAACAAAAACATCTCAAATAAAATGCAGTAATACACCGCAAATGCTGCACTTAAAAAGCACTAATGAAATTTTTGGTGCACTTGGATAAATATGATAATATTCCATTTGAGTGGTTCTAACGTTTACCATGAAATTACTCCTTAAAGTATAGTTTATAAACATTTATATTCAGGGTAAACTTAAAAAACGTTACTTACGATATGTTTTCAATAAATAAACACCGAAATCACCAGCCCAAACAATAACACACACGATTGTCGTGACGTATTTTTGAAGTTGTTTATTTATTACAGACCCAGGCATTAAAAACTTTATGGTTTGCTAGAGTAGTTACCGAAATAGCAATTAATATTAGTTCTTTTACTTGTTATAACTTCGATATCCGATAAATCGGTATAAAATCATCACCGGCACCTCTAGGTGTGGTATGCGTCTACGGCTGCATGTATCGCGTGAGCGGTTACAAACCTATTTCCATGCCTTACTTTCCCAAACTCGTATCTTATAAAGAGTGATTATTCAGGAGATGCCAAAACTTTCTATTTATTTATATTTCTTATCAATGGTGTTCTTATCAATTTGAATGCATTATTTTAAGAATAGGTAAAAGCTAGTATGTAAATATGAAGGAAACGTGACGTGAAATCAGACTGCAAAATTTGTATGCCATCCATTTTTTGCATTTGTAGTGAAAATGTGTAAGTTCTCTTTGTGCTTTAAGATACGGGTTTGAGAAAGTAAGGCGACGATTTGATGACCGCCAATACGTATCGTGTTTTAGAAATATGATTTACAGAACGCTACTACAAATTTACGTCATCGCATTTATGTTGATCTGTCATCAAGCAAAATTTTACGTAGTATAATGAAAAATATTTTAATGTCTACCTAAGTGGCAAAACATAGTAGATTTCTACGTTCAACAAATTATGATAATAAGATGACGTAGCACTTTAAAACATCCGGATGTAGGCACATAGAAAATTTTATACAATAACGTTACATTCCTCCAAGTCACATACATAATTGATTGAGTATGTAAAAGTTGAATGACTTGACGGTATAAACTAGTAGATTACAGATTGATATAAAAGAAATGAAAGTTTTGGCTTAAGATAATGTTTAGTATTGGTCTTGTTACAAGCGTAGCGTTTCGTTTTTGTTTAAGGCGAATGCCACATAGGTACGTTTTAGGGCGCGCTTACACGAGCTACATAATAATACTGATTTTTAACCAACTTTTAAAAAGTCACACAACCACCAAAACAATGAATTTATTGCAAACCAAATTTGCCGATCGCATAATTTCACGAAATTCAGCCGCTAAGTGGCCAGCTCGATCATGTGATTTAAAACAATATTATATTATATAGAATATTTTTTATGGGGTTATATTAAAGACAGAGTCTATATGGAGCGAATTGAATTGAAAATTCGTGAAATGATTAACAAAATAGACCCACCATTTTGTCAAAAAGTGATTAAAAACTTTGATGAAAGAATCGACATCTGTAACTGTGGTCGTGGTGAGCATTTATCAGATATCATTTTTCATTCATAATTGCCAAACCTTACTTTTTTTAATACAATTTGAATCATTGTCATCTTAATTTATTGTTTTATATTGATTTACAAAACAAAGTTCTGGTTGAAAAACCCTTTATTTCCACGAACTTTTGATGTAATTTTTTTATAAAAACTTATTTATTTTATATTGAATATTGTGGCGTTTAACTACCTTGTTCATAACTCCACTAGTTTGTTATAATTATTAATACACAGATCGTACAATATTATTAAATGGAAACAAACGTTACAATCTTTTTTTTTTTTCAGAATTTAATATTAAATACCAACCAACTTGTAAGGACATACTTACCATTGTAATCATTTTTCAGGTCCAGTATTGATACGCGCCCCGCGCGCTACCTGTCGTTTCCTCATCGTCGCCCGGATAACCTGTGTAATTAAAAATGTAATTATAATTGGAGTCAAAATACTGTTTCCACGTTGAATATCATCGTGTTATTAATTACCCATGAACAAGACGATTACATATAACCGAAACTCTTGATCCCGACGTGATACGTGTTAATACATAGGTGAGTGCACAAAATGTGAAATTAGTCGTGACCATGGGACCTGCAAAGGGTCCGAAGGGTGTCCGTGTTTGAAAATTCAATAATATATATTTCTTATTAATACAAAGTGACGGGACGAACAAGTCGAGCGCCTAGTGGTAAGCAACACGCCTATCCATAACAGTTGCAGTGCCACTCAGAGCTTTAAACTGCAAAGATCTTAGTGAAACTGCCACTGCGCCCGTCCCCCTGAGACATAAGTTGACATGTCCTATGTGCCTGTAATTTCACCAGCACCCTTACCCTTCCAAGCCGGAACGCAGTAATGCTCACATTACTGCTTGACGACATAAATAGGTAAGGTGGCAGTACTTCCCTGGACGAACTCATTCACAAGGAGCTTTACTGCTACAAAACTATGTGTATACATAGTAGTTTCATTTACAATTATAAATCTCTGTTAAAAAAATGTATAATCCATTTCTTTCCGTCGAAACAAGAAGTCCGTTCGTGATTTCAATACATTTATTCGCTTCAGTATAAAGCCGACAGGCAGATCAATCTTTATTTGTATCAAACACGATCTTCAGGAAGTTTTTAACTTGACCATCAATCAAGTTAGTCAACGTAAAGATAAGGCGATGAATGATAGCGAAGCCAATTTATAAACTGGAAATTTAATAGATACTTGAGTGGGAAGTTGAAATACGAATTACTGAACACCAAAAACTCAACGAAATAAGATTATGTATTGTAAAACCTTTTGATCTATTCATTAACTCAATCATTCACGACATTTAACTTTCACGTTTTACACAATTTATAATATCCTCCTAAGGCCCCATGCACACCAAAATATACAATCGATCCCTAAGACACCTGATCCCCTTGGCGACGTTTTGGTTCTGATAGCCTTCTTAAGCATTCAACAAAAAAATGTAAAGGAATTCCAGCTTCTTTAATGAAATTATACTTATGTATTATAATTAATTTTTAAATCGGCTTAACAAAAGCAAATCTTTTTTTCATACTGATGTATTTAATTTTATGAAACCGATAGCAGTTCAGAACTATGACTTTGACTTCTAAGTACATTCGCTAACGCATATTAACAATATTTCTTGCTAACGGTGAAGAATAACTTGTGATAAATCCTCCTTGTATTTTACGCGGTCAACTAAGCGACAACTGTTTCTGTAATCTCGTGCTAAAGGCACCTGATGACAATTGTTTGTTTTACGTTTTAATTACTGATATCACAAAAAGGATATTTCCACTATACGTATCTTCCACGTGTAGATGTTGCCTAATAATATGAATACTTTTTTTAAATGTAAGAGTCGTAGGAATACTCTATCAGATAACATAGACTACACATAAGGATTTCCTCGTAAATACCACCCTTAGAAATCGAGTTAGCTGTCGCATTAAAATGCAATAAAATTTATTTATTTATTTACTTGCATCGTGGAAAGATTGTATGGACCGTGTTAGAACGTTTTCGCAATACGTCCGATTCATATTAGGCCCTGTACTCTCTTTCACCGTCAGTTAAAAGACGCATGATGTGAATGAAGCTTCATACTTGACATTGTCTTTTGAATTAGTCGAGTAATTAAATAAAACAAAAACAAAAAGTAAACTTATTTGACAGTAATTGTTTCGGACGGATGTCGGACAGATCTCTGACGGAGAAGGAGAGTAGACCCCCAGTGCCGAAATGTCACATGGATCATTTAATCTCAGGTGCATAAGCGATATTGGAATCGGACTTAGTGCACAAGGGACACATAGTCGTGCGCCTGATGGAAGTAATGGCCAGTTGCAGTGCCACTCAGGGCTTTAAATCGCAAAGACCTGAAACTGCCACTGCGCCCGTCACCCTGAAATATATGTTGACAAGTCCCATGTGACTATAATTTCACTATTTCACTATATAATAACTACTGACTGACATCCTAAGTGGATCCGAGTTTTCTAGATTTTTACAGTCTTAGTAAATCAGTGTGGTGATAATTCACAATTATGTTAACCGCGGTTGGTCGATATATTATGTGGAAATCATAATGTACATTTTTCATACTAGGCACTGCTTATTTATCTCATACTCTTACGAGGTACGTGGAAAGAAAACATTTTACGCTTTACCACTGTAGCATAAGCAGGTCTGCATTATCTGTGATGTTTTTGTAACATTATTGTTTTTTATGTTCTTGACTTCGGCATTAATTTAATTATAAAAAAAAACAGGTTCTAATATTAGAAACTGCTTCAAGAGCAACCAAACAGCTTTTACAACCTGGACTCCTCGCAGAATGTGTAGCCAAACAACTTTTGCAACCGGGACTTTTCCCAGGACGCAAAAAGCAAGTGTTCCATACTAAATGTTATATTTACTTCATCAAAATGTAGGGAAAAGCTGATTTACATAATAATAAACTTACATTTCGTAAAATTTAGAAACAGTTTTGCTCAATGCATTTTAATAAGAAAATAAAAATCTTACTTACTTTCCGATGTAAAAGATAAGACGTTTTGTTCTACGAAATATTTTTTTTTTTTTACTAAAACTTACCGAGTCGTTGACTACAACCATTAACGTAATGTTGTGTTAATATAAGTATTACCTTGTGCATATAGTATTTAATATTATGTAAAGAGAAAATACTATGCAAGAATCTATTGTTACTACTAAAGACAATGGCAAAGGCATAAGTCGTAAAATTTTAGTTTGTTTTTGTTATGTATCCTCCTTCATATCTGTACTTTCTATCCGGAGAAATGTTAACCAAACGTAAAACTATCATAAATAAAATATAGGATTAAATACTTGAAGATTATGAACGAAGCGTATTCACGCTGTGAATGTGTGTGAATGGATTTTGTATCTTAACGACGTGCTGTAGCTGAGCTGCGTATCATCATCGCCTGAACAAGGGTCTCCTATAATTGGGAAGAACAAGTTGTGCGCTGGGTGGTAAGCATCACGCTGTCCCATAACAGTTACAGTGACACTCGGAACTTTAAATCTAGTATTGTAGGGCAAATTGGTATGTCAGTTCCCTATAAATATTCCTTATAAACCAAAACCGAAAACCTTGTAAAACTTTCCATGTTCCCTTTCACTTTCCATTCCGATATCACTCGCCTTTTATAAGAATGTGTAAAAACATACAATGAAAGAAATATTAACAGTCCTGATTTAGATAATAACGATTTCTTGAAAAGAAAAGTAACAAAAAAATTAAAAATAATTAATAAAGTTCCTATAGTATTTATTAGTGTATTTCTATTGCTATCTAATGTAAATTATTTATGCTTGGAAATGAAAGAATTTTCCGGATTTAAGTCGCGTATATTTGTTTTTTCAAACAAACCAACGTTTCGGGCCCTTTGCGGGTCCCGTGGTCACGATTGACTGATGTGGTACAGTCATCAACCAGTTATGAGAGTTTATGTTTGTCAAATATTTTAATTTAGTTTGTAATTGTTGTTTTGAGATTGCCGTCAAGACTTATAATTTTTGTGTTTACAATATAGAACACCCAAGTCAAATAAGATAAAAATGTGTTTTGAACATAATGTTAGTGTTGCTAATAAATAAATAAGTCGCAATGATCTGAGAGCCACCCAGAATCTTGTTAACTTTATAACAAGTCCTGTGGGCCTTTAGCCTCACCAGCAGCGCCTTTACCTAACCCCCGTTCACACCACATTTCACTCCCCGTTTTTTGCATTATTCGATAAACGTCATTAGCAGTGTGCGTTTTTGCAGTACAAACGACGTGCGAACGGTTCTATTACAATATATCGATACTTCGAATGAACACTGTGCCAACTTAATTTTTAAACAGGTTTTTAGTTTTTATTTTGGTTTTTGTTTCTTTTGTTTTTTCACAAAATTCGTTTTTTTTTTCGAATTTTGTTTTTTGTGTATTTATTTTCACGAAATTCTGGGAGCATAATATTAGTAAATAAATATGGCTGTTTACAAAAATATCAGAATATCAGAGAACAGAAAATGATCAAAAAATAAAATTGGTGTAGTGTTCATTGGAGATATGCGCCAGTGTTTATTCGATTGGGATTTATACTGCAAAAAAACGTGGAGTACAATGCCGTTTGAACGGGAACCCTTCAAAATCGCAGTAATGCTCACATTACTGCTTGGCGGTTGAAATAGGTATGGTGACAGTAATTCCTTGGATGAACTCTTTCACAAGAACTCTTCTGCTACTAAAAGGAGCTACTAAGGGTTGAGAACTTCGAACGTTTTTTTTGTCCTTCACCATTAGCGAAAGCGAAAGGTATTGCTACTAAACATTGACAAATTAAGGGCGTGACTATGAGACATGGAGGAAACGTACTTTAAATATTTCGATTTGTCAGGTTTTCGCGATTGTTTCACATACAAAATTAATGTTTGTTTTCGTTACTAAATCGTGTATATTTTTCTTAAACCAACTTTTCGTAGTTTCGTATCCTTTACTGGTCCCATGGTCACAGCTGACCACCACTTTCCTATTAAGCTGCGCATTATGAATTTCATATTAGGATCCACTGAAAATCAGCGTCATAATCTTTCCTCAGCTGTGACGTTAGCTGAGTGGATTTACACACGCCACAGCCGCACATACGACATTTATTCAAATTGAGTTGACTGTTTAAAATTAGATTATGTTTGCTTCGTTGTTTTTTCTTTATTATTTTATTTTTTGTTTTACTTTTGCTTTGGCTTTTTTATTTCTGTCTGTATATTTTTGAGTCGTGGCGTTGTAATAAATGAATTATATTCTATTCTATATTTATTATGTGGTGCCCAGGACACCACAGTTCCGTATTTATTGATGATCTCGGTAACTCAACTAGTTGCAATGTGGACAATTCTCGGTAGGACCAATTTACCTTCAATCTGACAGAATTCCAAACTACCCAGAGGCAGAGGCAGGCGCCCTAGTTTGACTCAGAAGCCAAACTAGGGCGACAATTGTATAATTGTTTTACTTCTTCCTTGATCTTTTTTAAGGATGTACTTAATCTGAGTTATAAGACAGACGAATCTGGTGGACCAACGGTTTGCATTGTCGGCGCTGGATGAGGAGGTTCCGGGTTCGATTCTCCGTATGACCCATTTAGGAAATGATTTTTTTTTTATTTCTTTTCTGGTCTGAATGTTCTGAGAAGTGAATCAAAGTGAATTCCGTTGCTTTGGAAGTCATAGTACAGGGAATCCCATAATTTTGAGTTGTTAAGACCAGGCAATTAGAATAATAATTGTCTAGCACAATATTATTATTATTATTTATTATGTTCAAGTATATACATCAATACATTCTTCAGTCTACTCCAGCATTAGGGTTGTTAACAAACTAAATTACACACGTTCAATTTGGTATACAATACGTATAATTTAGTGAATAATTAATTACAACTGAAATATCACGCTATGGGCAGACAGCTCGCTGACAACACAGTGACAGGTGATTTCTTCGTAATTATCAGCGAGCAGCACCAGCCAGTCAGTACATTTCATTACATCAATCAACTCGCATGAATACGCTGAAGTTGCTTTATAATTCAGCTTAAGTAAAACCCGTTACTTATTTAAGTACGTACTAGGTACTTTAAAGAGTGTACACTTTGAAACCAATCGACAGAAAAAAACCACAGTGTAAAATACCGTCACTAAACGAAAACGTCAACTTCTGAGAAATGAGCTTTAATATTTGTGAAAATAAGTTTTATTTTAAAAAGCGAGATTTTCGTTTAGTGTCGGTGTTAGTGTCAACGAGCTTTATGGCGAGGTAATAAAATGTGACGTCACTAATAAAGTGTAGATATTCGTGTAGTAACATTTTTTGGAAACACACAAATAAAAAAATAAAGTCATATCAAATAGAATTTACCTGCTAAATTTCATTTATATGGGTGTTATTTTTTAAATCTTTGGGAAAATCTTAACACCGCGATTCAAAAATCGTTTATTTTGATTCAATGCCATCTAACGACAAACTTCAGAACTACTTTAAACTTTTGTAAACATTTTTTAAAGAAACTTATTGTGACAGTATGGTTACAGTTATCAAATTGTTATCATGACATTTACGATACATGTCAAATACGAACTGTATTATTGTCATACTGTTGGCACACGGTATTTCAGGGGCGTTCATAATATCTGCAACGGAACGGAGACTGGTTACTTGTCAAAAATAATGGGACTGCAACTGAACCAGGGACTGGATGCGATGCGAAATTTTATTATTTTTGACTAGCAACCAGTCCCGGGGTCACACGATACTCGCATTTGGGTTCGTTCGTGTTCCGTTGCAACTTTAAACTGACACCGGGTTCAGATACTACAAATCCCTTCAGGGTTTCCACTATTTGTTTGGCTTGGTAAAATACAAGTGAAACAATTACATTAGAACCTTTATCATTGATTTTTATAATAACAACTACTACTAATTACAATAACAATAAACAAGAGCTTGTCCAACCGTAATATTATATTGCGACTATGTTCGCAGGGAAATTTGAAGCTGTATTATGTCACCGAGAACTAAATTACAATTGTACACAAAAACGGAACCAAAATCAATTACCAAGATTTTCTAAATCGATATAATACTCGATCAAAACTCACGTTTTGCATATCGCAAAGTAGCGTGCACACATTTCCGTCACGAGCGATTAGTTACAATTATCGAGAGCAATTAAGAATCGACGGGAAAAAGCGAGAACAATGCGTTTTTATTGTTCGAGATACGAGATAATGTAACATGTATGTGTAGACTTGAGGTTGGTTAGTACTATTAGTTTTAAAATTTTTAAAGTTTAAAACGAGTACGACGTGAGTTTTTTTTATACCAACAAATCAGTAATTTTAATCAGCCATTTTAATATTTAATTCATCATCAACCCATTTATATGTCCCACTGCTGGGCACGGGTCTCCTTTCAGACGAGGGATTAGGCCATAGTTGGGGACTTCACACGTTTTCCGAGGGTTGTGAACCTTTTTCAACGTGCAGGTTTCATCACGATGTTTTCCTTCACCGAAAAGCTCATGATAAATTTCAAATTAAATTTCGCACATAAATTCCGAGAAACTCAGAGCCCGGATTCGAACCTACGACCTTCTGCTTGAGAGACAGTATGTCAAACCATTAGGCTACCACGGCTCCTATATAATTTGACGATGAAGCACCATGCAAGATGACTATTTATAGCTGGTTTGCAGAATTCAAACGCGGTCGTGTGAATCTCAGTGACGAATTTCGTGATGGTCGCCCGTCCACTGCTGTGAACAACAAAAACATCGATGCTGTGCGCCGTATGATTAAAACAGACAGTCATGAGAATCAGGCTTCATTAGGCATATGCATGAGTCAAATACAATCAACACTACACAAACATTTGGGTGTGAAAAAGCTGTGTTCTCGGTGGATCCCACACAATTTGACTGAGGCTCAAAAAAAATCGCGTCACTTGTTATATATAATACCATGCGTACCAGATTCAACGAAGGGGCGTCAAATTTGGTGCGGGACATAGTAACAGGTGACGAAACATGGATTTATAGTTACGATACCAAAACAAAGCAGCAATTGAGCGTAATGGGTGTTTTGAGATGAGTCGAACCCAACCAAAGTGGCTCACGTGCAAAGTGCCTCTAAGCGGATGATTGTTTCTTTTTTTAATAAAACTAGACATGTGGCTACTGTTGCTTTGGAGAATCGTTGTACCGTGAATAGTTATTGGTACACGACCATTTGTTTGCCGGAAGTTATTGACAAACTCCGTAAAAATAACCGTAAACGCCGAATCATATTGCACCACGATGTCCGTTCTCACACGGCCAGACAAACAAATGAATTTTTGAAGGTGAACAACGTTGATCTTATGAGCCATCCCGCGTACAGTTCCGACCTGGCACCTTATGACTTTTTATTTATTTCCAAAAATTAAGGACCAGTTACGCGGTCAACGATTTTCATCATCTGAAGAGACTGTAGAAGAGTATGAAAAATATGTTTCAGAGATTGTCACGGAGGAGTGGCATAAATGTTTTCAAAATTAGTTATTTCGTATGAAAAAGTGCATTAACGCTAACGGAGAATATTTTGAGAAACAATAAATCATTTCTGACCATTTATAGTATTTTTTCTTATTCATTCCGGAAACTTATAGTGCGCCTCACGTATTACGGACACGACAATTACTTACTTAAAATATCATTTTATAAAATTTAGTACCTTCCAAGCATCCCTTCCACAATAAAGCAAACATTCTGACAATATTCCTGACCATCTATCCTCAAATAAGTCAATAACGTATCGGACTTTGTCCACATGGGACCAATAAAGAGCAAGTATCGTTGATTTGTTTGAAAAAAAAAGAAATATACACGATTGAGATCCGAGATAATAATTTAATTTCCTAATTGTATCAATCGCGAAAACCTAAGAACTTGTTTAAGTAATTTAAATTAAGTTTATTGAGTAAAAATTGAAGTAAATTAATTTGTCACTCTGCGACCCTAGGTTAGGTTAGCGGAGTAGCTTTCTTCTTCTTCTTCTCTCATCTATCTTTGTTTTTGGTTTTTAATGACTTCTTTGCCGTAGCGCCATCTGTGGGAAATGTATTTCTTATCAGCCAGTTTACAGTTAAGAGCACATCAAGCTTGACACTTTGTACTTTGGACCATTTTTTTACGAGTTGGATTTGAGTCTTAAGTGTCAAGCTCACGTGCTCTTGACCCTGTACCGTTACAGGTAATAATAAATATAACAAACTAGTGGAGTGATTTCACAAAAATAATTGAGTATGATGGTCAAACATCGTGACAATAAATAAACCTAAAAATTACAATTGTTAAAGCGACACCTCTAGTCAGCTGCTGGTAGCTGTAAAATTACCTGGCTAAGTAATTTAAAGTTTTCTTTTAATTGGGTCGTCATCGTGATTTATTGAAGTTGTAGTAACTCAGTCGCACAATTTTACAAAATTTAACTTTTAAATATGGCTGGCAAGCCTTATTAAACATTTGGGTTTGATTTACGTAATTACAACGCCTTTACGGTCACAAATTTAGAATAACATAGATAAACACTGTGACGTAACCATGAAGTTGTAATGAAAACGCGTATGCAACCATAAATTTACTAACAACATCAGTTTTCGCCTTTTTTATATAAGATACTAAGTAACGGGACGAACAAGTCATGCGCCTGATGGTAAGCGACACGCCTGTTCGTAACAGTTGCAGTGCCGCCGCCGCCACTGCGCCCGCCACTCTGGGACATAAGTTGAAAAGTCCCATGTGCCTGTAATTTCACCAACACCCTTACCCTTCAAAAACGGAATTCAATAGTGTTCACATTACAAAATAGATAAGGTGCCAGTACTTCACTGGATGAACTCTTTCACAAGGAGCTCTACTGCTACTACGTTTAACTTGTGACGATGCTGACATCCTTCACCGTCTATCCACCATTTCATCATCCTCTTTACTGGTTTATGGCCACTTTTTAACAATTTTGAATAGTTCTCAAATTCCTTCTTCTTACCACTATTTTTACATTGGTTCCTTCCGTCATCACTCCAAATCTCACAATGAGAGAGCGTGCTCTTAGATCATCCTCATGTAAAACTCAAAATTCACGTGATTTACTCTTTTTAAATCACTAGATTTAGGTACGTAGTAAACAAATGTATGTGGACCGAGCCTTTTCTTTCTCTTCGCTAAGGGTAGGCTACAAACTGGTATATCGTGAGGTTTTTGCCTGTGCAGAACCACAAAGCAGTACAGCTATGCTTAGAATTGAAGGGTAGGGAAAGCAATTGCAATAAAATACACAGATAGCTTACAATAACTATTCGCACGGGCGCACAATGTTCGAAAATCCTGTCAGACAAGATATTTCGAGTGTAGTATAACAAGTGATGCGTTTTATTATTCCAAACACGGGATAAAAACTTCTGAATGCCAATTTTCTATGTTTTCGGGACAATTTGTTTCAAATTTCTTTGACTTTTTATACTTAAAAAGTACAAAAATGATTATGACTCAGGAAATAATAGTACTACTAAATATTTATTAACTTGATTTTAAAAGGAATTTAAAACATTTTCCTGCAGTGCAAAGTAATTAACAAAATCGAAAACTTTCTTACACACGTAGAGCTAAAGTTCATTTTTAAAATTTAAGTTAACCATGTAGACTAATATCTCAAGAAAACCAGCTGTTAATCTCGTGAAAAACCAACAATACGCGTGCCTAAAGTTTTTTAATCAGTACACCTGTAATTTTGTTAAATGCAAAATCATTTAAAAGTTTACTTTTTATTTTATATTTAAAAGTTAGTATGTAACATCAATTAAAAATAATGAAAAGCCAATAACGAAATTACTTTCTACGTATACGTAGGTCAAAGAACTTTGAAGCAAGTTTTCTTAAAAATCATACAAAGACGTATTTGGCTGTGTTGTGACTATTAATTATCTTTTGCTATGCTACACTCGAAATATTGACCTGACAGGACTTTTGAACACTGCAGACCACAGAGCATTTGCGACATTTTAACACTTTCTTTTGTGTTGTAGCTATAGGCTATTGTCAGCTGTTCTAATAAGTGAACTGCTTAATTGTTTTCAGATTGAAAAGCAAAAAAGGAACCTATTAAGATCTACCCCATTTATATATAACTTGTGAAAAAAAAAATTTCAAATTTTGAATTTGTGGAGGCCGAGGAACTGTAAAATATGCTGCACTAATAACTTGTTTATAAAAAGATAAACGTAACTAGTTTATAAAGGTTTATTTAATATCTTATGCAAATAATTTTATTTCCAATCGAGAACTTGCAGTAAGGGCATTGTTCTCACTGACATATTACTGCGTAAGGATGATTAGCACGAGTAGTGAGCCGGGTAATGCGGTAATTATCATTCCAAGAGCTCCCGTCAAAAGCGAAGATCGGGGGGACGAACATGCCGTGTCTTGTGGGGACGCGTTATTACACCGAAATTGACATGAGATTACATGAATCCATTATACCTGTAAGAGCTTAACTTACAAATGAGCAGCAGCAATGATTTCTAATGGTTTATTTATACAAAGATGGGAAATTCAAACGTTTATGGCTTAAAATTATCTATATATATTAGCGGCTATAGACACAACTCGCGAAAATGGAAAACTTTTCTCTTATGCAGTCTAACGTTCTACTATATTATAGCGTTATAATAGTACGCAAGATTCATTTTCGATTTCATTTTTAATAGAGATAAACCACGTGACGTCTTCAAATTTCAACCATTTCCTTCTAAGTTTTTTTTTTCTGTTTTATGATACCAAGTGTCAGGACGAACAAGTCGTGCGTCTGATGGAAAGCGACACGCCTGTCCATAACAGTTGCAGTGACACTCAGAGCTTTAAATAGCAAAGATCGGACACATTACTGCGTGGCGGCAGAAATAGTTAAGGTGGCATTAATTCCAATACTTTTCACCTATTCATGTATTTTAACAAATAAAGTGCCACTTTAGCGTCTTCTTTGACCACTACAATAATAATATGACGTCACCATAAATTTAATACAGAATCATCTTACGTACCTAATGAAAATATAAATAATTGGCTTAAAACACTCATACAAGAACATACTTACGTACTAATAATCACGAACTTGGATTTCTATTGGGATAGGCAGATACGCCACTTTTGACGCCTGTCCGTAGCAGTTGCACAGCCACTCATAGTTTTCAATCACAAATATGTGACAGGCATTGCTCCTGCGCCTCAAGCCTCACTGCACACACGGACGCACGCACGCACGCACGCACGCACTCACGCCACACTGCACGCACGGACGCACGCACGCACGCACGCACGCACGCACGAACGCACGCACGCATGCACGCACGCACGCACGCACTCACTGCACGCACGGACGCAAACACGCACGCACGCAAGCACGAACGCACGCACGCATGCACGCACGCACGTACGTACGCACACACACACACACACACACACACACACACACACACACACACTTACACACTTACACACACACACACACACACACACACACACACACACACACACACACACACACACACGCACGCACACACACACTGCGAGCACGTAAACTAACGAAGTAATATAAGTACTAAAACATTAAAATAAAGCAATACCCTAATATTAGTGATAATAATATGTTTACTAATATTATAGTATTCCTAGAATTTGCTACCATCTACCATATTACTTAAATACTCATACATACATGAATTGACCATGATGAGGAAGGTACTATCTCCCAAGATACAGGTTCGCCTACTTTAGGTGATAATGTGTATGTACTTGCTCTTGTATCAATAAATATTTCAGTTCATTTCATTTCAATTTATTCCTCTTATTCTTCTCACTACTTATTTTAGCCTTTTTACTAACACTCTTAATTTGATTTGAGAATGTTCTTCGTGGCCGTCCTCGTCCAATGGCGCCTTTCACGTTAGCTCTATAAATTTATTTCGTTAATCTACATTCAATTATCCTCTCCAGCCAAAACCACCTCAACATATTCTTTACTATTTTTATCACAATATCCTCTTTCAAACCACATAGTTTACGGATCACAGTATTCTTCGTTTGTCACGTAACGCCACGTTACATGTTTTGTGAAGGATCCCATTTCTACTGCATTCACTCTGCTCTAGAGCTTCTTCTGCTATGCCCAACACTCACTAATAATAATGTATGAGATTAGCATAAATAGAAGGGACATTCGTTGCATTTCAGATGATTTAGAGCGGTTACACGGCGAGCGGGGACTTTTAGCAGCGATGCAAACTCGATGCAAACGCGCGATTGCATCGCTACCCTTGGGATTTATAGGCGTTTGCATAGCAGATAAAAGTTGGCGTGTAACCACTCTTAGCCAGAAACATATAGTGACAGCGTTTTTTCTTCAAGCTGCAACCGGTAGCTACTTAACCTTTTTACCGCTGCAACAAGCGGTTGTTTTCTTCCTATTGAATGTGAAGTCAGATCGTCATATCTTATGGGAACGTGTTATTACAGCGATTGTCTTGAGATAGCACGAATACACGATAGCTACGGGAATTTCTTTTGGTTGTAATAGTAACTGTAAGCTTACGTGGGTTTAGACATGTTCTTCTTCTTCTTATTGCAGCGATCAAAGTGGTGAAAAGACTTGCCCATCGGCGTAGGATAATTACCGATTGTTGTCCAGGTTACGCCAGACGTACAGGGGGATTCCTTTCGGGCGCAGTGGTAGTGCCCCTCAGATCTTTGCAATTTAAAGCTCTGAGTGGCACTGTAACTGTTATGGACAGGCGTGTAGCTTACCATCAGGCGCACGACTTGTTCGTCCCTTTACTTGATGTTATAAAAAAGATAAAAAACCCCATATTAGATTTATCATTATTATATTAATTAGATAATATTATATTGTAAGTAAACATTTTCAAATAATCATAATCATTTTTCTTTTCTTTTTAAATAATTCTCATATTTTAATGTGTATTAATTAATTATTTTTCAAACGGTTTAAACATTATGCTGCATAATATTGACTTAGTTGATTGATACATGTATAACAGATATTAGTGGATTATATGTTTCGCATAAATTGATAGTCGTCGAGGTGGACACCAAAATCGATATACACTCCGCACTGATGAACTTAAAAATAACCCTAAAATGATTTCGTGCAAATCAGCCAAGTCTGAAAAGTCCGTCTACATAATCGGAGCACCGGTACTTATACAATATAACACCGACCGAAATCATAGAAGCAGTTTCACCGGTTAGCTTTAAGATTGAGTTATAAATTTGGCTTCTAGTAAAACAATGCACGACAATGAGGAGCTCCTTATTTCCTGTAATCAATCTTATAGTTATTAAAGACTGAACAATAAATGAAACTATATTTCCATGATATTTCTGGCATTTTCAGTATATTTTTGTAAACAAAAATGGAGTTATTGTCTATAACTCTTAATCTTTCCGATATCTCTATATTGCCACTTTGAAGCACACTAACTACAAAAGTCATAGTTATTGCTACTGTAGAACTGATAAGTCTAAAATAGAGTTATAACATACATAATATTCTTACTAACTTTGTCTGCACAACAACAACAGCATTCACACAAGAGTCCTTAAAGAGCTTAAGCTCTTAAAGAGCTATGTTTCCTTTATAGCACCTCAAAGGCTATAACAGCTACACGGTGATTCAGCGGGGTATCCTAACTCCGTTATATCACTGTACTCGAAGAGTTATAAGAATTACTGTTCTAACCTTTATATAGCTTTAGGATTTTACTATAGCTGATTTAACACAATAATAATAATAACGCACACACTCATCATAGCTCCGCACTAGGGAAACCCTGAGTCGCAGGTGCCATGGTCACACATATAGACAACCATAAATTACACCCAAACTCACGAGAGAAATAAATGTAGGCCATATAAATATTTCTCCCGGCCCGAGAATCGAACCTGGGACCTCTACGTGGCAGTCCGGTATGGTAACCATTCGGCCACTGAGGCAATTAAACAATAAGCGACATTTAACTCTAGAAAATATACATAACACTATTATAGAGCGATAGCGTTAACACAAGTTAATTGGCACTCTAAAAGAGCATTCAGTGTTAGAATCAGCGTGTACCCGCAATAACAACCTATAACGTAGTAGCTTATAGCACCACTTCTCAGCTTTAAGCTGAAATTTTTGTTATTTCTATTAAATCATTTTACATTCGTCAGTTGATTAATGTGTTTATTTGTCTCCATAGTGCCACCAAATACTATTATTGTAGGCCTTGTAAAACTACTATAAGACTTAAGGCTCTAAAAGTATTAGCTGTTATCGCCACATTGCATTGTTGGGCTGCTACTATAAGAATTGTAATGTAATACAATTAAATTCATTAATGACATAAACTCTGACTCTTAACTTATAATATCCTTATCAATAAAATGTTCATTTTTCATTTCATTTCTGAATATAAAGGAGCAGGAACCCTATATAAAAATCTTAGTGTAAAGTAAAAGTTACGGCCACGCAACCATTCACCTTGATAAAGATCAGACCAGAAATAGACAATCAACCATTAATTATTAATTACAGTACCTTACCATTATCATGTCATTTAAGAACTATAAAATTAATTAATAATAGAGGACGATTGTCTTCGATTGTCTTGAATAATCGTAACGATGCAAATTAGGTTTCCTGCTTAACTTTGCTACTCTCGCAAGTGATCAAGGGTCCTTACACACTAGACCACAATCACCGACCAGTGCGGTCGTAACCTCTATAGCTATAACTGTACTGTCGCCCTAGTATATTTAGCTGACAGAGTGACAGACCATCGGCATGCGTATTGTCTACAGTGCTCTGCAACAATCGTTCTTAATCCTACTGCATTGCGGAATTGGGTTCAAACAATTTAAACCATTTATTAACCGACATAAAAAAGGAGGTGGTTCTCAATTGGACTGTATTTTTTTTTTTGTGTATGTTACACGATTAATCCGAGATTTGTGAATCGATTTCGATCGTTCAATGAAGTTTGACAAACCCCAGGTCCTTGCAAAAGAAGTCCGTTATCTACCCAGGATGCTGCGAGAGGCTATTGAAATTAAAAAACAACCTTATTTCAACAGGGAAGGTGGTTTCTCCGTACCACCAGTTTGGAATCCTGTATTTCGTCTGATGAAAAATCCCAAACTGACATAAGACAGCGGTACTAATTAATATGTTTTAATTTATTCTAATTTCTATTATTAATAAATAATAAATTGAACTTAACAAAAATTCATTCAATAAAATAATTTGTAAAACGTAATGTAGCTAGCGTAAATTATAATGTTTGTAAAATTAAAAATAAGGTATTTAATTAATAACTTTTGTAACTATAGTGAAAAAATAGGATGGTTTGCATTAATATTAGACATAACTGGTTGATGACTGTACCACCTCAGTCAACAGTGACCATGGGACTTGTAAAGGGCCCGAAACGTCGGTTTGTTTGAAAAAACAAATATACGCGTTTTAAATCCGAAAAATAGTTTCATCACACTCACCGAAATATATTCTGTAGAAAATCGACAGACAGACAACTTTGCGCCAGTGGGTTATACTATGAAGTTTAGATTCGATCTTATCATCGCCAATAAGTCTCCTAGCTCTGCGTTCAGTCGAATCAAGAGCCTCAAATTGGCACTAGTTTTTACCTACCAACCATCAAACATAAAGCAACAAGTTAGCTCTGCTTTCAACCATCACTTTCTAGTCGTTGTTTTCATATCTTCAATATTGACATTCTATTTCGACAAACATCGCAAAATGGCATCCGTCACCGCAACCGGCCGTTGTCACCACGACTAACCGTTATTGACTGTCTAATGTGCGAGATGCCTAATACAGTAGTAGGTTTATAACGTCTTCACTGTTCGTGCGAAACAATAAAACCGTTTACTACATTTCTTCAACACGAGGATGATTTCTGAGAAACGATGCATTGTCATTTGAAACTATTGAAAAAAACTTTGTTATTTGTTTTTGTTTCTATAATAGAAGGACATAATACAATCTTAATTCATTGATAGCGTTACGAAAGCACAAAAACTTCGCAGTTTTTTAAACCTATATGTCAGCTACTTAAGGGGTTATTGTGAAAATTAAAAGAAATTTGTTTCAATACCTTGTTAATCATAAATTTTAATTTATAGATGAATTTTGTAATCGTAATTCAATATTTTTACTAACTATAATCAAAATATTTATTGACATTTTAAATTTATAAATTTTAAATTTTTGTTTGTACATCATGTAATGAATAATATATAACAAATAACTAAGAACTTTACCTATTTAGTTCGTATGCCTTTTTAGTAGTAGTAGACTTCCTTGTGAAAAAGTTCATCCAGGCCTGCCACCTTACCTATTTTTGCCGCCAAGCGGTAATGTGAGCATTACTGCGTTTCGGTTTAGAAAGGTAAGGGTGCTGGTGAAATTACAAGCACATGGGACTTGTCAACTTATAACTTAGAGTGGCGGGAGCACTGCAACTGCTATGCACAGGCGTGTCGCTCACCACCAAGCGCACGATTTGTTCGTCCCGTCTCTCGGTACTTTAAAAAAAATGCCTGAGGCACAGCAAAGAGAGCCACTATACATAGCTTGTACGGTAATTTATGTTGACGAATAAATAGATAAAGATTTATTAAATCAATTGAGCTCTATTGCTATTTCGAAAATGCAAATGTATCGATATAAACGCGCGATTGCATCGATGCAATTGCCTATAAATCCCAAGTGTAGCGATGCAGTCGCGCGCTTGCATCGCGTTGCTTATAATCGCGCGCGTATGTAAAGGTAGATTATTAGCGACTGCATCGCTAGTGCATCGCGTTTGCATCGCTGCAGAAAGTAGACGTGTGTGGTTACACACCCTTAGTGCTGAAATGGGTTTCTTTAAATGTCAAATTTCGTACCCTCAAACATCAGTTAATTAATAAACGTAGGTATCAATTTTTGGATAGTGTTGAAAATAGCGTACGAAAAACTATCATATCAATGTTCATACCAAATAACATTTTGTTATATTTAGCAGTAGCCAAAAAATTACATATGTGTGAGTGCATAACGAAAGTTCTTTTTATCTATATTGATAATTATTAATACTAAGAAAAAAATCCTTCGAAATCTTTTTTCTTAGTGTTCGATCTTTGTATTAGTAATGATAAGAGACTAGTGGAGTAATTTCACAAAAATAATTGAATATCATGATAGTCAAACTACGAGACATTCAATAAACTTCATATGACATGTATATTGACAGCTTCCGAAGAGTTACACTGCCGAAAAACAATCGAAAAATAAATCTAAAACTACTTGGAGTATAATAAATAAAGAGTCAGACAGGATTAAACAACATGATAGAGATATTCAAATTCAAATTCAAATTCAAAATAATCTTTATTTTATAGGTAAGCATTATTACACTTGAAATCGTCACAATGGTTAAACTCTACCGCTCATTCGTAAGGCAGATTCCCCTGAGAAGAATGAGCAAGAAACTCTAGGGGTTGCTCTTTGTAAATA
Organism: Hyposmocoma kahamanoa; assembly: GCF_003589595.1. Lineage (NCBI taxonomy): Eukaryota > Metazoa > Arthropoda > Insecta > Lepidoptera > Cosmopterigidae > Hyposmocoma > Hyposmocoma kahamanoa. The sequence goes on along the minus strand of NW_020653581.1, from coordinate 756,555 downwards.
ACTTACAATATTTTTTTATTTGAAACATCAGACTGAGACTACCTCCATGAGCTAAACGGGTTACTACCACGGATTTTTGTCATCCAAGTACGCAGAAGTTGTATAATAACCTTTAGTATAAAGTTTTTGTTTCACTATAGTTTTAAACCTCGTGAAAGGCAAATTTTGTATATCAACCGGAATCTTGTTATAGAAGCGTATACATTGCCCCTTAAATGATTGTTTGACTTTGTGAAGACGACTATCAAGAAAAGCTAGTTTATTTTTATTCCTCGTATTAATGTTATGTCTGTCACTATATAGTTCTAGAATTAGACGGCAAACTTATTAAATGAAAAGGTGAGGTAGCCCAAGCTTTTGAATCATTCTTTTCGGGAATCGCCGTAACAAACACTACAAAATCATTAAATTCCTCACCATCTCTTGCTGTTGATCGCCTAAAGAAAAATGTTAAAGTTTGTGGCAGTGCATGTAATTTCAATTTCATCATGTTAATTCAAAATACATCATTAAAGCTTTTAAAATGAAGATCTCTGGGGCATATCGACTATAGTTAGGTACAGACTCGGTAATTTATCTAATTTCCCCACATTTTGCTGATGCATTCAATAGGTGTGTTGACGAAGGTATTTTTCCCGATTTGAAGAAATACAGTAAGGTTATTCCTTTATTCAAAAGCGATAGGAAAGTTGATTCTAGTAACTATAGGCCCATTTCAATTCTACCAGCTTTTAAGTAAAATTTTCGAAAAAGTTATGTTGACACAACTACTGTCGTATTTCGGTAGAAATCATATTTTTCATAGTGAACAATATAGGTTTACTAGAAGGTCCCGGAACGCTATTGGGGTTTTCTGTGACCTCTCAAACGCATTTGATTGCGTGGTTCATATTACACTTATTAGGAAGCTGGAATTATACGGTAAGTGGCAACTCATTGGAACTTGTCTCGTCATATCTTAACGGTAGAATTCAGAAAGTAGAAATAAATGGAGTGACTTCTTTGGGTTCTCCGGTAAAAATGGGTATTCCGCAGTGCTCTATACTTGAACCTTTCTTATTTCTCATTTATACATCCTTGATTTTTAAAACAGACCGACATGACGTTAACTATGACAATATTAATGATACCCTTTCAAAAATAGTTTATTGGTTTAATATTAACAATTTATTGCTCAATGCCAAGAAGACAAAGTGTGTTAAATTTGAATTACATAATGCAAAATCGACTAATCACAGAAATAAATGGAGAAAAGTTAGACCTTGCTAATAAAGCTGTCTTTTTGGGAGTGACCTTAGACAGTAAACTCCAATGGTATCCACATATATCTTCCTTAGCCAGCAGATTAAGCTCTGCTGCATACGCAGTCCGTAGAATACGTGAACTTACCGATGTTGCTACTGCTAGACTAGTTTACTTTAGTTACTTCCATATTATAATGTCCTACGGGATTCTCATGTGGGGTAAAGCGGCAGATATACAAACCATATTTGTGTTGCAAAAACGAGCGATTCGTTCTGTGTACCGTTTAGGTTCTCAGATTTCTCTCAGAGAAAAGTTTAGGGAGACTGGTATCATGACTGTGGCATCACAGTACATTTGCTCAAATACTTTGCATGCCCGTAAAAATATAGAAAGAAGATATCCATAATATTAGCCTTAGAACTAAGTCCAAACTCATGATACCACGTTTTCGTTTAACTAAGGTAAACGATTCTTTTATGGGAACTGTGTACGTTTTTACAATAAGATTCCGTAGCATATATTAACTTTACCATTTTTTATAAAACTTACATTAAAAGTATTTTAATTGAAAAGTGATATTACAAAATTGTAGACTACGTGTTAGATAAAGATGTATGGAAAGACAGCGTGAAAGCTTAAAAAATGACGTTTTCAAGTGTACAAATTTTACCAATGGAACCATTGACTTACAATTATATGGACGTCGGGTCCGCGCTAAAAAGTGTCCGCACTTGTAAGGCGCTAAAATCGTATACAGAGCGCCACACACCGCTTTAGTCTTCATTTGTTCTACTGACAGCGCGATACTGCGATGACATTACAATTTAAATTTCGAATAGGTTGACTTGGGACATTTTTTTCGTGGTTTTTGTATTAGACCCGTCGTCCATTTATTTGTAAGTCAATGAATGGAACATTGGAATATACTTATTACTTTGACTTTGACACTAGTTCGGACTTTGTCAGTTTATTATTAAGAATGCAATTGGAATTTGGCTACTTCATTTGAAATATTTTTTTTATTTTACTTACAAAATTATCTCACAAGAATGAAACCATAACCTTGAATATTGTATTATCTCTGGGCTCCTAATTAATAGAAAACAATGAATCTTCTCACAATTCAGCCTACAAGTAACATTGACACAATTTTCGGAGTTCCCAAAGACTTGAAACCAAGACTTGCACAATGCAGAATTTTAAACCTAAATTACTTTCATAGATTGCACCTATGTTAGCGATTTCAAATACATCGCAAGACAGCAAAACGATTACATTTTAATAGCTAAATGGTGGCAAAAAACAATATATAGCGTAAGTTCAAAATCTGAACGTCGCGGTGCTTGTGCAAGTAGTAACAAAAGAAATGTGGGACCACCTTAAAAATTACGCAAAAGTAGGAAGTCACCTGACTCGCATTCACCAGGAATTAGAACGATTTTCTCAGCACTGAATCTCCATCGATTATATTATATGTTTCGTAAATACGACAACAAACTTACACTTTCAAGAATGACTAAGTAATTCTGTAACTTTCTCTGCAAGTGTCGATAATGGCACAACCTATGGCACGGGCTCCGTACTAGAGCTTCTTCGGATTTTTAATTTCATTTGTTGTGACGTCAAGGCGATTGTACCGCTTCGCCGGTAGAGTTGGTCATTTGCGCTCTAACATGAGTAGAACGCAGCCGCTCACCGCGACTATAGTCAGTTAACCGCGCAAGTCCATGTTCAAACGCCGAACGTTGCGCGAGAGTAAACAACGATTTTTTTAATACACCGTCTAACGTATACGTTGGAGTTACGTTATTGTTATCGGCATTTTGATAAGGCTATTTTTGTTGGACCTGGCTTGTGAGAGTTTGTGCAGAAAAATGGATAAGAAATATCATTAACAGTAAGGTAAGTTAAGACAGTTCATTCTAATAAAACGTTTTGTTTTTGTATTTCTCGAACGGTCATTACGTGAAAGCGTGCCGTCAGTTTTTTACTTTACGTTTTGTTTGAACAGCAATTTATATTTTAGCTTATTTACGTCGTCATTTCATGAAAAACAAATCACGTTTTGTAATGTATACTAATCGTATAATTCGTATAATAAGTCAAAAATGCTTATAATATATGAAAGCCATAAAAATAATACGAACTATATGAAACAAATTATGTATATAACGGAATTTTATAACTCTCCTATAAAAGTTATCGGTTAATTTCGTTCGTAGAATCTTTAGACTTAGCTCCAAAAAGTTGTAATTTTGTTGATGTAACCTTATTATATCAAAGGTGCGAAATTATCAACGTGTTGCTATAAAGGACTCGTCTCTTTGGTTGCGTTAAAAAAAATGTAAAAAAATCTTATGTAACTGAAATTCTATGGTTATACACGGTCACAACGTTTTGCTTGTATATATATATATACAAGCAAAATGCTGGTATATATATATATACCAGCATAGTAGAATAGTTGCATTTGAATTGTTGAGGATGAGGCGGCTTCAGTAATTTGGAACCCTACTAACCTTACCTACTAACAAATTGTTCAATTTCGTTTTAAATTGTCCACAATTTAATTCTTTTTCAATATCCGGTAATTTATTAAATAATTTGGATGTTAACACAAACATCGTCATACTGTAAAATTCCAAATTTGGGCGTTGTTAGGACCGTAATGGGTTTACTACTAATACCCGTACCGTGAGTGGTCAGTTTCAGGAAAAAATCCAGAAGACGTGAGATTCTTGTATTAGGAAATTTAAGGGTACTACCTATTTTTATACCCTACGAAAATCCTGGCGTCTTGGGTTTAATTCTTTAGAGACTAATTATGGTCCACTGACTATTGCTGATAGCATCTTGCGAGGATATTCCGATTGCCCAGATTTGGTGGCGCAATTGATGCGCCTGTTCGTCCCCCCGCTAAATAAATTTAATCTATCGTCTGGCAGCGCCGGCGGTCCGCACTGTGTCTCACAGTAAAGCACCGCTTGTTCGCGCTCTGCACTTGTTGGCTTCTCGTATTTGCACCAGGGGGTCTACTCCCATTCTCTCTCTCTCGACCACTTTAAAATTGACATTACCTTTTGCTTTGGCCGAGTATTACTTATTAACATTACCGCTTGGCGGCAGAAATAGGTAAGGTGGCAGTACTTCCCTGGACGAACTCTTCTACAAGGACCTACTGCTACTAAACAAAAAGTGTAAAATAATTGGAAAACGTAAAACAATTATATAATTTCACAATAAAAGCTTGTCAAAATCCGTAACCACGATTTGAATTGAAACCGGACATTTATTACCGGACAATTATTAAAATCAATATCAGGTACAGTCAAAGAAGGTGATTAGAATGTTTTTTTATTTTTTTATTAAATTTTAACACGCAAATCGGTGAAAACTATACGCGAATTTTAGGTTAGCTAAATTTTTAATTGTTTTTCGATTTAGTGCTTCGTGACTGTAAAAATTAAATAATTATGCACGGACAAAGTGTAATTAAAAATTATTCGGAGAAAAAGGACGTGGTACAGTCATTATTTTTTACAAAGGTACAGACTTTATACTTTAATCTTTTGACCGCCACTGACAAAAATTAGTTTCATTCCCTAGACGCCAAGCCTATGGTGAATTGCCATGTTATGAATTTCCACTTTATATTAATTCAATTGTCCTAAGTCAAAGAAGAACTTAACTGAACATAAACTGCAACCATAAATCCATACTTAACTAGGATTCACAAATAACACAAGGAATAACTTTTTTTTAAATTAGATTAATTAATCTCGATTGAAAATTAAAGAGTTTCATTGACACTTTAAGGCGTCATTAGCGTATCATCCTCGTTAATGTTGAAAGGGTTATAGTAAATGTACTCGTATTTGTACTAAAATGTAATATACTAGTATGGACACTACTAATACGAACGCTCCGACAGAGTTTCCTTCAAACGTCTCAATTCTCCAGGATATCGGCATCAAACAGCGTTTGTCTACTGTGGTGCAAACTTGCATCCTGAATTTCTACACTTTCTCTCTGAAGTAGGTACACTAAGATACGCGAGATGTGCGCTCGCGTCCGCGCTTGGTGTGTTGTCGTCGACCTCTCGACCCGACCCGCGCGCGATCTGCACCCGGTCTTTTATTTTATTTATTTATTTATTTATTTATTCAGAAATGGATAGCCAACACAATACATACAAAGAGTATAGCTAATAATTTACAATCAAAATATAAAATCATTATATATATCGCACTTACAGGCTACCACAGCATACTAGTAAAATACAAGCGGTTTATGTTATAGAGTAAGATTTACATTTTAAAGAGTTTATTACAGGATTACAAAGCAAATAGCAAGTTACAGATTAATAAAATTACTTATTTTAATTGAAATTTTCAATTTTAATCCCTTTAATATTTTATTTTAGTTTTAAGAAGACATGAATTTTTTAATTTTAGTTTTGAAGCAGAGCAGTGAGTCTTTAAAAATATCCAAATCACACTGTCTATGAAATTGATTGTAAGTTTTAACCATTCTATTTATAGGACCAGATATACCAAGATTAGTCCTAGAAACACGAGATCTGAAAGGTATATAATTTCTTGTTCTTGCATTTGGTCTTGGGATTGTAAACCCAACCCTACTCAGTAGTTCTGGAGAGTCTATTGAATTATTCACAATTTTATGGAAAAAACAAAGATCAAGCATAGTTCTACGATTCGACAGAGACAGCGTCCTGTATCTTTTCAAGTGCTTAGCGTAAGAGTCACAAGTATCCAGAGCTCCATCACAATAACAAACATGCCGAAGAAATTTACTTTGCACACGTTCCAAACGATTAGAATGTATTTGGTAATGGGGGTTCCACACAACAGAACAATACTCTAGAGTGCTACGCGATAAAGAGTTAAATAAAATCATCCTGCTAGCAGCGCTCTTAAAACTTTTAGTCGTCCGTCTTATAAGCGCTGAAATTCTAAAGGCGCGTTTTATAATATTGTCAACATGTGGAATGAAGCTCAGTCTACCATCCACTGTAACCCCCAGGTCTCGCACCGCGGTCACTTTCTGCAAGTAAGTACCGTCGATTTGATAATTATATACTAGCGGATGCGTTTTTCTTGAAAAAGAGATTTGGTAGCATTTGTTCTGATTAAGTAAGAGTTTATTAACTTTGCACCATTCAGTCAATCTAGATAAATCATCCTGAATTTTATCCGCATCTTCAATTGAAGTTATTTGTTTGTATAGTTTTAAATCATCTGCATAGAGCTGAAACTTGCTATGGTAGAAACATTGGAAAATATCATTTATATATATATTAAACAAAATAGGACCGAGATGCGAGCCCTGGGGCACACCAGTACCAGCCGTAAAAGCCACCGACTCATAGCCTCCCATTACCACCTTCAGAATTCTACCATTCAGATAGGATCCCAACCAATCAAGAAAGCTTCCCTGAAAACCATATGCTTTCAACTTAGTAATTAATATGGTGTGGTCAACCATGTCAAAGGCTTTGGAAAAATCAGTATAAATTGCATCGATCTGTCTATTTTGATCTACTTTTTCAATTAATTCATCAATATATAGAGCTAAATTAGACATGGTTGACCTCGCTGGAAGGAAACCATGCTGACAGGGATTGAGTAACGGTTTCATATGCCAGTTAATAATAGGACAAACTAGACTTTCAAAAATTTTGGGAAAAGCTGACAATATACAAATAGGTCTATATCTAGTAATGTCGTTTCTTTCCCCGTCCTTGAAAACCGGTACAACACGGGATTCCTTCCACATGGCAGGGAAAATGCCAATTTCAAGGGATTTATTGAAAATACGAGTCAATGGCCCAGCCAGAGCTGACGCGCATTCTTTTATAAAATGTGGGTGTACGTTATCCGGTCCAGCACCTTTACTGGTATCAAGATTTTTCAACTTTAGACTAACGTCGTTTTCACTAACAGTCAAAACATTCATTACCGTCTGCGCTTGCACAATATTTGCTGTGTTCGGTATATCCCGAGTTACTCCATTGCCATAAATGCCGGAGAAATGTCTTGCAAAACTGTCACAAATATTCTTTCCATCCGTACATACCACCCCATTTAGAACCATTGTTGAAGGATAGTCGGGTCTGTCACCTCTAATTTTTTTGTTATAGCTCCAGAAGAACTTTGGGTTGCTTCTAATGCTATTTTCAATTAATGAAATATATTTAGTGTGGCATGCTTGGATTAAAAATTCACATTCATCGCGAAGCATTTCAAATTTAACATGATCTAGTGGATTGCCGTATTTTCTAAAACGTGTACGTAGTTTATTTTTCTCATTCAGCTTTCTTATTAGTTTTCGATTGTACCAGCAAGGAAATGACTTTGATTTAGGTCGTGTTGTAGGAATTATGTTATGAATAATTGTATGTAATTCATTATAAAATTTGACTACCATTTCATCAACGCCATCGCAATCCGCAAACATTTCATCCCAGCCAATACTTTCAAGCGCCACATTTACCTGATCATAATCTGCCCCAAAATAGTTTGGTTTTGGAGTAATAAGCGGTAATAAATAGTTATCGTGTCTGATATCTATCACAATTTCAAGGGGAGGATGGTATTTAATTGTAGGAGCCAAGGGATAATAGCTTTTTGTTACATTACAGGCTACATGAACGTTAGTAAAAACCAAATCAAGCAATTTACCAAAATCATTGCGAATACCATTTACTTGGGACAGACCACACTCAGCCATAAAATCAATAACACATGTGCGAAGTTTTCCATTGTAAGCAATCGGGATTGTATAGTCAGTCGGATTGTTGTTGCTCCAATCCACTGAAGCCAAATTAAAGTCTCCAAGGATTAAGACCTCTGAACAGCCCAACAGCACATTGCTAGCTCTTTCGGTGAAGCTCTGAAGTAGGTCAAATTTCAAAGGAGATGGTAAATAGACACCACAGACAGTTACGGAACGGCATTCATGCTTGTCACACAAAATAACTTTCACCCATAAATCCTCACAGTTACTTTCGGGCATTGGGATTCTATAAGAACTATGTCTTTTGTGTACCGCAATTAGGACGCCACCGCCGCCTGCTTTATTGTGAATCAATTTCAAGTTACGATCTTGTCTAAATACCACATATCTATCATCAATAAATTCTCCATCCAATACATTGTCCTGAACCCAAGTTTCTGTAAAAACAACTATATCAAAATCCGAATTAAGTATTTTCAAATAAATATGTCCTGTCTTAGTATTTATACCTTGTACATTTTGATAATAACATTTAAGTTTTAAGTTTGCCATCAATAATTTACTTAAATTAAAATATCTTCCAAAAATGAAAACACATGCAAAAATATTATCCTTTACTTTTTTTATCAGTAACTATTTCCAACTCCTTGAGAGTGTTAAGGTCGTTTAGGTCCCTTATTACTACATATTCGGAACTGTCAGTTGCTCGTACCAAAATGCGACCATTTCTGACGAGAATATATTTGTAGCCGAGTTTTTTCGCTTTGAGTCTAGTCGCGGCATGAAGGTTTTTTTGCTCTAGGGTGAGATGCTCGACTACATAGATTGGATAGGCATCACCTGAGATACCTGCCTGTTTAGTGCTCAGTTTATCACTTTTCTGCTTCTTCCTATTAAATTTCAATACCGCTGCTAAAAAAGTATCTCTCACTCTAGGACTTGCGAATTGTATTACAACCGAGCGCGGTCTTGAATTTGTAGCGTTGATTTTTGACACTCTGGTGCAGTGATGTATGTGTTCTTCTGTAATGTTACTGCCTGTAGTCTTGCTGATTTGAAGAACCATTTTAATAAGATTCTCCGACTTACGCTCAGGAATACATTGTATTTCGATGTTAGATTTCCTGGAGTGCTGTTCAAGAGCTAACAATTTAACATTCAGATTAGTGATCGTGCTGTTCAATGCTTCATTTTCTTTAAGTGCCTTCTTTAGGTGAACTTGAGATTGAGTGAATTCCTTCTTAGTATCTTCGAATTCTTTGTTGATAAATGCTTGTGATTCTTTAAGCGATTCTATCTCTTTGGTAAGCTCTTTAGTCTTCTCAGCTATCAAGTGAACTATTCTCTTTTCGAAACTGGTTTGCAATTCGGCTAATTCTGATCTTATAATTGCCCGTATTACGTCCGCAGTGAGAGGTTGGTTGTTGGTTTGATCAGAAATGGTAACATCTTGGACACCCTTCAGAGGGGTCTCACAGCTTTTTCTTGGCTGTTTCGCTACACACGCTGGGCATAGCCAGTCTTCTGGAACTATTCCTGTCTTACGACACTTTTTGCAGTAGACATCCGGGCATTTCGTGCACCGAGCAAAGTCATCAGCAGCAGCAAATCGCCCACACCCACTACACTTTTTCATACTTGCGACACTAATAGTTTGAGACGTGATTATGTAAAACGCCTTTTGTAGCCAGTTTTAAAGATTAATATATAGTTTTGTTGTAGAAGGCTACGCTCGATCCGGTTCACGTCACTATGCACCATGCGTTATCTTGCTCTAAACCCGCTAGGGGAGCACCTTACGGTCCTATTCCGTAAGTATGACAAGGAGGCACCGATAACCACACCAGACAACCGTAGACACTTTAAAATACCAATCGTGCGAGACACCGATCGCCCGGTTAAAGGTCCATATACCGTAGGTCTTGTTGGTTGGTTGGTCAAAAATAAGGATGACCAGCGGACTTTGACACGGTAACTATACAGAAACGCCGTAAAGCAAAGGTCTAATAACTGGTTAACTTTTAATAATTGTCGCGGAAACGTCTATTCACTGGTGCGTCAGCCACCGAACTAGGTCTATGTGTGTTTCACGCTTTAGTAAGTCTACGTCGACCATTAATGAGACTCGACTGCAATTGCAACTAGATTTTAACAGAATTATCTTAATTACAATATAATCTCAATGGAATCTGAATGGAATTACAATTAAGGGGAAGACGGAATTAATCTATAGCCTCGCTCCTTATGTGAGAGGCATACGAACATAGCAAATGCAGGTACGTAACCTCTGCCCTGAGACAGGCGTACGCGTGATTGTGTAATAAATGTGGATATTTAAATAGGTAACCAAGTAAACGATTCTTTTATGGGGAACTTTATACCTTTTTACAATAAGATTCCGGGGCATTTAAGATTATAATCTCCTAAGTTTAAAACTTACAATAATTGTATTTTAATTGAAAAGTCATATTACAAAATTGAAGAGTATGTGTTAGATAAACATGTATGGAAACACAAGACGAGTCGAGATGCCACACAATTCTGATTTAAGGTGTATTCCATAGCATTTAAGTTTATTTGAAAAGAGCAATCCCTAGAGTTTCTCGCTCGTTATTCTTAGGGAGGTCAGCCCTGTGCATGAGCAGCAGCTTAAAAAATGACGTTCTCAAGAAAAAAAATTACCTACGGAATAAATGATTTTTTGACTTTGCCTTTGGTAATATCTAAATCATCAAGTTTGGCAATATTATTTCGAATCTAAATTTGTGTTAGGGCACTTTGCAGGTCCCATGGACATAGTTGACAGAAACGTTGGTTTGTTTGAAAAAAACACAGTTTGTTTTCTTTAAAAATTATCTAAGACAGCTGCGTTTCAATTTGAAAATATAAATAATAAAATAAATTTATCCTCCCTGCTGCATGGACCTCCAAATAACCAGTTTTAATGAATTTTCTACTCCGGGCCATGGATTTAAGTTGGCTTTATGTATTTCGGTGTATCAACATAAGTGAAAAAAGGGAAAAGACAATAAGTTTTGTTCTTGAAAGGAAAAGGATATTGTAACTCTAATATACATATATGAAATTATATTAGCGATTCAAATCTGAAGAAAAGTTTCACTTTCAATATTAACGTTAGTTTGTTACACGATAAACGGCGTTTGTTACGTACAATAATTTACGGTCATGTCATTATTTGATAACAAAAAACTAGTTAGTCACAGGTTTTTGTTAAAGTTAGTGTTGTTGTAAGATGTTTACACGTATATTGTTACAAAATAGTATTGTTATTAAGAATGAAAATGAGAGTATTAAAAATTGTTTACGACCTCAGTAGCCTAAGCGCATTTGCGCATTGCATCCGATTCGTATTCTATCCGTATAAAATTCGGACTCATTTCGGATGTCGCTTGTACACTAAGACCGATTCAAACCCGAGGAAATACAAATATCGCTTTTATACCTAGAGATAAAATGATACCTGTAACATTTCGGACTGTCATTTCTCGGATTCGGAAATGGGGGTCTACTCGCGATCTCCGTCCGAAACAATTACTACCAAATAAGCAATACTTGACTAAATGAAAAGACGCGTGATGCGAATGAAGCTTCATACTTGATACTTGTCTTTTAATTTTGTCGAATATTACTTATATTGGCTGTCATTGTTTCGGACGGATGTCGGACGGAGATCGAGAGTAGACGAGAGATATGAATCGGACGTAGTGCGCAAACGCTCTAACGGTTTGTACTATGGGCACTGGAGGAGAAGGTCCTGGGTTGATGCCCGGTAGGAGCAATTTAGAAACTGAAATTTTCTGAATTGTCTGAGTTTCCGGTCTGTGTGTTCTGGGAATCGTCCCGGAGTTAGTTCCGTTGCTGTGGTACTCAAAGTATAGGGAATTCCCTAGTTTGAGACCAGGCAATTGACGTGGTTGTCTAACATATTATAAAGATTTTTCTAAATGACAACAAAAGTTTTGAGAAGAGATTCTATACATCAATACCGAGATCTTTTACTATGAGATTTTTTACTTCGTCCCGTCACCTGAAGTTATAAAAAAAATCTGTAAACGCATGAAAATATAGATCTCTCGAGGTCACCTTGCAAGGTTTCTTTCAGTATTTGAATCCTTTTATTAATATGATGATCTATTTTCAGAGTCAATTTCGAAATTTTGGTAACTTAAAATTACCAAGCAAGCAAACAAATACACAAACAGAGACCGTGGTTTCGAATCATCTCTCGCACCTCTTTATCGGAACTTATATTCGAAATTCAATTTGAAATTTACCATGAACTTTTCAGTGAAGGAAAACATCGTAAAAACCTGCACGTCGGAAAACATGTGAAGTTCCCAACCCGCATTGGACCAGCGTGGCGGACTATGGCTTAAACCCTCGCTTGAGAGGAGACCTGTGCCCAGCAGTGGAACGTATAGATGGGTTGAGGGTGATATATAATGTTGTGGTGTATTAGTTCGAAGTTTTATTACGAATTCTCATCACAATTTTTATGACATATTTCGTTATTCCATTATTGTTTTTCTATAGTCGTTACTACAGTTTAACATTGTGCGGTCAATTTTATTAAAATTTATTTATAATTTTATTAGTACGACGACGAAAAACACAGATGATATTAAGTAAAAAGGAAAATACAAACAAAAGGTACTTTCTTCCTGCAGACCAAATGCAGGACACTGTTATTACAACAACGGGTTAAAAAATAAATAAAACAAAAAAGAAACACTATCAATAACATTACATTATTAATAAATAGATAAATACATATTTCATAAAATAATTCCTATAAATTGGATGGAATAGTAGATAAATAGTGCTACTTAACACTCATTTTTTATTACAAATTCTAAATTTAACTTTTTATGTTATATTTTGTTACGCTATTGTTGTTTTTCTATAGTCCTAAACATGCTTTTGTGCGTTGTGGAACTTGTTAAACAAACCATAGAAGGCTGGTCTTGCTTATTCATCGTTAGCACGCAATCTAAGTTTTTACAGTCCGCAGCATTATCACTTAAGAAGCAATCTTTTTATTTCGATACTCACGCATAAAATTTACGACACCTCCATCAAAAACATTTACAACATCTAAATGAGAAATCAATGCATTGAATGAAGCTTAGAAATTGAAGTTGACGAAATTTCTATGATATTTTTTGAAAGCTTGTTAAGGTACTTTTGTATGTTAGTTACACCAGGCATGTTGGATGTAGAAAGGGGTATTTTTTATTTCTATGCAATAGCAAATTATAATAAAGCGGTGCTATTTGATACTGCTCGCATCGTTCGACGGTTTTTTAAGGTACCAAATGAAGTTAAAATAGACATTATGACCACACGAAAAATCGGTTGTTCGACGTTAAGTAATTATAACTTTTTTATTAAAAAAACCGACCTCGTAAGTTCGTGGAATTACATATAATATGTATTTGCCAAGTTTTATTGCAATCGGTTACCGGAAAGTGCGCGAAACCGGATTCGTACCCTCTTTCCAACAAAAAAGAATTTGATGAATTTGAAAACGGAGTAATCGCGTAACATATACACAAATACAAAAAAAATGCATTGGAATTGAGAACCTCCTCATTTTTTTAAAGTCTGTAGAAAAAGTCAATGTAGACAGATGTCCACATTGACTTGTAATTGGTGCTGGCTAGCTTTACCTAAACATATTCATTGCAAATGTTTATAGCTGTTGTTGTTCCATTGTTGTTCCAAATAAAATAAAAATAAAACAGAAACGAAATGCTGAATGATTCTGAATTTGAATAATTTTTAAACACTGAACGAATGCTTCAATTCTATAATAACTGGCGCCGTGTGACAACCCGCGCTTTGCAACATGAGTGCACCGCGAGATTATGCGAATGTGTGCATCTGTCGCGCTAATACGTTTGTATCATAATAATTAAAAATAATATATAAAATAAAATGTTTCTTTATTTAGGTATACACCCGTTAATAAATTTAACATTACTTATTACATTACATAACAATGAAATTGAATTTTATTAACGGAAATTTGTTATTATTAATGAAGTAAATAATTAAGAATGTAATTAAATTTAATTCACATTACAAATAATAGTGTAATTACAATTAATTTATTTATATTTTAAAAATGGAGTGTTCGCTTACAAAGTTACACTTATCGCATACTGTCCTTTCTTGTTCTGTGGTTCTTACAATATTGACCGAATCGCTCACTCTCGTAAGAAAAGACCAATGTCGCTTTGTATTATGGCGAAATAATCATCTACTCTATTCACGGCGAATATACTAGACACACTACCTACACCGTCAGGTCTAACATTGTGGCTGTGGCTTAACACAAAATAAGCATACTATTATCCGACCAACAAGTCATGATTTTGCAGCACCTAAACCTATATACTTATATCTTGTATAACGTCCACTGTACCTTGTTTGTCTTTCACAAAAAGTCAGCAAATAATAACCGCATCTAAAACGTTTCCGCGTCTATTTTAAGTTCCGTTTTATTTGACATAAGCGGAAAGTAATAAACATCGCGGTATCTCACCGTGTAAAAGATAGCGGACTTTGAATTTATTACGGCCTAGATTATTTTATTATTGTTGTTTAGATTAGTCTATTCGAGACAAAAGGGAATGTCTTTTGGAATTTACTTTATTGAAATAGTCTGCTGTAATTTAAGGTTGTTCAAAGTTAGAATGAATTTGCATTCGATAGACAAATATGCAAGTAACATTATCGGTCACATAGTAGCTCAAGTTTAGGTGAGACTGTGGTCAAGCATTCGATTACTGTACCTTACGGTAGTCTAGTTCTAACATTTAATTTTTAAATTTGTTTTAGTCCTTTGTATCTATGTAAATAAACTATTCGCAGATTGACGACCTTTTATATCTGAAGCTGTAATTACAAAGCAACCTACAAACATAAGTTGTCGGATGCTCTCAGAGAGTTGTTTACTCTTGAGTTACAAACTTGAAAGAAATTAATTTCCTTACAAATATCCGTTTACGAACATTATTAAACCTACATTACATTAATCTCTCGGAGATTTTCTCTGAGAAATTAATGTACGTTCTTACAAGCTCTTAGCTTTGATTTTGCACCGTTTAAATAGAATAGCTGTTTTTTTTTTGCGATGTAGCACTAGAGAAACCCTGTATCGCTGGTGCCAGACACACACGTAGATAGACGACCACAAATTACACCCAAAGTCACGAGAGAAATAAATGTTGGCCATGCAAATGTTTCTCCTGGCCCGGGAATAGAACCCGGGACCTCTGCGTGGCAGTCCAGCATGGTAAACTTTGGGACACAGAGGCAGTATAATAATGTGCTAATTACTATGTTCCGGTCTTGAAGGGTGAGGGTGCTGGTGAAATTATAGGCACACTGCCTTGAAAAACATACTCGGATGCTCTACTACTGGGGAATAACTTCTTAAGGTCTTCATATACCCTTAGAGATCATTTTGTACATGATCTTGATAATCCTGTAAGTGATCGACATATTCACAAACCTTTGTCTATAATTTTCTCCTCTAACTACCTCCTTCGCCGTACGGTTACCACCCTGGTCTACCACGTTATACCGGGTTCGATTCCCACGTCGGGAGAAATATTTACATGGCCTACATTTATTTCTCTCGTCAGTTTGGGTGCAATTTGTGGTATTCTATGTGTGTTTTTTTTTTGACGGGACGAACAAGTAGCCTCGTTGTAAGCGACACCCCTATCCACATAAGTAGCAGTGCCACTGAGACATAAGTTGACTAGTCCCATGTGCCTGTATTCACACTCTTACCCTTCTAAGCTGGAATATACAGTAATCCTCACATTACTGCTTGGCGGCAGAAATAGGTAAAGTGGCACTACTTCCCTGGACGAAATCTTTTAAAAGGATCTGTGTACTGGTATTAAAACTCTGCGTGTGTCTCCATGGCACTCGCGACACAGGGTTTTCCTAGTGCGGGCCTATAAGTGTGCGTTCTTATTATTATTATCACTGACACGACACTGCTTTTGTTGACAATATCTATATCAATACCTCTAGCAGATATCTATAAGTGCCCGATTGCATTTTTCCATATTATCTATATTATGCCAAAAAGTTGATACATTATAATATAAATTAATCAAACAAGTCTCCCAATCTATCCATTGAAGACCATCGACACGCTATCCTGCGTAATTGACTGACAAACATGCATCGTTTTTACAAATTATAATGATTATTGCTAGAACGTTTTGCTTATAAAACCGAAATGCTTTCTTCAATTTATATGCGTTTTTGTGGTACATTTCCTACTAACCTTAATGATCTATGGTGCGCTTAATTATACTCTTCCAATGATGAGGTTTCGCATTTAAAGTGGCAAACAGCAAGTCGCAAAGCCAAACTGACAATCGATGAAGATGAAACTTTCTCAAATATTTCTTTTTTTAAATAAATCTTCGAGCCAAAAAACACAGTAGGACAATCGACGGCTTAGACTAGTAGTAGATCGAGGACATTGTGTGTGAACATAGGAGTCGTTACATGCAGGCCTCCTTAATATAATTCAAATAGCATATATTTTTCGTAAAAACTGTGAAGTTAAATTTAAATTACTAATGATATTACACAATCAATACAGACAAATTTATTATTTAATTTTTTTTTATCTAATTATTTGTACATCACCATTACAAAGGGCACTTACGTAAAATAGGTCACGAAACATAACATATTATTTGTAAGGCAACACTTTTAAGTTCATTCAAAGTGAAATTAAATAATAATAATAATACTTGGATTGTACTGCTTACTTCGTATTGATTAAAAATATACGTAATTATAGGGTAGAGATCAAGTAGATAGATAAAGCGCGTAACGCATTTCTGAAGTTGAGACGTCTACTCTGCAATCGACTATTAGACGCATTCGAAATGTGGGTATACAGAAGAATTTTGAAAATATCGTGCACGGATAGAGTATAAACGAGTAGTGCTGATGGTGAATAATAAATTAGAGGTTTTGAATACCGTTAAGAAATGCATGCTACAGTACTTTGGTCGTATAATGTGTAATGATAACTAGGACCTGTTCTGATTAATTATGCAAAGAAATCTAGGTCATCAAGTCTAGGGATAACGACCACCTAGAAGAAGGCGTACTTCGTGGCTTACGAATCTCCGGACACGGTTCAACGTGAGCACAAAACCCTTGTAAAATACAGATAGCCCTAATGATCGCGAGCATACGGTAGGAGATGGCACCTCAAGAATTAGAATATGTAATCAAAATCAGATCCCGCCTTACTTCCAGTTGTTGTACCACACCATACTTAGGACAATTTATAAAATAAAATGTTAAATAATAATGTCAAAAGTACACAAAGAGCAACTCCTAATGTTTCTTATTCATTCTACTCTGGGGATTCTGCATGCTTTACGATTCAGTAGTAGAGTTTAATCAATGTCACGATATCAAGTGCAATTTGCTTACCTGTACAATAAAAATCTTATAGTTTGCCATCATAATCTTGTTGCGTTAAAATATACAGTCATAGTTACCGAATCTAACAACAATTTTGGAGCCTACTCCTATCCTGTTTACATAACTGTGTTTATACCCTTTTCACTCCGTTTTCATCCTGCCCCATCCTCATTACGAAGGTTTTGCGGTTGCCTTATTGGCCTGCACCATACATTACGAGGTCTTTGTTCAACTGAGGTTGTCTTACATATGATAATTGGCCCCGAAGAGAAATGTACTGAAACTAAATGCAATGTACCGTCGCTAAGCAAACAACACTGTCGAAAATGGGTGGTAAATCCTTTCGACCGTTACTGTTGTCAAAATAAAAAGAAGAATACACGCACACAATCACTTGTTATCCATAATAATTATATCATAAAAATTTTTGATGAAAACAAACGACCTTAAAAGTTGGTGAAATTACATCTAATTGACAAGTTTTATTGAAATCAGTTGACGGAAAGAGGGTCAAATACAATAAACATGATAGATATATCCGCTAATTTGCTATCCTTATAATAGTGTAATATTTTCTTCACATTTGAATTGGATCACTTAGTAGTGATCCCCTTTCCAAGAAAAAAAGAATCATCGAAATCGGTTCACAAACGACGGAATAATCAAGTAGTAAAGTACTAAGAACCTCCATCTTTTTTTGAAGCCGTTAATAAGTAAAGCACCTATTATTAGCAACAGCTTAAAAAAAATTCTATATACTATCATACCATTGATATAATAAACTCATATGTAATAAAAATCATCTGTCACTAAATGAAACAGCTGTACCAAGCACAAGTCCGGTCGTGCATGGAGTACTGCTGCCACCTTTGGGATGGCTCAGCAACATAACAACTGGCTACCTTGGATTCAATTGACAACCGTGGTTAGAGATTTAATGGGTGACTCGAAATTAGTGGAGACGAAGCTGCAGAGCCTTGAACACCGTCGTACAATTTGCTTATGGCCTGCTTATCGATATTTTACATGACATATCACGGAGAGTATGCGATGGAATTACATGATTTAATTCCGCCTTCCCCTTTCCATCACCGGGGAACTAGGTGTGGGTTTGGGTTCCACCTCTATGTTGTGGATATTCCAAAGATTCGCACGAAGCGTTACGCTGCCACATTTATATGACGAACGGCTATGGAGTGGAATTCCCTGCCTGCAGACTTGTTCCCTGAACGTTATAACTTGGGCCTTTTCAAGGCGAGAGTGAATAGATAATATTTAGGTGTGCATGCTCCATTGTCAATCTCATCTTCACTTTCCATCAGTAGAGATAGAGGTCAAATGCGTACTTACATTTCATAATTTTAAATTATTTATATTTACGCCATTGATGATTTACGCTTAAAAATTTATCGACCAATTTCGTTCGTAACGCATGTGGCTTATGACAAAATTCTATTTAAATTTTATTTCGTACTTTTTTTAAATTTGCATTGTCCATTTCCCAAATTACATGCGTTTCAAATAATGCCACTTTATTATTGAGTGTGCCATTTCATTTTGTGCGGAGAATGACAAGTACTGGCATCTATAGCAACATCTATAGCAATATAAATAAGTTTGTAGTCAAGTTGCTTATGTTTTCTTACTTAAAGCTATGATAATAATATCTACAAATCCAAAATATATTATGTCGCTCTATATGCAAAGATTATGACAAGATTTCAAAGAGGATTAATTCTTAGAGCGCTTGCGCACTACGTCTGACTCGTAAGTTGTTTAGATTTGTATAGTCCCGGATTCGCAATGAAAACGATACGAATGCAGTATGCAAATGCGCTTACAGTACAATTATTGTTTGCATAGGTTATAGTTGTTAATTTTACGTTTACATTACGAAACCAATAGTAATCATTGATGGTTTGTATATAAGGAACGTCTTTGAAAAATAGACGACTGAATTAGGTTAATTTAAATTTATGACAAGTACAGAGTAATAAAATTTTCCGTCCTTTGAGACAGGCTAAAACGTCTAAATAGCAATACTGCCAGATCTTTATTCTTATTATATTATTTATGATTCTAATTTTTCTTCAATAGTTAATTTTCTAACATTTTTTTGCTGGTGCTGATGAAATTACAGACGCGTGGGACTTGTCAACTTATGTCTCAGGGTGACGGGCGCAATGGCAGTGCCCCTCAGATCTTTGCGATCTAAAGCTCTGGTGGCACTGCAACTGTTATGGCTAGGCGTGTAGCTTACCATTAGGCGCACGACTTGTTCGTCTCATCACTGGATATTATAAAAAAAATCATTAATGGTAGCCACTACGGCGGCCATTTTTAAACTCTTGCATGTATACATTCTAAAGAGAAAAAACATAGACAATAAAGCTCTAAATATGGCTAGGGAGCATACATAAATGGCGTGTGTGTTCTCACTATACAAATTACGTTATAATATTACCTAATCTCAATCCGTCATATAAAACACCGATCAAACGGTATCTCAGTATCTTTATTAGTCTATAATCCATAATTATAGAGTCGTGATATCTTTATAGCTGCACAGAATTTTTTTCACTTTCTACAATATGCTATTAATATTTGTAATATGACCTGAATACCATTTAACGTCTATGAAGCATGTTTGCATTGTAAATTCTAAAAAAGCTTTGTATGGATTACGTTACATAATATTACAGACGTAACGAAACCTTATTGATCGATTTTGAAATACATATGTAATATATCTACGCAATTGTTTTTAGACACCTTGTGAGTAGTTTTGTGCGCCAAGCCTATATAAAATAAGAGATCAATTTACAATGGCCATATATAATCCGTTTCATATCAATCCGATAACGTTATATCCATCGTAATATCGCCCAGAAAGCCATATAAACGAAGTGAAATTTTTTATTTCTTTTTTTATTTAGATTTAATGTTTCAATCGAGCTAATAAAATGTGACGACAGTCAACCGCTTTTGGCAGATATTTAATTAAATATGCCTTTTTTTATGAAAGCACTTTTACAGACGGCTTTTACAGTTACGGCTCCATGTTTCTTTGGTATATACGAAATGAGGATCTGCATCTCCATTTGGATATAGAGCCTGTAAATAAAGTCATAAAAAAATACGCCGAAGCTCATGAACATAGACTTCATCATCACCTGAACATAGAAGCTTTACAGTTACTAAACAATACAAATCTAGTGCGTAGACTACAAACAACTAAACCATTTGAATTAGTGTAGTTAATTAAAGTGAATAAAATAAATATTAGTGCCAGTGTTAACTAGACAATGAACATATAAACAAAGGAACTGCCTCCGTGGCCGAACGGTTATCATACCGGACTGCCACGCAGAGGTCCCGGGGTTCGATTCCGGGGCCGGGAGAAATATTTGTATGGCCTACATTTATTTCTCTCGTGAGTTTGGTGTAATTTGTGGTTGTCTATGTGTGTGTCCATGGCAACCGCGACATAGGGTTTCCCTAGTGCGGGGCTAAGTTGAGTGTGTGCGTTATTATTTATTAGGTAAATACCTATAGCTTTGAAAGTGGTTTCTTCTTAACTAACATTAAAAGATATTTTGTTGATGGATAATTTCTTTATACAAGTTACTTTTAGGAAATTATGTTAAAATAAAATTGCTTTATTAGTCTTGTAAAATGGCTAGACTGTAATTAGTACAAGGTTTCTATCTAATTCCCAGAGTCGAATGAAAATAGTAATAAGAATATTGTGTCACAGAATCACATCAATTACCTGGTCTCTCGTACTATGAGTACAAACACAAAACTAACTCCAGGGCACCCCCCAGTACACATAGAACAGAAACAATTTAGACAACTTGATCGTATAGGGAATCGAACCCGAAACCTCCTGATCTAGCACCCAAAGCGCTAACCGTTAGGGCGCATTTATTTGACACGAATTTCATCGCGCTTACCCCGCGCGGCCGCCGCGCGGTCGCGGAGTGGCGACCGCGTGCGTCTAACTGTCATGGCAAGTACGCTCTATTTTTTCAGCTTTAATTTAAATTACCGTCCCCGGTACGCGGGCGAGTCTGGCCTGAATTTGGTCTACGCGGCGACCGCACGATTATATTATTCAGAGGAATTTAAATGTTGTTGCCTAGTAAATAGAATTCAGATTCGTAATTAATGTACATGAAGGCGTGGTAACTGGGCAACAGCCGCGCGAAAACTTTCGCCTTATGTAGCTGGGCGCTAATGGTTTGGCCTACCGACTTTCAAGCAGAGTCCGAATCCGGATTCGCACCTCTGAGTTTTTCGGGATTAATGTGCGAAACTAATTTGAAATGAGTTTTTCGGTGAAGGAAAACATCGGAAAATGTGTGAAGTCTCCAAACCGTATTGGGCCAGAGAGGGCTGGTGGACTATAGCCTAAACCCTCGCTTGAGAGGAGACCCGTACCCAGCAGTGGGACTTATAAATGGGTTGATGATGATGATGAAAACTTTCACCTCGTGTGACTGAGCGCTTAGGCGATTATCACACTGCCCAGCACATAAACCTAGCACTCCCGCGCGGAGACGCGTTGTCAGTGTGTTGTACGTCGCGTATTTTCATTTTACAAACTGAGCTACTTCGGTACAATGTTGAAAAACGCAGCTCCGCACACCAGTGCGTGGCGCGGATGTGATAATCGCCTTAGGTCGTTAGAAGAAATTGGAATACACAAGAGCGGATAGGACACTTGAAGTACGTTTAACTCTAGTGCTTACTAAAGCGGAATGGAGAAGTATCATTAGAGGTCCTTGTTAAAGAGATCGTCCAGGAAAGTACTGCCACCTTACCCCAAGTAGTAATGTGAGCCTTACTGAGTTCCGGTTTTGAAAGGTAAGGGTGCTGGTAAGGTTACAGGCACCATTGAACTTGTCAATGCCCTTCCAATTTTTCGACTTAAAGCTCTGAGCGGCACTACAGCTGTTATGGGCGTCGCGTCGCTTACCAACAGGTTCACGACTTATTCGTCCCATCACAAGGTATCATAAAAAAAAAGAAGAGCTATATTTCAGTGACCAATCCGCGTGGAGATATCAAAATGCTATTGGTAACTAGCCCACTTTGATAGATAACGAGTCTTTGCAGTTGTAATACGAATTAATATTAATTTCTTCAATGTCACACTGACAATACTTATCATAAAAAAACGTGAGATTTTACTATCGTGTAGAAATAAAGCTTACAAAAGAAAAACAAAAAAGAGATAATCTACGTTTAATATCGACTCTGCAAAGACATAAAATGCATAACAATATTAAGGAAACAAAAGGTAATTCAAATGTAATGAAGGAAATGGAAGAACTTAGCTTCATTATATACGTAATTGTAACAGGTTGCGTTGATACCCTACACTTCTGCAATTTACCTTACATAAACCTGAAGTGGGTTGTGTGTACAAAGGTATTTACTTCCTGTAGCGCTCTAAGTACATTCTTTAAATTTGGAATGCACGCGTGCATAGTACAAAGGTGGTCTTCACAGGTCCGCGGCGTAGAGCTTTTAATATTATTGCGGCTATATCTATTTAACGTGATACAAACATTGGTGCGTAAGCGAAATAGCAATTATTTGGAAAACATGTTGAATCGTAGTTTTCGTTATTTGATGAAACTTAAACCGTTTAGAAAATCTTTGATTGTTTTAAAAAATTACAATAAATTTAGACTCCTTTTATCAAAAACCAGATTTTCTTCATGATGGTAAACGACACGCCTGTCCATAACAGATGCAGTGTCAGTCAGAGCTTTAAATTGCAAAGATCTGAGGGGCACTGCCACTGCGCACGTCACCCTGAGACATAAGTTGATAAGTCCCATGTGCCTGTAATTCCACCAATCGAGCTAAACCATCGCCAAGAAGAGAGCTGTGCCCAGCAGTAGAACGAATAAATGGGTTGGTGATGAATTGTTATATGATTATTTGTGTTTGTCCTTTTTGTTATTCAACCGCCTGCGTGGCCGAACGGTTACCACACTGGACTGCCGCACAGAGGTCTCGGGTTCAATTGCCGGGCTGGGAGAAATATTTGTAAGGCCTACATTTATTTCTCTCGTGAGTTTGAATATAATTTGTGGTTGTCTATGTGTGTCACCATGGTACCTGCGATACAGGGTTTCCCTAGTGCGGGACTATAAATGTGTGCGTTATATGTGCGTTATTATTATAATATTCGACAACGTTATTTATTTGACTGATTGTAGCCCCGGTTTGGCAAACAGTCGCTGGTTCGAGTCCAGCCGGATCGAAGGAAGATTTCTTTGAATTTGTTAGATTTTTGTATTAATAATACAACATTGTTAGTAAATTTGTGGAAAATATTGCAATAGATATTTCCTGAAATCTAAATTTAATACAAGCATACCAATGACCTGGTCTCCAATTAGGAAATTTCCTAATACTCTGATTATTCTGCTATTCAACGACATAACGAATTTAACACGAGAGCATTACCCGAAACAACCCTACCCGAAACAAATTAGAATAGGTTGGACCTAAATTGGTCCTATAGGGAATCGAACCTCTTAATCAAGCGCCCATAATGTTAAGCATGTTTGGGTAATTTTCAGGTTAGTTTCCTCTACCTAATTTCGGTGGCTATTGTTACTATTGTAGTATACGAGTATATTATGGTGAAATATTAAGTAATATTTCAGGATGCTATATTCGAATGATAAGTGTATTACTTAATGTTCGAGTGTAGTATATTCCAGAATATTTAAATAATAAAAATTGACACCAAAATCATGTAGAGAAAACTAACCTGAAAATTACCCAATATTCATTATATAAATATTACATTTACTGGAATATACAGGGTTATTCGTAAAATACTAACAACCTTACAGGACTATACTACTAACATCATAAACAACAACTTTAGTTTTGTTTTTTTTTATTCTATATTTCACTATAATATACTCGACTACTTAATAAAAACAATTGCCACCGAAATTAGGTAGAGAAAATTGCTCTTTCACAAACGATTGTATCTACTCAATATTTGTAATACGTTACAACGTAACAGAAAGCACTTGTTCCGTCATACATTCAGTTTCTCCAGTAATGTCTCAAACAGTTACATATGAACAGCATCGCAATCAAAGCACGTATATCATTGCAGTTACGTGTTTTTTGACCGTTTCGCGTTGCTGTCAGTCGTTTGTTTAAACCATTTACGAGAAATTTTTTAAACGCACCTTATCATGCTTTGGCAATAGATACGTTACGTGAAATCGGTCGTTTGGTGTTATGTTTACGGAAATGGTATGATCTAACTAAGGCCAGTAGAGGGTATCTATGTGATGAATAGTAATACTGTCCTCCTTGTCATAGCTAACGCATTTGTATTTTGGTGACTTTCGAGATATTGGCACCTAAAGCTTTTCTTTATTTGGAAATTGTCAATTACACTTCTTCTTCTTTTCGTATCGATGGCTTATACTAAAACCCTTGCCGTCGTAGTGAAAGGTCACCAAAAATCGCCGTGCTCGTCTATTGTTGCCCTGAATGCGCCGTACGTATAGGAAAAGAATGGTACGTCGTGCGGGGAGGCTCCTTTCGTGCATCCCTCAATTACACACCTAATTACACTGATTTTGCTTAACAATAAAACTGAACTGAACGAAATCAACCGTGACCACGGGACCTGTAAAGGGCCCGCAACGTCCGTCGGTTTGTTTGCAAAAACAAATATACGCGATTTAAATCCGGAAAAATAGTTTTATTTCCAATAAAACTGAAATTAAGTTTTTATTGGAAATAAAATTCAATAAATTAAATTTATTTATTTAGTTATTTATTTATTGAATGTCAGGATGTTTCACGACCATGATATTCAATTATTTTTTGTGAAATTACTCCACTAGTTTGTTATAATTATTAAACAAAGATCGAACATTTAGTGATTGAAGTGAACTCTGATTGAAGAAAAAACTTTCATAGATTTCTCACAGATGGCGCTACCACAAAAAAAAACGTTAAAAACCAAAACAAAGATCTGCAACAAACACGTGGAATAATTCGTGAGGTCCGCTGATACGTTCCGTTGCTTAATTGGCGTAGCGTCTGACACGGTTTGCTGGGAGACGTTGGTTCGAATCCAACCGGATCGAAGTCAATTTTTTATAAGTATCCGATCTTTGTTTGATAATAATTATAATGAAACTGAAACAATATGATATAAAAAATCACTTACAGGGAGTTGTAGATCTCGTTTCTTTTAAATAAAAATTAAGGTGAATTATGTTAATAACTCAATTTCGCTAAAAATGTCGCTAACGTTGTCATGATAAGCAGGGCATAGTATACATTAGTGTTGTGATATTATAGATGAAATTTCAATGACAATGGTTGTAGCTACAAAAACGAAACAAGAACTGAAACATTTTATATCTGTATTTTGTAGGAACTTGTTTAACTACGCCTCCCGCGTGATGCAACCTGTTTAAATATTCTTACTTTTTCCACGAAAGTAAAATCAGACGAATTACTAAAAGTCATGGAAAAAAGTTATTGCTTGTGATGTTAGTAATACAGTTCGTTAAAATTTTACAAATAACTCTGTTCAGAACGGTGCGTAACTCTAGCTGCATCTAATTGCACAAGGTCAAATCGCCACATCCGTAATTTTTACGGTTGTGAGCCCATGACACGTGTTTTTTCGACAGAATTGTTAAATAGGTGTCTAAAATGTACTATCTTTCATGCGTTTCTGATCGGAAAACTTCGAAACACGTCTAACACACTCTAACTTGCCTACTTACTAAGAAATTGGCGTAAAATCACATTACATTATTGAGAACTCGTAAACGTTGAAACGGGATTTTATATTTAATTGAACAGTTATTATTATATGTATAGTGCATTTACTTTATTATTAAATGCAGTTATGGCTTGCTTTGTTGGTAATGCAGGTTAACTGTAACTGAGTTTAGTGGTTCATTAACCCCGTTGTGGTAATTAAACTTACTTTCCTCTTTACACAAACTCAGTTTAAACAAGAATAGTATGTAATTCTACATTGATGATGATGATCAGAATGGATCAATCGAGATAAGTGGTCGTCAAACAAATTTACACAAATAGCCATTTTGATTGGTCGTTCATTGCGATTGGAGAATTAAGTCTGATTACATTTCGACGGCTTTCTAAAATAGCCGCCCATCCCAATAACACATAAATGATCAGGGCCTCAAGTCAGTTCACTTTAAATTATCTCAGTTGTGTACGGTTAACCGAAAAAACCGAGTAACCGTCCATTTTGAAACCCAGTTTTCAGCTAAGGAAAACCCGGGTTTTTCGGGATTTGCGGTTTTGTCTTAAAACTGTTAAAATGTAAATTCATAAGTCATAATATCATCGTATTCGTAATCGTGATTAATAATGATAAAAAAATGCTAACTAAATGCTAGGAACTCAGGTACCTGACTACAGTGCAGCAATAGCGTCCGCAAGGTGGTGCAAAAAGTATTGCGTCATGGAAAAATTCTATTTTGAAAAATCGTGTTTTTTAGAAAAATAAATACTGTTCTGGATATTTTTCCTTTAATTTCCATATTTGTAGTTGACACCTGTTAAAGGTTACTGAACAAAAACGATGGAGCCATTAAAATGGCTTTCTTCTTTTTGAATTTACTTTTTTTAAGTACTTTTTCCGGTTTTTTTCGGGTGGAGATCCAGTTGTCATTTTATCGATGTCGGAATCGATTATTATAATAATTTCTTTTGCTAATTCGTTTATTAAGTGATAAAAATCCGTCTATTTCTTATTGATGATTTGATTAACATAGTAATGCCATGTCTCCACTGAATAATAGGTTCTTACAAACAATTTCACAGCTCCAAAATTCGGGACTGTACTTTGCTGGTGCATAGCAAGTCCCACTGACGTAAGTTTTGTATAAACCATTTAAGTAACTACTGCCAGCGGAGTACCAAAACATAATTTGTTTGCATTTCCTAGCTGGTTCGACCCCCTCCTGTAGGTTAGGTTAGATCCGAGGGAGTGTAGCGAGCGTGTCGCGGCAGCGCCCGACGAGTGCCAGAACTGAATTTGTTTGCATTTCCTAGCCGGTACGAAAGCTGCAAAAAGTAATTAAACGTGCAGTTTTTATTACATTGGAATTATTAATATACTTCTTTATATATTCACTCACCATCCAGTTTTCCTATCATTTATGTAAATGATTTTGAAAGAGATTTCTGACGTAGGTAGAAAACTTAACTCAGAGTTAAAATTGAAACCTTTATCCTGAAGGTAACGCACGTTCTTGACCTTGACAATATATATCTGTCCTAAATGAAAATGACAACCACGTAGTGCCAACCTAGATTTTCAAAATTAGAACGCAGACTTGAAATAGCTGCTTTTTCGAAATCCAAGACGCAAATTTTTGGTACAATATTCATATTATTCCCTGAACCGTATTTATTGTACAACTCAAACATAACATCATACGATCTCTTGTCTTTATTGATACGCAAACAAAACAATAAAGGAAAAGTTTTTACTTTGTATTTGTTTCAGAAATATTTCCATGTATAGTATACATATACAGCTGTTGAAATATAGAAGGAACTTCTTTATGTGTCATGTAAAGTACAAAATTCTGTTTTTTGTAAAAGTTACGTAAGTGAGAGTACTAAAACTCTCTTCTTTCCCTCATAAATGCGGTTATTGATTATTAATGTAATTTTCGCCAATTTGAAAAAGAATATCTGTCGGTTCAGCCGTTTTCGGCATTTTGCGTTTGGAACCGTAAATAATTTATTTCAATGCAGATGTAGATGGTAGGTTTCCCATATTTCTTGTGACGCACTACTCGTGTTATGTTGTAGTATTTGACAAACTTTTAAACCAGTAACTGCATCTAGTTTCAGCTTTTGTAAAAACTCAGTCAACTCCTTGCGCAAGGTATTTGGTCCATGATTATAATCACCTTTGCTATGAAGGACAATAATATATATTGTTTCATTATTACATTAATTTGTCATCGTCATTTTTGACGAATTGCATTTATATATAATATCTTTCTTGCAGTCACATAACCAGTAATATTTATTGTTGTACATTTTGTTATTATTATAGGTATAATCACAATAAAAAAATTGACACAACCTCGTTCAGACATAATTAACAACCTGCTCACAAATATCGCGTAACAAATGAGGACACAGCAATGGTCACCACATTAATAAATTATGCATATAACAAATAATTTTGTGTCACTTGTGTTCTTTTTAGTAAATCTCACTACATTGCTCGTTCATGCTTAGGACTATAACTCGGTCAAATTAAC